>NC_133408.1:174446666-174749696 GCF_049350105.2 Macaca mulatta | reverse complement strand
GATCATCAGATCATTCACCAAAAAAAAAAAAAGAAAGAAAAAAAGAAAAGAAATGACCTCTCAGGTTTCAGATTCATCATCATGACGAAACCATAGCAAACCAACCAAGGAGTGATGGTGGCAGCCTACTAAAAGCTAGGCTTGGAGACAGAAGAATTTTTAGAAAAAAAATACAGGAGATGGAACCCCCAACACTTTGCACTTCTTTCAATTTCTTCCTGCCAATAGTTGGAAGCAATTACCAGCCACAGACTTTCTTGCCAGTGTTTGCTTAGGTAGGTTCTTGGTGCATTTTGCTCACTGGACCAGAATGCACATGTTTTAATGCATTTCTTTGCTTCTCATTCCCATGCTACTTTCTCTGGAGATGGCATTATGTTGCAACTATATACAGAAAATCCCCTTGAGTTCAGAGCTGGAAAATGGTATTTTACTTATTAAGAAGACCAAATGATTATGGACAGGAAAAGTATTTGACTTTTGAACCTAGTCAATGATCAGGTGCTAAAGTCAAACAGAGTCAACCGGTGTTTTCCAGTGAGATTGTGGACTTTTGCCTGCTTCAAGAGCGTGCGTGCGTGCGTGCGTGTGTGTGTGTGTGTGTGTGTAGTGTGTGCATGTGCCATCAGCCTTTTTTATTGTCATGTGATTGGCCTTGGCTTGGCTCATGAATAGAGCTGTTCTATATTTTCCTGCAACTCTAGCACATGCCTTCTTACCTCCATAATTCCTCCTGCACCATCTTCCCTTGCAAATTTCTTATATTCTTTCTCTTTTCACTATCAAGCCTAGTGTTAGTTTTGGCCTCTTGCAATGTCTGTGGAAAGCAAAAAGAACTCAGTACAACTAGGTAAACTGAGCATGTTTGATTTAGCAGTCCTTTGGAAATATTTTCATGTGCTGTAGCCAAAATTCGTTCTGAAATTCAATGGATAAGTCATTAATAGCCCAAAATAGTTAATTCCACTCTATCACGAGCTGTCTTGTCAGTTTACATTCAATTTCGGAGTTAGGTTTATCAGTTAGTTTAACCTACTTAGTAGTTGACCTAAAATCATCTTGGGATGGATCTCTACGGAGCTAGTCATTTTTAGTTCCAGACATCTTAATCACTTGCCCAGTTGATCAAAATATCAAAAGAACAGTTCAGTTCCATTATTAAATATATTGGAACACTATGTTGACTATATTTAATATTTTTGATGCAGGTATTAGTAGTTCTAACTCCAAAATGACATTGTGTTATGAGCTTGTGCTCTTTAAGCTGTCCTTTGAGACAAATTGTCCAGTGTCCCTTTGGGCTCTCAGTCTTACTTGATCCCACAAAAAGCTTGGACACTGTTGATCACATCTTCCTTTTTGAGATTCTCTGTTTTTAAATTTATTTTGTAGTTTTTTTTGTACCTTTTATTGGGTTTCTTCCTCAACTCCTTTCTTCTCTTATCCAACATTTGCTCCCTGGATAATGTCATCTATGTTTATAACTGGTCTGTAAATTTTAAGGTGAGGATTCTCTAATTTATACTCCCAACTCAGTCTGCACTCCTGAATTTCCTTTTTTTTTTTTTTG
Source organism: Macaca mulatta (assembly GCF_049350105.2). NCBI lineage: Eukaryota > Metazoa > Chordata > Mammalia > Primates > Cercopithecidae > Macaca > Macaca mulatta. The sequence continues at coordinate 174,748,126 of NC_133408.1, read as the reverse complement.
AGACTGAGTTTTGCTCTTGTCGCCCAGGCTGGAGTACAATGGCGCAATCGTGGCTCACTGCAACCTCTACCTCCCCGGTTCAAGCAATTCTCCTGCCGCAGCCTCCCATGTAGGTGGGATTACAGGTGCCCGCCACCACACCCGGCTAATTTTTATATTTTTAGTAGAGACAGGGTTTCACTGTGTTGGCCGGGCTGGTCTCGAACTCCTAACCTCAGGTGATCTATCTGCCTCAGCCTCCCAAAGTGCTAGGATTACAGGCGTGAGCCACCACGCCCGGCCTTTGCATTCCTGAATTTCTAAATGAGCTTTCTTCCTTGATAATGAAATATCCAGTAAGGAAGCTGAGAGTTATGAGTAATTCTAGACACCTGATTAATCCACAATTCTTTCAAAATTCCAAACTTCTCACCACGCTGGTACTGCACTTCCATATCCTCTTACTTTTGAAAATTGATAATCTGAAAAAATTTTTTAAATCTCTTGCTCATATCATCCTATCCTTGCTACAGCAATTTCACAATTCCAGGATGTGAAGTTGGCTTCATATTATAAGAAAAAGTAAAATAAGAGGTATGTATTAAGTAAAGTACATATCAAGGGATGAATAACTTGCAGGGACACAGAGAAAATATTAAAAAATCTCACCTCATTACTTATGACTTTGAAATGGATACCGTTTTCAACTACTTGGTAGAGTACTTCACTCCTTATATGTATGGAAAATAAAGTTTAAACAATACCCATGTGTCTGGAAGTTGATTTTGGTTGAAAGCACAATTCTCTACTGTTGAGTTTTAAACAACCGAACTGAATCTACCGACTTGAGAGGAAACCTGTCTAACTTGTTTCATATATATATATACACACACACACACACGCACACACACACATATCTAACTTGTTCCATATACACACACACACACACACACACACACACATATAGTATTTTCTTGAGAAGTTTCAAAATGTCAGGAAGAAAAACTGCCTGGCCCTTTAGGGGGCCTGATGATATAGAGGATGCATTCAGAGCAGTGGTTGCTCCTCAAGGTCCTCAACCTTAGCTGCCTATTAGAATCACCTGGGGGAATGCCTAAGAATCCTGATGCCCAGCCATGCCTCAAACCAATTAAATCAGAATCCTGCTCGAGGTCTTATCCAGGCATTAGAACTTTTTAAAGCTCCCCAAATGATTCCAGCGTGCAGCTCATGTGAGAAACACTGATGCATAATGAGTGACTTCAGAACACTGTGGACCAGATGCAGTTAAGTTAAAAGGCAGTGTCGAGTCATTCAGAAAATAGAGCAGAGAGAGGAGTCACTGGCAGGCATTTAGTGATCAGACAGGAAATAGATGAGCAACGCATCACTATGGTCCTAAATGCCAGGCTCTTTTTGTTTATTATTTTAAAACTGGAGAATATAAATATTTATAAGCAAAAGTAGGTGTTACTTAATATTGTTGCATAGATAAATGTTTAAAACTTATTAAACATTTGTTAAATATACCCAATGATATATCCCTTGTTCTCTTCATGACTAAATTTGATCAAGTCCAATATCACCTTCATCACCTGGTGACCGAGAGGATTTTAACCTCTAACCTCAAACCTCTTTTAATGAAAACATCATACAACCCCAAATTCCTGTCTTTTTTCAACATAGATAAACTGTGTCAGCACGATATTCCTAAGGCTCAGTTAGACATCTGTGAAAAAAACAATTCTTAGCAGTCTGTTCTACAGAATTCAAACGGAAAAAAGAGAAAAAACCTAGGTCTGGAGCCAGCCAAACCAATGAGATACCTGCCAAACCACACCTTATCCTCTTCAATCAGCAAAAATATCATCCACCGCCTGACTCCCCTTCCCTCACCAGTAGGCGCTTGCTCATTCCCTTATTAGGACACTGGCAGCGGCCAGAGGGATTGCTCGTGTCTGAGGGCCCACGAGTGGCTCCCACAACATGTGTAGTTCATCAAAAATGAAAAGGCGGGGGGACTGGAAAAATGAAATCCTCACTGTAGGGAGGAGAATCCATTTGGGGTAGGCCACAATTATGGTTTGGAAAACAATTTTTTTTTTAAAGTCCAAACCAAAAAAACACAATCCTAATATTTTTTGTCAATGCATTTTTAGGAAGAATATGTTTGAAACTTAGAAATGCCATCAAGGAAATTTTACTTGCATGCTCCCAGGGAGTTGAATATATAATCAGGAAGCACCTAGTCTTACTTTTAAGAAGGGTTGGGCTTGGTTGGTCTGTTCCAGTTCTAGGACCTGGGACAGACACCTGAATATAGAGTTGTAATGTGCTTTTTTTTTTTTCTTTTTCGCCTGGAGCAAAATAAAAGCTCTGTCCTCCCTTCTGTCTTTCTGCTTCTCCTCTGTTTACAGGGCTACTTTCTCTACTATGCTCTGATCTTAGTTCTTACCACCTTCTTCCTCTTCTCACAAGGTACCAACCAACAGTTAAACCAGGTTTTTTTTTTCAATGATATCAGTGCAGCTTCCAAGTCAAAATGAGACATCTCCCTGTTATGATCTGTGTCAGCATGGCAGTCCTGCTAATCTTATCCTGTTTCATGGTAAGCTGTTTTCAGAGCCAACTCATGAACTCAGGTCCATCCAAGCAAAAACAGATGGCAACTTTTTACAAAACACTTTCATCATGTATATGCGATCTGATTTGATCTTCATAGTTATAGTATCTGTGAGACGGGCACTATTATTTCTATTTCATAGTTGAGGAAATTGGCTCAGAGGAGTTAGGTGACTTGTATTCAGAACGAGGACACCACTACAATTGTGGGCTTTTCTGACTGGTGGTGTTCTCTTCTTTCTCCAAGATGTCACAGTTCCGCTCAAATAAGGAGCTCTGAAGCCTACTAGAGAGAATTTAAGTCCTCAACTTCCCCTAGGGACCCCTAACCAAAGGGTATCAGGGCCGCTAGGAGACTATAGGAGGCCCCAGGAATCACCTCACCCTTCTGGGGTTATGCTGCTAGTGAGGAATACCTAACCTGCTCAATTTTACTCCTTGTTGAAGTTCTAGGTTTATCATTTGTAAGGCTAAAAACCTAAAAATCATAGCCACTGTCTACTTAAAAATGAACACTAACGTTGATAATTTTAAATAAAGAAGAATGTACACGTCCAGCCAACCTTACTTGGAATAAGTGAGTCAAACAAACAAATTATTTTACAGGATAGTGAAGCTTACTTAACAGTGATAACTTGCATTTGTGCAGGACTTACAAGGTGCCAGGCAGATACATCTCATCTCATCCTTAGAACAACATTGAATAGACATGATTGCTCTATTTTACAATCTAGATGAGCAAACCTGGCACAGAGAAGTCAAATCACTTGCCCAGGATTACACACACAGCATTCTAGCCATCACCCGGCCAACCCCAAAGTCGGGGCTCTTTACACGACAGCAAAGCCCATTCATTTCTTTCCAGGTCTCAGTTCTCTGGCTTTGAAAGGGCAGGGGTTAGAACTTAAGATATAGAGAAGTCCAGCCAGGCGCAGTGGCTCACGCCTGTAATCCTAGCACTTTGGGAGGCCGAGGTGGGTGGATCGCCTGAGGTCAGGAGTTCGAGACCAGCCTGGCCAATGTGGTGAAACCCTGTCTCTACTATAAATACAAAATTTAGCCAGGCATGGTGGTGGGTGCCTGAATCCCAGCTACCTGGGAGGTTGAGGCAGGAGAATCACTTGAACTGGGAAAAGGAGGTTGCAGTGAGCCAAGACCGTGCCCCTGCACTCCAGACTGGGTGACAAGAGCAAAACTCTGTCTCAAAAAAAAAAAATAGAGAGAGAGGTCCAAAATTATGCCGAGTTTCTTTTCCTTGAATTGGCATACAAAGTCATGTGAGAATAACAATGGAGTTAGATAATTGGCTGGTTATATGGAAGTCCTTGTCTCCTGCTGGGGAAAGAGGTACACTCATGACCTCTTTTTAGGGCCTGTAAAGCAGTACTTAGACCCCTGGGCTAGTTATTTAACGGAAAGAGTTATAGAACTCAAAGTCTCTTGCTAGATCCTTCCTCTCCAGCCCTCCTGCCCTGCTCCTCCAGGAGGAGAAGTTTGCTCATCAAGCAGGATCTGATGTAATAATATAGCTGCTGCCAGATTCACCCACTCAAAGACTAGCGGTTAGAGCTCTGAAAACACAGGGAATAACTTTCATTACATGTTAAGCTGGAGAGACCAGGGGAGCCACCAGGAGCGAGCCTGGAGCCAAAAACCAGGCACCAGTCTTACACACACCCAAGCCGAGAGGAGGTGGGCAACTGAGTGAACCTCTCTGGCCTAATTTTTCTCATCTGCAAATGGAGGTAACACATTAGCTAACCACTGAAGTCATAGTGGAGTTGTAAGGATTGAATGAACTAATAGTTGCACAGTACTTAGCACAGTAGCTTGGCATATAGTTAGTACTATATGAATGTTCACCATTTTTATAATTTTATCATCATCATCATGATGGAAATTAAATCTGTGCTTACAGGTCTTGCAGAGCATGTTCTTGTTTCCAAACAAGAAGTGGGGAATTGGGCAGAAAAGATTTTTCTAACTTAAGGATCTTAAATGCCTTTTCACTGATGATAGTAACACCACAGAAGGCTGAGAAATGCAGAATAAATGTAGGTGAAAATTCTTATCTCCTTTTTGTGACCCCTTGTTCCTCCCTGTTGACTACTTTTTCTTTCTTTTTTGAGGGGTATACAAGGAGAACTGTGGCTAAAAATGTCCAATAAATGGAATGCCTTTCATCTCTTATTTTCTCTATCTCTTTCTTAATCCATGTCATTTCTCATTAAAATGTACTTGGAAATTTATCATCAGAGAGCTTTATCTTCCCATGTCAGAAAAGGCATGTGTCTTAGTGGAAGAGGATAATCCCCTTTTCTGTTCTTCTTTGGGGCTGGTTTAATACCCAGACTTCATGGAGAATTGATGGATCAGAGCTCGATGCAGGGAGATTAGTTAGCTTTCTAAGAAGCGAATACTTCCTGATCACAAAGCAGCAAAAGCTGCCTAGACCCAATGGTTTTAGACAGGTATTTACCTGTGAGGGAAGGACCCAGCTGTCTTCCCTGCCCCAACAAACTTCAGCCAGCTGGCATTTTATTTATTAATTTTTATTTTAAGACACCATCTCACTGTGTCACCCAGGCCAGACTACAGTGGCGAGAACACCAACCTCCCAGCTTAAGCAATCCTCCCACCTCAGCCTCTCAATAGCTGGGACTGCAGGTGTGTGCCACCATGCCCAGTTAATTTTTTTAGTTTACGTAGAGATGAGATTTCACCATGTTGCCCAGGCTAGCCTCAAACTCCTGGGCTCAAGCAATCCTCCCACCTCAACCTTTCAAAGTATTGGGATTACAGGTGTGAGCCACCACCATGGCCAGCTAGCATTTTAAATGTACTCAATAATTATCCCACTTATTGCATTTATTTATTTATTTAGAGATGGTGTCTCACTCTGTAGCTCAACTGGAGTGCGATGGCATGATCTTGGCTCACTGCAACCTCTGCCTCCTGGGTTCAAATGATTCTCCTGCCTCAGCCTCCCAAGTAGCTGGGATTACGGGCACACACCACCACGCCTGGCTAATTTTTGTATTTTTAGTAGAGACAGAGTTTCGCCATGTTGACCGGGCTGTTCTCAAACTCCTGACCTCAGGTGATCCGCCTACCTCAGCCTCCCAAAGTCCTAGGATTACAGACGTGAGCCACCACGCCTGGCCTATCCCACTTACTGCTTATGAATTAAACTATGAAACCACATATTAAAATTTTAAAATCTTTCCGTATTTGTCACGCGTTCAGTTGTGTCCTCCAAAAAAATGCTATGTGGACGACCCAACCCCCAGTATCCTAGAACGTGGTCTTATTTGGAAACAGGGACTTGACCGAGATAACTGAGTGAAGATGAAGTCATTGGGGTGGGTTCTAATCCAATATGACTGATGTCCTTATCGAAAGGGGACATTTGGTTTCAGACACAGACAGACCTGCAGAGAGGGCAGATGCTAAGAAGGGACACAGGGACACAGTGCTGGCCACGCGAAGGCAGGGATTGGAGTGACGCATCTACAAGCCAAGAAATGCCAAAGCTTGCTGCCAAACCACCAGAAGCGAGGACAGAGGCGTTGAACAGAGTCTTCCTCACAGCTCTCGGAAGGAGCCAACCCTACTTGTGATTTATTTATTTTTAAAGACTTTATTTTTGTAGAGGAGTTTTACATTCACGGCAAAATTGAGAGGAAGATACAGAGACATGCCATATATTCCGTCTCACACACACACACAGCTTCTCCCATTATAAACATCCCCTGCCAGTGTAGTACATTTGTTACAGCTGATGAACCTGCAGTGACACATCAGAATCACCCCAAGTCCATAGTTTACATTAGGGTTCACTCTTGCCATTGTACATTCTATGGGCTTGGGCAAATGTAGCGTCATACCAACTATTTTCACTGCCCTAAAAATCCTCTGTGCTCTGCCTATTCATCCCTCCCTTCTTGCCCTAGCGCCTAGAAACCACTGATCTTTTTACCATCTCCATAGTGTTGCCTTTTTCAGAATGTCACCTAGTTGGAATCCTACAGCATGCAGCCTCTTCAGACTGGCTTCTTTCACTTAGTAATATGCACTTATGTTTCCTCCATGTCTTTTCATGGCTTAATAGCTCATTTGTTTTTTGTTCTGAGTAATATTCTGTTGTCTGGGTGCACCACAGTTTATTTATCCACTCATCCACTGAAGTCCTTTATCCATTCACCTATTGAAGGACAATCTGTTATTTTAAGCCACAGAGTACGTGATACTTTGTTAAGGTAGCCCTAGGAAAGGAATACAGTAGTCAGTTTAAGGATTAAAGGATTCTACTTTGTTAATAATCATGTTTCAACAATTTCCAGCACCTTGTACTATTTATTTAGGTGAGTGGTTCATTACACTGAAGTGGCAGCCCACCTGACTTTTTCAGATGCCTTCTGTTGCAGATTGTAAATTTATTCTTTTGGATGTTCAGTTTTTCCCTTTGCTGTGTTCCTTTTGTCCTCTGGTATCTGGGGATCTTGGATGGAGATTTCCCTGTAGCTCCGAGGTGGGCTCATGAAACGTAAGCCTTCCTAGGCTCCAAGGGGTAGCTGGATCACAGAGCCACTCCATTCCCTGGGAGTAGGGGGTGGTTTACATGATCTTCCTCCCAGCCCCAAAACCTTCAGATTCAGGAAAAACAGGCTCATAATACTTCCCTGGATCACACTGAATGTTTCATTAATGTCAGACATTTGAACATGTATACAGGAAAGGGAGAGCAAGTAGGAAAAATATTCCCCATGGTATGAACTTATGTAGACCTGGGATGGCTCAATCTATGATGCAAGGCTGTTTCCTTTGGGGTGAATGGACATACACACACTTCCTGGTTGCCCTTCACTCGGTAAGGTTCAAAGGAAAGTCCCTGCCTATGCTTGAGTCTAGGGAACTTTTGCTGTTTTGTGACGAGAAAATATTCACTTAGAAAGCTAACCAATATCACAATATCATTTTTCACAATAGGCCTCCCTAGGTTGCAGGAAATTTGCCCAATGTGTGGAGACCTCAGCCGATTCTAGAATGTAGAGGTAATGCCCAGGCTCGCTGCATTTAATCTAGAAGTATGTACACTCAGATGATGGGTTGAACTGTCTCCTCCACCTCCAAAACTATGTTGAAGTCTTAACCCCCAGTACCTCAGGATGTGATCTGATTTGGAAATAGAGTATTTGCAGATGTAATCAAGATGAGGTCATTAGGATGAGTCCTAATCCAGTGTGGCTGGTGCCCTTTGGACACAAACACAGACACAGACAGAGCGAAGCCTCTGTTAAGGGACATAGGGAGAATGCCATACGAAATTATGGAAGCACTGGAGTTATGTTGGCACAAGCCAAGGAACATCTGGAGCTACCAGAAGCTACAGGAGGCAAGGAGGGATCCTCCCCTACAGGTTTCAGAGGGAGCATGACCCTGCTGACACCCTGATTCTAGACTTCTAGCCTCCACAACTGTGAGACAGTAAGTGTCTATTGTTCTAAGACACCTGGCTCATGGTACTTTGTAATTTACAAGCAAAGCAGCCCTCAGAAACTAATACAACTCATCACAGTCACTCATGCTTTTGTGATTACCCAGAAGCTCCCCCAGATTCATCTCCTACGCACCCAGTTCATGGCAATAATTATTGTTAAACACGTACGTTCCCCCCATTCCCAACCCTTGAGCACTGAGTAAGCACCAGGCACTGTGCTAGCCACTTTACATATATCTTCCTCTTTTTGTAGATGAATCAACTGAGAAACTCAGAGAGATTCAGTAACTCGCTCAAGGGTACATAGTTGATAAAATGATGGGACTAGGATTTGGATTCAAGTTTATCTGGATTTTGAAGTCAACGGTCTTAATTTATGCTCTCCTCACTTGTCCAGAATACTTCAAGATTGGTGGCATCTGCTGGCAAAAAAAAAAACCCTACTTCTTCCTACTTCCCTCTTGGCACTGAATCTGGTTTAGGCCCACCAAGAAAAGTAGTAATTCTATATTTTGCCAAAAAAAAAAAAATCAGTTTTTAGCAAGTTTCCTTTAACATCACAGTCAGCCTACGTATAGTGGTACAAATTCTCATTTTAAATAGTAAGCCAATGAGATAACTCCATCTGAAATAAAGAGCTCTAATTTTCCTGAAAGCGGAAGGATGTTTTAATAAATGCATGCCAATCACAAATTGAATTCCGCTGATTTCAGCCCGGTATCTATCAGTTTGTTGGGAGAAGATATCATGCCATTTCTCTTCATGGGTCTTTGGGGAGGGGAGTGTTCAGAGGGAAAGGGAAACGATGGAAATGTCACACTGATCAGGCATCCACTGTGGTTTCTGTACTTTGCATAGCTAGTTCCTTTCATTTACACCTATAAGACAGACAATAGACACCTTTAACAGATGGAGAAACTTAGGCCGGTGACATTAAGTGACCTGCTTGTGGTCATACACTGAGTCATGAGTGGGATCTAAATACAGATGTGGGAATCAGCGTTATCGGGCCCCAGTTTCTTATTTGTCAAGAATGTACCCATTTAGTGCTGCGAGGGCTAGGCCTGGCTAGCAGGAGGGGTGCTGAGACTCTTTTGTGCAACCTGCAGTGCAGCTATGAGTGAAGATGAACAATCAGCTGCTCTTTAAAGCCTTCCCTTCTGCTTCCAGTCCAGTGTACCTAACTCCTCTGGGCTTCAGCTTACTGATTCAAAAGCCGTGTGAACTCAGTCTTTTTCAATTCAATTAGCAGGCATACCATGACATTCATGAAACAGCTGCAGAAAGTATCTACAAAGAAGCTATACGACAGTCATGAAATCAGCTTAAAGCTGGGTATAAAAAACTGTTTAACTTTTATGCATTTTGGATGTTTTCTCTGGAAACTACACTAAGAGCTGGTGAGCAGTGGCCTTTGGTGGGCATTGCTGATTTGTGTAACGAATATTTTCACTCTTAAAGGGCAAAAGGGGTCAATTATTTTCTTCTCTTTGGGGTGAATATAGTTTTGTTTTTATTTTATTTTATTGTTATTTTATTTTTCCCACTGTTACTTACAAAGTGAAAGGTAGAGTGATTTGGAGAACTGAGTCCTAGAAAAGGTGAATGTAGACATTCCTTTTAAAAACAGATCAGCAAACAGGCTGGGTGTGGTGACTCATGTCTGTAATCCCTACACTTTGGGAGCCCAGGGGAGGAGGATCTCTTGAGTCCAGGAGTTTGAGACCAGCCTGGGCAGCACAGTGAGACCTCGTCTCTACAAAAAAATTTAAAAAATTAACTAGGAGTGGTGGCACGCACCAGTAGTCCTAGCTACTCAGGAGGCTGAGGTGGGAAGATTGCTTGAGGCCAGGAGGTTGAGGCTGCAGTGAGCCGAGATAGTACCACTGCACCCTAGCTTGGGAGACAGAGCAAGACCCTGTCTCAAAACAAAAACAAAAACAAAAAAGAAAGATCAATAAACAGACATGAAAAGGTAGAGAAAAGAAGAGCTAATGCAGCAGGCAGAGCTAGCCTGTAAGGCACAGCTCTAGGGTAGATTAGGCCACGAATAGGAATTCAGCAGGCCTTGAAAAAAACATTCTGGCCGGGCGTGGTAGCTCATACCTGAAATCCCAGCACTTTGTGAGGCCCAGGCGGGTGGATCACCTGAGGTCAGGATTTCAAGACCAGCCTGGCTAACATGGTGAAACCCCGTCTCTACTAAAAATGGAAAAATAGCCAGGCGTGGTGGCGGTGCCTGTAATCCCAGCTACTCGGGAGGCTGAGGCAGGAGAATCGCTTGAACCTGAGAGGCAGATGTTGTAGTGAGCTGAGATTGTGCCACTGCACTCCAGCCTGGGCAACAAGAGTGAAACTCTGTCTCAAAAAAAAAAAAGAAAGAAGCATTTGTTCTAACCAATGTCTGTGTAAGATGAGGTTTAGTATAGTTACGAAAGGAAAAGTGAAAGATAAATGAGGAAAGTGCCATATTTGATCTAAAAGTTTACTGTTTTAAACTCTTCTTGATAAAATTATCTCTATTTGTGGTTGCTTTTATTTACTATTAGTTGCTTTTAATAAAAAATGGTCTAACAAACAGTAGAAATTAGTGTTTATAAATCTACTGGGTTAGAGCAGATAATAGGCAAAACACACTCCTTTACAAATAGGCTCATGACTTAAAATCCCAGCGACCACCTAGTTGCTTCCTTGGTTTTAAAACCAGAAAAATGGCCAGGCACAGTAGCTCACGCCTATAATGCCAGCACTTTGGGAGGCTGAGGTTGGCGGATCACCTGAAGTCAGGATTTCAAGACCAGCCTGGCCAACATGGCGAAACTCTGTTGCTACAAAAATACAAAAATCATGCCTGTAATCCCAGCTACTTGGGAGGCTGAGGCTGGAGAAGCGCTTGGACCCAGGAGGTGGTGGTTGCAGTGAGCCGAGACCTTGCCACTGCACTCCAGCCTGGGTGATAAGAGTGAGACTCCATCTCAAAAAAATAAAGATAAAAAATAAAACCAGAAAAAAGTATTTAAGGGAAGAGGGACCAGGGTAACTTGGCTGAGCTTCTTCAATTCAAACCTAGTTTTAATATTACAAACAAATGCCACCCTGAGATTTCCATTTATGAAGTGGCATCATATTATAGCCTTGTTCAAGAATCCTTTCCCAGATCTACAAAGAACAAATGGTCCCTCCAAGTTGTTCCTCTGATATTAAATTGTAAAAGTAAGACTGTTTAATAATAACTTGCCTGTGCTCTGTATTTAATGTTTTTCTGCACACTTTAATGCACATTATGATACTGGATGTTCTTGCTCACCCTGTAAATTACACAGAGCAGGCATCAGCATCTCCACTTCATAGCAAGTTGAAGCGACTTGCTGCAGATCACAGTGCTGATTACTGAGGGAGTTAGACCAGAATCCACACCCTCTGACTCCCATCCAAAAAAACTTCTCTTAAACCTCCAGGCTAGCCAGGCATGGTGGCGGATGCCTGTAATCCCAGCTACTCGGGAGGCTGAGGCAGAATAATCGCTTGAACCCGGGAGGCAGAGGTTGCAGTAAGCCAAGATAGTGGAGGCTTATCACTTTTGGGAGGCCGAGGTGGGAGGAATGCTTGAGCTCAGGAGTTTGAGACCAGCATGGGCAACATAGCAAGATCCCATCTCTACAAAAAAATGCAAAAAATTATCAGGGCATGTTGGCACACGTCTATAGGAGGATCGCGTAAGCCCAGTAGGTTGAGGCTGCAGTAAGCCAAGGTTGCGCCACTGCACTCTAGCCTGAGTGACCAGAGACCTTCTCTCAAAAAAAAAAACGAAACTAATTAAATTAAAACAAAAACAAAAACAAAAACCCTCCATGCTGACCCATGTAGCTGGCAGCCTGGGTGGTCACCAGCCAACATAGCTTCCTAAGCTGCCCTGAAGGCAGGGACCAGATACCAAGGTCATGTGGTATGTTCACTGGTTTTCAAACTTCGGTTTGGGACCCATCTGCAGCTTCTGAAATCTATTTAGTGGGTGACCAGCATTTTAAAATGAAATAGAATCGTATAGAAAATACCAGATGACATTGTACACAGCAAGGGTGAGCACTGTTTTGTGAAATTTTTGTTTCAAATGTATATACATATATAGTGTATAGGTACTGGAGTTACAAAATAAAATGCATTTATTTCAGAAGGTCATAGGAAAAAAAAAAGAAAACTGAGAATATTGATGTAGATAATGCTAAGCTGGGTGGGAGGTCAGAAGACAACAGAACCCTTGAGGCCAGAGCCTGTGCTTTGTCCTTTTTGATGTTCTTAATGCTCAGTGAGTACAGCAGTATTCACTAGAATGCGAAACCCTCAATGAGTATTTGCTGAATGAATGACTAAATGAGTCAGGTTTACAGATTTTCTAAAGACTCCTCTTAAAAATTCAATTAGGCTTGGAAATAGATCCAGGCAGCACTACATTTATGAAGAGGTTGTTTCTAAGACTTTCATTGTAAATTGGCTTTTGAAACTTTCAACACCATGACACATGGTACTCGGGCTCTCAGGCCAGCCTACAACCACCTTTTTAAACCTAAGGTATGTCTGAAGCTGGTATGGAGAACTGAAGCTGTGTTTCTATAGGGAAACGGATCCTCACTAGTCTGGTTAAAAATGCCAGGGGTAAGTTCGCCTCCAGAGGACAGAGGACCTCTTTCCCATTTCTCATTCCTCTTGCCACTGTTAGGCCTGTCTCTATAAAGTGATTTTGATGGGCTAAGAGGAATGTGAGAAGCAGCATAGGCAGGGCTCATTTCAAGGGTTCAATAGATCAAAGGTAAGGAGAGGGAAAAACGCAGATAGCAATGCAGATAGCATCAACAGATTTGAAAGGCTTGTGGCCACCAGGTATTGAACCAGTGTGAATGTGCGTGGGCTGGCCATTTGCAGAGAAGACACATAATACAGAAGGTCAAGACCACCTCCGTAATCACCACTGTTCATGCAGTGCTGCAATATCATGTATAGAGTACCCAATACATGCAAAGCACAGTGACCTATTTCTCTGCCATTCTTTCTTATTTTTAATCTATAAACAGCAGTAGCAGTTTTATCCCTGACCAGATAAGGGGTCCAGATCATTTAAAACCTTTCTTTGAACTAAAAAGTAGGCAAAATTGGTCAATGTTAGAAACGTAAAATGCTTGTTCCCCAGTGCCGCAAAGAAATGGCACTCAAACATAAATGCAATTTTCTCAGAAAGGCAAACTTTACTTTCTGCAGAAAGGGTGCCCCTTGAAGATGGAACAATGGCAAGAGCACACCTAGACAGGGGAGGAGCAGGAGTTCTTATTCCTGATGCAGGTAGCCCCTACTGCTGTGTCATTCCCTATTGGCTAGGGTTGGACCGCACAGTCTAAGCCAGTTCCGACTGGCTATTTTAAAGAGGGCAGGGGTATGAGCCAGAGTGGCGGGGTGAGTAGTTTGGCGGGAAGGATGGTTAGGAACAGGTAATCAAAGGTGACTTAGGTCAGAGCAGGTGACCAAGGGTGACTCAGGTCAAAGGTCAAAGCAGGTGACCAGGATGAGACAGGACGGAGCAGGTGACCAGGGGAACAGATGTGAACTACTGATTAGGACTGGTGGGAAAGTTGTTTACTGAAACTAGAAGCAAGTGGGCAAAGAGAACCGGGAAGTTAAACTTTAAAATGGAAAATTAAAGAATAAGAGAGCTGAACATACTGACATACTGATTCTTTGAAGAGAAACTTGAAGTTCACTATATTTAACAGTTTGGCCTACAAACCAATAGTCACAAAATGTAAATGCCCATTACTTTGTAAGAGAGAAGACCTCTCTCACCAGATTGTTGATTTTTACTTTGAACGTAATTCTAACAGATGGGTGTCCTATTATTCTTGGCTACAGCAGAACAGGGAGTGGGACCACAAGAGGCAGATGCATTAATAGGTATTAGAAGAGATTTAAAAGCATCAATAAGTAGATGGAAGACATCACATAATACACTGGACCCATTTTTGGATGGGAGTCTTATCCCCTGAGGTATCACTGTTTTACAGCATGATTAAAAAACTACGTTCCTAAGGAAAACTCCTAGCAATTTGAAAATGTTTTAAATGTATTGTAATATCTGTTTTAATGAAGGCAAAGAGTTTCCACTAAATACATATACACACATATATATATAACAAAATTTAGCATTCTGCATAACTATAATGCTACATTTCCTGATAACATTGAATAAACCAGGCATTCCTAAACTTTTAACAAATCTCAATATTCTTGTGTTCATTTCCTTTGTCATTTCTGCAGAATCTTTAAAAATTCTGCCAATCATTTATTTATTTCCCAGCACTGTTTTGGATTCAGTTCCCTCAGAAAACAGTGGGATGAACTAAATAATTTCCTATGTTTCCTTGACCCCGTGATTTTACAACTTACATGCCCTTCCATGTTTGTTAGAAAATGTAACACACACAAAACAACTTTTAACTTTCAGCTTCAGGATACATAAAAGCACACTTCTCTATAAGAAAAATAACCCTTTATGGACTAAAACAAATATTTACAGGAAACCCCAAATCTTGTTGCAAGTAAACTTCCTTAGGCTTTGGGAAAATGATAAAAGCACCAGTGAAAATATTAAACTGCAGGTTACAGGATCTCTCAGTACAGAATCTCTCAGAATCTTGGTAGGAACAAATTCAACACCTTGAAATCTAAATCACTGAGCAACCATTCACACCTGCTCCTGAAAATAACATGGCCCTTGTGTAGGTCTTGGCATTCAGGAATTTTAACATGCCTCATTAAAAAATCACAGCCAATCTTGCTCTACAGGTGATGAAACAAAGATAAATTATCTGACGGAAATGCAAAGGAACTTAGAATTCATTTTGTTGGGCACCTGTTTCAGCATTTAACCTAGTACAGTCTAGCAAAGCAAAAGGAGTGAAGGTTTTGTGTGTTCAAACGGCTCAAATGAAAAATGTAAACTAAGGTGAACTGAGTTTGATTTACTCAATAATAGGAAACTTAAAGAATATTTCTGGAGCATCAGCACTGTTCTGGATGCTGAAGATTCAAAGATTCAAAATCATTCCTGCCCTTAAGTGAAGTACCATTTATTGGGAGGGAAGATAGCTGTGTTCAACAATAACTTTAGTACTGTGAAAGGAAATTAAATTTTGGTACCCTGAACACATTTGGACAAAGGGAAAAGTCAAGCTGGGAACTGGGTCACTCAAAGTCTTCCCCTTTTAGTTCCTAAATAAGATGGCTACAAGGTGAAAAGCAATACAAGCCTTCCACATATTTTGTCCACAAGGACATTCCTAGTGAGCTGTTAAAACTTCACCATGGCAATGCAAATGGACAGCTTATCTTTATAAGTGCAGTCACCCTGGCCCACCAGACACCAATGCATATCTGAGTGTTGCCCTACCCCATTTTTGTCTGTTGTCATATGTAAAATGCAGATTCCCCGCATTTTTCCTCTGCCCCTTTTGTTTATGTGATCTTATGTAAAAAATGCAGATTCACTTACATGAAAATTGTGTACTTCTCAATATCCCTGCCCTTTCCCCTTTAAATATGGAGCCCTCAAAATCATCTTCTGATAAAGGCAGAGACCTATCTCCCAGGCACATCCTTAACTTTGGCAAATAAACCTCCTAAAATGATTGAGACTTGCCTCGTCATTCTCCTCGATTGACGGTACAAAGCTAATAAAAGAAGGATGGGCAACGGTTATTAGAGTGAGAGAAGTGAGGAATGAGGAAGGTTTATAGAGGAAGGGAGCATCTGATCAGGGCCTTGCAAAACAGGAAGGAGGTCAGAAACAGGAGGGTGAGGGTATTCCCTGTGTAGGGAATAGAATGAGTCCAGAAACAGTGGTGGCTTGTATATGCTGAGTATGGGGAGCTGTGAGTGATCTTATTTCACTGGATCAGGTACTTCTATACTTTTTACAAATCTCGACATCCCTGTGTGCATTTCTTTTGTCATTTCTGCAGAATCTGATAAAATTATGCCCATCATTTATTTATTTCCCCGCAATGTTTTTAACATTCTCCCTGGCGGAAGTCAGAATGGGAAGGAATATTGAAGGTATATGATGGAGAACTTTGAATGCTGTAATAAGGAGAATGGACTTTATCTTCAAGGGTGGGGTCTGTAGGGGACTGGATCAGAAAGGGGAGAGAGAGGCCGAGGACCAGATGGCAGGCAATGACAACCATCCCAGTGAGAGGCAATAGCTGTTGAAATCCAGGAAATGGCAGAGTAAACAGAGAAGGGAGACACAGAGAAAGGAGACTGATAGAACCAAAGGCATGAAGGAGTGGAAACAAGTGTCAGGACCATGAGTTGAGAGAAAGAGAGACAGCCAGCCACACTGGGCTCTTTTCCTAGCATCCCATGCTCCATTGAGGATCAGCTGTGTGACCCTGGGCAAGCCCTTCCTGTGCCTCAGTTTCCTCATCTGAAATGAAGGCTTTCAATGAGATCAGTGGTTTCTGAACTGTTCCATGGAGACCTAGGATTCCAAGGAAGTTTTGATGGAGAGGGAGGGGAGGTGGGGTAGAAGAGGGATGAGGAGTGGGGTACAACTGTGCAGTGGGCTGTGACTGGAGAGTAGAGTGAGGACGAGGAGCTCTAGATCCCAAACCTTCTCTCTTTAACCAGAACATCTCCTTCACACAATAGCATTCCCTTTAAGATCAAATTTGATTTTTAAAAAAGTTTGATAAACACCGTACTATACAGATAACCTCTAAAGTCCCTTTGAGCGCTCCCATGTGAATAACCACACTTACAGAAACTAGTTATCCAAGAGATCTGCTAATGTAATGGACATGGGTCTTGTTTTTAGGACCCTGATGAGTTCCTCTGTTTATTTGATTAACTGTTGTACAAACGCTGGAACAACTGGAACAACAATTGTCATGCTGAATCGGTGCCAAAACTCTCAAAAATGGAAAAGATTTACTGAAAGGCCATTTGGTGTTCTAATTCTTGTGCGGTACCTTTTCCCAAGACCCAGTAAGTTTTTCAAACCTCATAAACACCAGTGTGAAAATGGCCCTTTGCATGAAGAGTACAAAGCCATGGCTTGGCTACCGACTGTTGTCTGCTTTGGGGTAAATTGAGTTACCCCTCTGGGTTCTGTTTCCCTGCCTGTTGAACGAGAGCATTGCACCAAAGAGTCTAAAGGCCTCCGTTCTGGCTTTAACATTCCAGGATTTCATGATCCTAAACCCTTGGAGCCCGTTATCTGAACAATTCCCTGATCAATAGCATATGCTCTGGGTCTTGTTCTGTCTTAGTCAGATGGTCAGTATATTGAGGGCTTTGGCTGTTTACTTTAAGGATTGGGCAATGTGTGGTTTAGCCAAAATCTCTGAGCCCTGCCAATGGATCATTCTGAATGGAGGGCTAAGGTCTAAATTAACAGCAGACCTTTAGAAACACAATGTTTATGGATTGGTATTTGAAACGCAGAAACCCCGTGCCTAGGTATAAACTCCTGGCAAATGGTCCACAAACCACCATTAAAATGGAAACAAGAAAAACCAGCGAATCAGAGCAACCATGAAGTGGAAACCAGAAAGTTTCAGACAGGTCTGAAACTCACACACTCACTGCATTCCTTTCCTGCCTGGTGTCTCCTCCTCTCCCCTCCCACTCCCACTTTTTTTTTTTTTTTTTTTTTAACAACAATTCGTTTGTTTAAAAAAAAAAAAAGAAAGAAAGAAAAGAAAGGAAAAACCAAAGAGGCAAAATGAGGACTCACTTGGAGAGCGCGGCCAGGCTGCGTCTTCCATGCGATCCGGATCCACCCAGCATGTCCGCAGTTGGGAAGGGGCGGCGGGGCAGAGAGGTACGGAGACCTGGCTGGGCCGGGCGGTCAGGGCGTGGGCCGGGCCCGCGGAGGGGCCATGTGATCTGTGGCTGAAATGCACGGTGCAGGATGCTCCCGTGTTCTCCCTTTGTGTTAACACGTTGGTCTGTCCCTGTGACGAAAGTCTGGGCTTGTCCTCAGCCAAATCTACTCCTCCCCACCCGTTCCCTCCTCACAGGATCATCAGAGAGCTGATTGTTATTTTTTACTGTAATCTCTCTAATAGAAGCCCATCCTGTTTAGCGATTAAAGAGCACTGATTGCTTCGAGAGTTCCAGAAGTGTTATTGCTGGGTAGTGAGGCCAGGATCCCCAGTAGCTTTCCTGATGAAGACTTTATATGCTTAACTACAAATAATTTTTCCAAGGTAAGTAACTGGTCAAAGGAAAAAGACACTGATGCATTTGCTCAGCCTTTTGGAAAACAGTTGATCATGGTATTACAGGCATATACAACCTAATTCTGACAAGATCAACAGAAATCAGCCCACCAAAAAGTTCATCCGGGTGCAGTTCTCAGGCTCCCATTCTGAGCTCTGTTCTCAATTAGCATTGGTGTAGGTGGCTTCCAAAGCAAACAGTTCCCACTGAGAAATCAAATCTGAGAAACTCCTCTTATCCCTTTTATCCAGGGAAGGAGGCATGACATAAAAATGCAAACCAAATGAAAAGGGTTGAAGAGAGACGGCCCTGCTCAGTGATGGGCTGGATGGTTCAGCATGTTTGGTGCTCACACCTCTCCAAGAAATGTGGGCAAGAGCCCTCCGGAGAACATGTTGAAACAGCAGGCCCCGTCTGCACCCATGGTACTCTGGCAGTGATCTCATCAGCCAAGCTGGGCAGTGGAGCCTGGTCAGCAGCGGCTTGGAAAGCAGCCAAATTCCAGTTCCTGAGGAGGGGGTGGTGGTGATTCTGTCTGGAGATGACACTCCCTCTCAGCTTGACTTATGAATATGGTTCTTCATCTCTAATGAGTACTAAACAGACTGGTGCTTGGGTACCAAGCTGCTCGTGGGACTGGCTTTTGGTCAAGTGAGAACAAATCAGATCTCCACAAAGTAGGGTTAAGATTATTCTCTTGGTAAATAGCCAGAGAAGCAGTCAACTTCACACATTGAGAGCACTTTCACAGAATGAAAGCGATCTTTGAGATCTGTGGCTTCATATCACACGCAGACAAGGACACCAAAGCACAGAGCATTTAGACAACTCACCCAGTGTCATGGAGCTGAACTGCATCTGCTACTCTTGTGTTCAACTTAAAGTTTAACTGGGTTAGGTTAAATGCTCTCTTCACTTTAGCTAGAACATTTTGGTTGTTTTCTTGCTTAAATACTATGCGGTCATCAGAGTCATAGTTTATAGGCCAGGTGAGGTGGCTCATGCCTGTAATCCCAGCACTCTGGGAGGCTGAGGCGGGTGGGTCAAGGTCTGGAGTTCGAGACCAGCCTGGCCAACATGGTAAAATCCCGTCTCTACTAAAAATATAAAAATTAACTGGGGTTGGTGGCGGGTGCCTGTAGTCCCAGATACTTGGGAGGTTGAGGCAGGAGAATCGCTTGAACCCAGGAGGCGGACGTTGCAGTGAGCTGAGATCACACCACTGCACTCCAGCCTGGGCGACAGAGTGAGACTCCATCCCAAAAAGCAAAAAAACAAAACAAAACAAAAAATGAAGTCATAGTTTATAGAGTAAATACAGTTTAATAAACTTAAAGTTAATTATCTCCATATATCATTATGTATATATGCACTTAAATATCTCTGATTACACATATGATCGCTGAACATATATTGACAAAAGTAGCACATAAGACACTCATAAAATAGAGATATGTCTGCCTTCACACAAGAGTACTTAAATACACACTGACTTGTCTTGAGTTTCTCATGCTAGAACTGAGACAGAAACATGTATCGAGGCATTCTGCCGCTCCTCTTTCTCCCGAACTTTGCCCAATTAATTTTTTCTCTTCAATTACTTACAAAAGTCAGTGGCTTTCTGTGGTAGGTAGAATAACGTTTCCCCCAAATCTCCAGAACCTGAGAACATGTTAATTTGCGTGGCAAAAGGGACCTTGTAGTTGTGATGAAATTAAAGGCACTGAGATGGCGAGAGCATCCTGCATTGTCCGGGTGTACTGGAACGAATCACATGGCTCTTTAAAATCAGAGACCCCTTCCCAGCTGTGGTTAGGGGAGCTATATCTTCGGGGTGGGCAGACAGTTAGACTGGTGATGGCTTTGAAGATGGAGAGGGGGTCCAAGAGCCTGAGAATGTAACTTCCTCTAGAAGCTGGAAAAGGCGAGGAAATGGATTCTCTCCTGGGGCCTCCAGGAAGGAACACAGCCCTGCTGACACCTTGATGTTAGCCCAGTGAGACCTGTGTCGGACTTCTAACCTATAGAACTGTACGTAATAAGTTGTGTTGTTTAAAGCCACCAAATTTGTAGTTATTTGTCGCAGCTCTGCAAGAAAGCTATCACCTCCTGATTCCCTCCTCCCCAACCCCCCACTCCAATTCTGAGGTGACAAGTATAGTTTTGGCATATTCAGAATAGGTTCATAAAATGGAATAACCTAAAAAAAAATCTGTGGTTCTTTCTGGTCAGTGTTTTCCATGGAGGAGAGCAAGAATTTAGTGATCTTCCACACATGTGCAGAATCCATGTACAGAAAGTGTGCTAATTGCCAGTTGTACACAGGATGTCCACCAGGCTATTTCCCTAGCTGCCAAAAGAGGGAAAAGGAAACAGTGCACACCCTCCTTTGTTATTGGGGGCATGCATTTGGGAAGCAGCCGTCTGTCTTTAGTTTGTGATAGTAAAACCCAGTGGTGTTATAACTCGTGCTACCTGGTAGGCTCCCAACATGGGAACAGTGAAGAGAGAAGTGAGTCTTGGACCTGGTTCAGACACTCTCTGGGAACAGGAAGAGCACAAAGGCCAATGAAAGACAGGCAGTGCGGGAAGATGCATGGAGATAACAAGTGAATCACAAGCTCAGAGCAGGGCTGGGCCAGGCAAGTGCTTCCAAGAGTCCTCTGAGACCTGGTGGCTGGGGCTGGAGAGGCAAGGTGAGAGGATTGAGAAATAACAATCTAAAGGTTATTTGTGCACAGTGTTCTGGTCCTGCCGAGACCTACAGGCCTGTGTGCTTTCACTGCATAGCAGAGAATGGTACCCAGTGTCCAGCTGCCAGAACTGGTGTCTCTGAGAAGTGAACTAATGACTATTCATTGGCACCATGAACAAGTGGGCCAGTCATCCTTCAGCAAGATAATAGGTATTGTGAATTTGATGATGCTTCAGGAGTCTTTTACTAGGAAAAATGAAAGTCTGGGCCACTCTGAGATTACTCATAGCATCCTTTGTTTCTGTATACTTTATTGTTTAATTTTTCATCAAAGAGATTCTGGGCTGGGAAGGTTTGAGGAAGGTCAGTGTAATAGAAAGGAACAGCTCCTACCACAGGGTGGTCCTTTATTAAGAAAATATGATTTTTTAAAAATAACTTTACTTCATGGAGGTAGGAGACCGGACCACATGATCTGTTCCAGACTTTAGAGTCTGCAGCAGTTGTTTAAGAATAGCTTCTACCTTGGAACAATTTCCTAGGGAAAAAAGAGGTATGAGGGAAGCACTGTGCACACACCCTAATGCACTTATGACACACATGCACACACAGGCACACACATATACATGCATGCATACGCACACATGCACAGACACATATACACACAGGCATGCATACACATGTATGCACACACATTTGCATGCATACGCACACATGCACACACATACAGACATGTGCACACAGAGACACACATACATGCATGCATGCATATGCACACATGCACACACACAACATGCACAGAGTCATTCACTTCCTACAGAAACTCACATAAACCTAAGGGAAATCTACCACTAGGGAGGCAACAGTACAGGTAGTATAAAGGGGACATTTGAAAAGGCTGTTGGAGATAAATTTTCTTATGAAGAAATTCATAGGCTCCATACTCTTAGAACTAGGCAAAAAATCTGGCCTAGACAGCTGTTCCCCCATCCCAAGGTGAACAGGAATGTAGGTAAAGGAGTTTCCATAGTCACAGGCAGCATCTCTTTCCTCCTTTCTGTTGGCCTCTCATCGTCTTCCCCCATAGCTGATGGCATCTCCCATCCCCTGCCTCTGCCATGATGTTGAATATGTTCACTTAAACTATGCTGCTCTGTAATGTCCTTTGATATTGAATGTAGGGGCTGCTGTGGAAAAATCACAGTTTACTCCTCACCCTAGTCTGCCAGTGGTTCTTCGTGGCCTGTGTTGATACACGTTTCTTAATTATTCTTTGCCTCATCTATCTCTAGGCCTGTAATAGGGGCTTGGGTTGTGACACTCCCTTATTATCCTTATAATGGTGACCATGTAGTTTTATTTTGTCACAGCACATTCCTTTTTGCTTTGCTTCGCTTAGCACTATTGGAATGTTTACTACAAGCAAGTCATTGCACTAAGTGCTGTGGGGGATGCAAAGATAAGAAGGGCAGTCCCAAAGGGAGATAAGACATGTATATAAAAATTCTACTACAAGACAGAAAGTGAACAGTACTCTGAAAGCAGTAGAGCTAAAGAACTTCAGTAGGTGACATCCTGTGATCAAGGTCCCAGTGTTTAATCACTCTCACGCTCAATTTATCCTGTTATCGAACTAGATTTCCTGTTGCTGAAATAGAAACCTACTTATCTCTACGAGGGCCACAGGTATTAAGTCATCCTTTAGTCTCGTCTTTTCAAGGTAGACGCCAATGCCTATTTTCCATCCTTTTAATATCAGCCTGACTATAACAACTCTTCAAACAGGAAACCAAAATTGGACATAATAAAAGCTGACCAAGGCCTGGCTGAAGTCCCAGTGCTGCCTGCCACGTTCCTGTTAACACATCCTAACATCATTTTCACATTGATAATAGCATCTCTTAGAGAGATCATTCATTCAGTTTTGTGCTACATCCAGGGTTTTTGCTTTTTCTTTTTTCTTCTCCAAATGAATTGCTTTGTAAGTCCTATGCCCACGCTTACTCCTTTTGCTTCTCTGAATTCTCGTGGTTCTTTACAAACCAGTTCCTGGCCTCACCTCTATGAAGTCTTCCTGGATTTGACTTTATTTCTTTCTAATTTATCTTGTTAGGGAGAGAGAAACCAAAAAGCTTGAGCCCACTCTTTTTTTTTTTTTTTTTTTTTTGAGACGGAGTCTCGCTCTGTCGCCCAGGCTGGAGTGCAGTGGCCGGATCTCAGCTCACTGAAAGCTCCGCCTCCCGAGTTTACGCCATTCTCCTGCCTCAGCCTCCCGAGTAGCTGGGACTACAGGCGCCCGCCACCTCGCCCGGCTAGTTTTTTGTATTTTTTAGTAGAGACGGGGTTTCACCGGGTTAGCCAGGATGGTCTCGATCTCCTGACCTCGTGATCCGCCCGTCTCGGCCTCCCAAAGTGCAAGGATTACAGGCTTGAGCCACCGCGCCCGGCCGAGCCCACTCTTGTTTGCATGTTATTTGAGAAATAATTATGTTGCAATGTGTGAGTCAGCCCCTCCAGCCAACTTGCTGTGAGACTCCCTGTTTCTGTTTAAACTGTCTTGCACCAATTACTTAGGCCGACTCTCTAAGCTCTTTTTAAAATCCAGGGTTTTTAAACAACTGGACTATTTTCTTTTCTTGAAAAGTTTCTATCTGAAAAGGATCATGCCTCTAACTCCTTTCTGCCCTCCAACTTGAAACGTATCTTTAAAACAACAAACAGTGCTTGGAAATAGCAGGGCTCTAACGATTTTGAAATAATGGTGGCTAGTGCACATCTACAAAATCCTGGTTCTGGTCTCAGTGAAAATAATAATAATAATATCTGCTTTACATAATTCCAGGAAAGAAGTGTGTACATGAAGAATGTGATTTCGACCCATAAGAAACTGAATCTAAGCCATAGTGCTATATTTTAGAATGTAGATTTGTTGTTCATAGGTACGGGTTGTGAAGGAAATTATTATAAGGACTCAGGAGATAATTCTAGTGCAGAAGAAAAGGTCAAATCTTCAAAGGAAGCATATATTAGTTCATAAGCCACAGAATTCTCAGGGTGTACCACTCTTGTTCAAAGTATCTAAATATTTCCACAACCATAAATTTATTTGCTGGTGTCCACTTTATGCATCTGGATATTAAATTTACACATGGCTTTTATACTGGAATCAAATCCAGATTTTTTTCCAGTGAGTCTTAAAAAATATTGATTTCCTTCTTTTTGGGGGGTTCTGTTATATTTTATAATCACATCTGACTGGGATCAGCACTTGATTATGATATCTATAGATAGAAATAAATGTATGGTGCCAGGCGTGGGGGCTCACACCTGTAATCCCAGCACTTTGGGAGGCTGAGGTGGGTGGATCACCTGAGATCAGAAGTTAGAAACCAGCCTGGCCAACTTAGCGAAACCCCATCTCTATTAAAAATACAAAGGCTAGCCTGGCATCAGCTACTCCAGAGGCTGAGGCACGAGAATCACTGGAAACCGGGAGGTGAAGGCTGCAGTGAGCCGAGATTGCACCAGTGCACTGTAGCCTGGGTGACAGAGTGAGACAGAAAGAAAAGAAAGAAAAGAAAAGAAAGAGAAACACAAATACACAGAGTCTTATTTATTCATTGTTCTTGTGTATATACTTGTTTTTACCAAATAAGTTACAGTGTAACATTTTTGCTGGAAGGGATATTTCCTACCACCACTTTTGCACCTGATACAGCCTAGAAGGGTGTTTGTATGTAACAGATGGCCAGTAAATACTTGTCATTTGTTCCCTCTGGGGTGAAGAAGGACAATGATGGAGTAGAGATGCTGCTTGTTCTTCCAAAGGTTTCTACAGATTAGCCTTTTTTTTTTTTTGGAATATTCATAACAGTTCTGCACCAGAAATTGGATCTTGGGAGTTCAAGAGTCAACAGGTATCAGGAAGACTGATGAACTCACAGATGCACAAGAGACCGATGCCATCATCTCTAGTGCCAATTAAGATAGAAGAAATGCCGTCTGTCTTCAGTGCCTGGAGAACTCCCATTTCCCAACCAGGGCACCTCCCATTCCCCAAGCCAGGATGTCAGGAAGCTGCACAGTCAATAGAGACTTCTTCATGAGCGTAAAGTCAGAGCAAAGGGAGGTGAAATCATCACAGGTAATATTTTACCCAAGCCAAGGGGAGACATGAGGAAACACTTCTCCAAGTGGAGAGAATACTTTTCATGTCACAACTCTGAGATTCAAGCCATAAATCTCATGTCACCACCTTGAAACTCAACCAACCCTGAGTTCAAGGTCTGTCTCATTTGGATATTCCTAGATCCCCAGGGCCAAAGCAGGTCTTGAACTTGGCAGTCATGCAGGTTTCTACTGGCCATTCCTTTTTTTTTTTTTTTTTGAGATGGAGTTTTGCTCTTGTTGCCCAGGCTGGAGTGCAATGGTGTGATCTCGGCTCACTGCAACCTCCGCCTCCTGGGTTCAAGTAATTCTCCTGCCTCAACCTCCCAGGTAGCTGGGATTACAGGCATGCACCACCATGCCCGGCTAATTTTGTATTTTTAGTAGAGACCTCACCGTGTTGGTCAGGCTGGTCTTGAACTCCTGACCTCAGGTGATCCACCCGCCTTGGCCTCCCAAAGTGCTGGGATTACAGGTGTGAGCCACCGCGGCCAGCTTCTACTGGCCATTCTTTCTTTATACTCATTAATATTGTGGATTACAGTTGGACTCCACTTGCTTCAATCTGGGATACCTAATGCAATTTGACCCTTATGCATTGTATTTCTCAGAAATGCTCTTCTGTAGAATCTTAGGTACCTTTATGATGGTAGCCTAAGGCAGGAGATTAGAAATAGAGTAGGAGAAGAAAGCTTTTCCATTTTAAGATGCTATTTTACTTTGACGTTATTGAGCAGTGAAATCAAGCTCTTATTAAGATTAAAACAAGAAAAGCAAATGGGGCCTTTTTTTTATCTCGCTAATTTATAGAATAACAACCAGCCTGGCAGGTTTTTAAGGGAAAATATTTAGTAAAAAAACATATTCAATTTTCTCATTTCAAAGCCAGAAGCCATCTGGAAAGCTTTTTAATGTTAACACATTATGAAGACAACAACAACAAAAAAATATAATAGATGATACTTAAAAAAAAAAAAAAGCAGACAGTCACTTCAAATATGAAAGCCAATGATCTGAAATATGAATTCAGCTTTCTAAAATATGTTGCAAAGTAGAGAGGGCTGAAGTAATCTGAGATTCTCCTAGGTGTTTTAGAATTCAGTCTTTCTAGGATAACTTGAAATTACCTTTCCTTCTGACCTTTTCCCAGTAGATCTAAGAATCAAAAATTAAGCTGAAAGGTAAAAATACAATTCTGAGGCTATTCTATTGTGCTTCTGGGTCTATGTATTTTGAGAGTTCCAGTTCACTAACTTTATTTGAATTACAAATTTTATGTTAACAAATTAACCAAAGGGTATATTTTATGATGAAGAAACTCCATTTATAAATACTACTCCTCCTTCTTCCAAATAGCACTACTCAAGGAGCATAAACCATTTATAAAAATGCTCGACTTTACTGGAAAAAAATAATTAAGTCCTCGTATTTTGATTAAAAAGTATTGGGCTCTAATGTATTACTTCATTCTTTTTCTTTTTTCTTTTTTGTTCCATCATTACATCCCAATATTGGAAAACCATTTACCATTTGGAATCTAAACTTTGAACTCAACTTATATGTTAAACACTACATTCTATTGTATGCTAAACATTCTATTATCAGAAAGAATGTTGATAAATACATGCCAGAGATTGTCCCTACCCTTATCCTACTTCTGCCCATTCTTCTGGGATTAACTGGATACTTTACTCCTCCTGACCACAAGCTTGATCTTTCATTAGAGAAATTTTTGATTATGCAGTTTGTTCACGGTTGGACTCCTGTATGTTTGGTATAAACCCTTTAATTTGATGATTATCTGATTTATAAGGCAGATACTAATTGCAGATATACTAAGGGCTTGAGTACTAGAGTAAATAGGCCAACAAAAGGAAATGGACTCTTACCAAATTCATATCGTTTGCCTCCACAATGCAACTAAATAAGCATAAGTGGTCAAAATTATATGTTGTAAAAGTCCAATTATCCTTAATTATCAAAGAAATACATGAGATAAATCTCTTCATTTCTCTAGAGAAAAGATATGGAGTTGAAATCGCAATGGCTTGAAGGCTCAGCAAAGGAGTGATGAAACCCCAGGAGAGGTATTGATGGTGCCAGCATTTAGAAGACACAACAAATGTCACTGACATTTCTGCCTCCCTCACAAGTAGCTTAGCAAATTTGTCACAGTTGTGCCTTAATACACAGATATGGACTAAAGTATTAGTGTTCATTCAACATTGTATGCTGGTCTTGGAGAAATAAAAATGAGTAAGATGTAGTTTCTGATCTACAGTTGCTTTCAGTTTGGTGGAGAAAACAGATATGAGAACAAATAAACATATAAAATAGATGATAATAGTTAACATACGTAAAAAGTGCCATGTAAGACCTAAGGTGGGAGTAGGGGTCTCCTAGTAAGCACAGCACAGTTTCCTTCTGATTGGGATAAAGCCAAAATTTTAAATCTTCTGCATTTTCTCCTCAACTCACATCTAAAGGAAAAGGGAAGATAAAATGGCTTTGGTTCTCCTAATCTGCAATTGAGGTCCTAAGCCCTCTCCAGAGGTGACAGGCTCTAGGCAGAGTGACGGTGACATTTTATTTCATTGTGTTTCCTCAGCATCTGATTTTTGACTGCCTGACAGCCAGTCAGCTAGCATAAGGTAGTAGGGTAAGAAGTGTGAAAATTCCTTTGAAACGTAGCACATGACCAGCATGAAACCTGCAACTCTCCATGTAGTTAATATAGAAGTGAATCCAATGTAATCACCCAGGCACTTCAACATGATAAACGTATGTCATGAGCATTACCCTTTACACTTTCGATGACATTTTTTCTATATCTTGCTTAATTTTCTCAGCCACCCTGAGAAGTGTTAGTTCTCTTTTATAGATAAGGAAACCCTGATCTGCTGAACTTTTATCCGGTGTCTTTTCTTTTGTCCTTGATTTAAAAGACAATCTCTTCAGCAGGAGTTAGAGGACATTTAGCTCTAATGTGGTAATAAATTGAGAGTGGGGCTTCGTACAATGCAAAGAAAAGAAGTGCCAGAGTTGCAGTAAATGACAGGGTTTCCGGATTTGACCCTGCCACTGACTGTGTGCTCTTGGACATGTTGCTCTACAGACTGTCCAATGATTTGGGCTTCCAACCCCCTTTCAGAGAATGTAGGAAAGACAGCGTATGTTAATTTCTGATGACATAACCCAACTGGACACCAGAATCTGTGTTCTAGAAGTAATTCTGCACTTCAGGCAGAGTTCTCATGGGAAACTGACACCTTTCTGAAGGGTATATGTCTCTGATTTCAGCTCTACCATAGCTCTGACAATGCCACAATGAGACATAATTTGTATGACGTGAGGCACTTAGGGACTAAAGGATTTGGGAATTTCTCCCCGGCCTCAGTCTAGAGTTTTAAAAAACTTCATTCTGTTCAGTTCAAAAGCTACTGGGCGTCTGTAGCAATGATAATCCCTAGGTAGCCAGGATATGCTATGAAGATGCTGGCTCAGGGAAAATACACTCTCATGGTTAGATAGGAAGAGTTAAAGGATCTTAAAAGGTAGTAGCAGGAAGGACAGGAATCAGATATCAGTTCTTTCTACATCACAATTTTTGCCTAAGACCTCTTAATAATAGGTCCTTTCTCATCTTCATCAAAGGACAAATAGTGAGGGAATATTAGATCCCCCAAATGAGCCCCCACTAAAAAAAGATCAAGATCTACACAACAGTTTTGATTAGAGAAACAGAAGAATTGTTCAAGGAAGGAGTGGGCAGAGATATACATGTATTGTATCTGCCAATCATGCCTTGGGAAAGATGCAGTGTGATTAGACCTGAGGATGCTTCTTGTCTTTGAATCAGCCTGATAACCCATCACCTCATCCTGCTTGTTTGTTTGCTCACTTCCTGCTCATTTTTCATATTAGTTTCTTGAGTCTCCCCCCACCTCCAGAAAACCTTCCAACAGTGTAAAGTTTTCTGTGGGAATAAAAAATGGGTTGACTGCTGTTATTCTAAGCGGGCACAGTAGTGCTACTAGCTCCAGAAATAAAGGACTCTTTCATTACCTAGTTGCTTTGGTGCCGGCTCTGAGTTATCTAGCTTTTATTTGGAGAGCCCCATGAAGCATACAAAATTCCCACCGGACAAAAAGACCCAGGCTACCCTTAGAAAAATAAAAAGCACATATTGAGCAATCCGCTGGAAACTGTCAGCTGAGTTCCTAAATGATACAGGAAAACAGAACCCAGTGAAGATGTGACATGGGATAGTCCATGTCACCCACAATGGAAAATATGAACATTGGAAGAATTTCCTATTCTAAACAATGTGGGGTTTAAAATACACTCTCTGGAGACTCTCCTGAATGTACAGGCTTGTAGCTCCTATTTATAGTGACCGATGTGTACTTTACTGAGATTTTTATCCCAACAAAGGAACTGTATGTGATGTAGGGAGTTATTAAAATGGAAAATAAGCCCTCACATTCTAACCTAGTCATTGGTACTCATCTCAAATGCAATGTCAAGTCTCACTAAAATAGATCAACTAGAAGGAAGGCCAGTAAAAATTATAAAATACTTTAAAAGAAATTTAATTTTGAAAAATATTCAAGTCTACCTACCTGGTAACTTCCACCAGGCTAGCAAAACGTTAGAAGCTTATTCAAATGGTGAATAAATACAAATGGTTTCTAATTAACAAATTAAGCTGTTCAATGTAAGTGAATGTTTTTAAAGTTATTTAAAAGGTTTAAAAAAGTTGTACTCTCCAGTGTTTAAAAACTAAACCATGGAATGTAGCTTACATATTTAACATGTTAACCAAACCCTTTATTTATAAATAATTCAAAGTTGTACTTTACTAATATCCCTGAATAAATGATTAAAAATTCAAAAACAGTCTGAGTTAATGCAGATTTAGGATAGGCTAAAAACTGATCTTCCACTGCTGATGAATAGTGCTCATTAGATAGCAAACTAGTGGAAAGAACTGATTTTGTTCACAAAATATGCACATGATTCCTCTTTAACCTGATTCACAGATGAATGAGAATCCACTTACACAGCCACCACATTGGTCCGACATGCTCATGATTCACGCCCTGTGGTACTTTCTTGTAGCACCATTTAGGGACCTTTGGGATAATAAAGGTCAAGAACTTCCTTGGAAGACTTGAAAGCAACTGAAGTCATCATTTCTGTCTGCCAGTTCCACCTGACCAAATGACAGCTGCAAATGCAGATCTGTTACTCCTGCTGGCCAATGAGAAAACCAAAGGGCAAAAGAGAGAGGTTCAATAGAAATATTGGATAGCTTTCATTACTTTTTTTTTCTTTTTTTGAGACAAGGTCTCCCTCTGCTGTCCAGGCTGGAGTGCAGTAGTGCAATCATGGCTTACAGCTCACTGCAGCCTCTAACTCCCAGGCTCAAGTAATCCTCCTACCTCAGCCTCTAGAGTAGCTGGTACTACAGGCACACAATGCCACATCCAGTTATCCAGCTATTTATTATTATTATTATTTGTAGAGATGAGGTCTTCCTATGTTGCTCAGGCTGGTCTCAAACTTCTGAGCTCAAGTGATCCTCCCACCTCAGCCTCCCAAAGTGTTGGGATCCCAAAGGAGTGAGCCACTGCACCTGGCCTATATTTTTATTTTATTTTGATGAGAATTCTTTGTTCACACTGTATACTTCTTACAACTTTAGACAGCATAAGAACATTTGTCTTGTGTGTTTATTTTTATTATTTCTTGAGGCAAGGTCTCATTCTGTCACCCAGGCTGGAATGCAGTGGTGACATCTCAGCTCACTGCAACCTCTGCCTCCCGGTTTCAAGTAATTCTCCTGCCTCAGCCTCCCCAGTAGCTGGGATTACGGGTGTCCACTATCATGCCCGGCTAGTTTTTGTATTTTTAGTAGAGAAGGGCTTTCACCATGTTGGTCAGGCTGGTCTCAAACTCCTGACCCCAAGTGATTTGCCCGCCTCAGCCTCCCAAAGGGCTGACATTACACGCAGGAGCCACCATGCTCAGCCTGTCCTGTGTGTTTAGAAAGACAAACTTCTTGCCCTCTCAGGGAAGTGGGCTCTCACTGACACCTTTACCTGAGAGTCTGGAGAGAATCTTTGGAATGCCTGGATCCCAGGGCCCTGGAGAAGCTAATACCTAAATTCGTATGATCTCATTTCAAATTTTATTTTAAAATAAATGAATTATTCAGGACACCGGTTACCACTGGGGGTGGGGAGGTGAAGGGAAGGGATTGGAGAGGAGCCTGGGGCTTCAAGGGCATTGGAAATATCCTAGGTCTTAGGCTGTGTGGTGAGTTTATAGGATATGCATTAGGATGAGTTAGAACTTCCATATATATTACATAGGATTACTTTGTATGCATCAGCTTTCTCATAATTAAAATGAATAAATTAGTAATTTGGGATATACTTTTTCAAAATCATTTGGTAAAAATTAGGCAAATGATTTTTCTTCTGTTATTATTACAATATTTATATATAATGTTGGCACTCAGAGGCTTCTGGTTGATGCTTTAATCGTAATGAAACCATAGATTATGCAACATGAAAAGAGAAATTATAATTTCACAAGGCAAAAAGAATATTTTAAATATAGCCATCCCTCAGTATCAGCAGGGGAATATAAATGCTACATACATAGTTGTTACACTATATTGTTAAGAAATAATGACAAGGAAAAAAGTATGTACATGTTTAGCACAGATGCATCCATGGTAGGCCTAACTACATTTTTGATCTGGGTTGGTTGAATCCCCAGGTAGAGAGAGCTGACCATACATGATTAATTAAATTATATACACACATACACATATGTATATATAATTGTGACAAAGACCTTGATATGTACCAGACTATTGTATGCTTTTGTCTTGATTTCAAACAAGTAGGGGAAATGGAAAAGCATTCTTGATAATAAAAAGGTAAATTTTCTTTTTATATAGAGACCTTTATATCCATAATTGTCCCGTCACTTTCAAGGTAGCTGCTAAAACAGATTTGAAACAGAGAAGAGGTTAGACACTGAGCCATCTGACACATGCAGTTGTACCTTGTTCAGTGATACCCCAGGTGGTAGCTGCCAAAAGGCTGAGTTTCCTGGGAGGTGACCCCAGAGAGAGCTTTTCTGAGAGCACCTTTCTTACCATGTCCTTCAGCCAGCAGAAAAACAGCAACGAGAGGTAACAGACTGAGCACTAATCATGTTTCAGGAATTGCCAAGCACTTTATAATCTGCATTAAACCTTATAAGGAAGAATTGTTCCGACGACCATTTTCCACATGATGAAATAGGCTGAGAGGTGGAGTAGAACCACCCTTAAGAATCCAGCTGGGATTCTGGGATTTGAATCCAAGTCTTCATGACTCTAGATCCTACTCTCTGAAAGGCACCAATGGGCTGAGAGAGGCGGAGTAGAACCACCCTTGAGAATCCAGCTGGGATTCTGGGATTTGAATCCAAGTCTTCATGACTCTAGATCCTACTCTCTGAAAGGCACCTGTCCCACTGCAAATCTGTCCCATCCTCC
The DNA here is from genome assembly GCF_049350105.2 of Macaca mulatta. Lineage (NCBI taxonomy): Eukaryota > Metazoa > Chordata > Mammalia > Primates > Cercopithecidae > Macaca > Macaca mulatta. The sequence goes on along the minus strand of NC_133408.1, from coordinate 174,715,333 downwards.
CCAAAGATAGTAGTGATAAATGTAAAATAATAAGTTTCTCTGTTAAGAATCAAATCAGTTATCTTTTTCATATTTAGAGAGAAAAGTCATTTGATGAATTTTCTAAAAACTGGTAAGAATGGAGAAATCCTACATAACTTAGTTTCATAATTAAGCTTTGTTTGAAGAAATCATGCTAACACAACATTCACCAAATAAAAAACTTCTAAAATTGATGGAAAATGGGATTGTAGTAAGTCCCCATAGTTTTTTTGTCCTTGTTGACAAAGATGGCAAAGTTTGATTCCCAGTTCCTGACAATTAACTGGCATCATTCTGCCTATCCACTCATCTTTCTTTGTTTTTCACTTTATTCACTGTAATCTGACCTAATCTCCTTTATTTAGAAATATAATCCATAATCGGTTTTTAAGTTTTAAAAAGCACTCTACATGCAGTACATTGTAGAATACACTCTTTTCCAAAAGTATGTTTTATTTTCCTAATCAATAGCCATAGACTTTTTTACAGACAGCAAAATGAGGATAGCTTTGTTTGTCCAGGGGCCCACACTATGCAAACAGCTTAGCTGGGTGATCTTGAGGGGATATGTCTCCTAGGCTTGAGTTTCTTCATATTTAACAGGCAGTTTTAAAATTCATTAGATCAGGGATTCTTGGCCAGAAGGCATCAGCCCCAGGAGGTCTGCGGACGGAGGTTCATGATGCCACTGAATGTAAGTGCCAAGTTTGGTGGGTGCATATGTGCATTTTTCTTGGAGGAGGGTCCAGAGCTTTCATCAGTGCCTCAAAAACAGTGTGTGGTCCAAAACTGAATACATAACGTTCCCCTGCAGAAGATGATTCATAAGGTCAGAGACAGCCTTAAGTTTTTAAGAGTGATGATGTGACTAAGTCCCTGTCCTAATGATGTACAGTCTTGCTGAAAAAAGTCCAGTGAAAAGTCAAGAATAGTCATATCAACAGCCTTCTTTGCCTTAAGCAGGGAAACTCGATCTTCTCTGTTTCTATTTTTCTGTTAAATGGGAATAACACAGGAGATTTTCTGAGGGCAAACAAAATAATGACTGTGCCTACACATGTAAGCCATTTACCTGAAGAAGCATAAAAAATAGTTCAACTAGGCACAGTAGTCTTTGTTTAGTCTATTGCTGCTGCAGGACTTTCCTTAGTTCAGCTAAAGACAGGGTTCTTGTCTGTCCCACGGCCACGAAAATTTGGGCTCACCGACGGTTTAAAGGTTGAGCAAAGCAGGATTTTATCGGGTGAAAAGCAAGAAAAGGGGGAAACAGGGACTCTCCCAAGGCCAAAGTCCCTCTGCTAGAGCACTTCCCGCCCGCCATTTGAATCCCCCATTCTGCACAGGAAGAGGCGGGGCCAAGCTCCTCCCAGCTGCAAACCTCGTGAACTTCCTGAGACTCCACCTCAGTGGGCAGGCTGGTTGGAGTTTCTCCAGGGACCCCCTCCCACCTGGCTGTCTCATTGCCGCATAACTGCCGTGAATGAATTTCCCCCATCTTGGGGAGCTATTTTGCCATTATGGAGATTATGGATTTTCAGCCAAGACCACCAGTTAAAACATGAAAAATTCCATGGATCAATTTGTTTCAGTGGGAAGGCTTTGAGATTTGGGGCAGGCAGGGAGAACCAGGTTGTAGTCCCTAGCTATAGGAAGCTGAACATGTTACTTAGACTTTCAGACTCAAGGATTCCTCAACTGTAAGTAAACTATCCAGGTCATAGGGTTGTTTGGATGATTAAATGAGATAATGTATATAAAGTATATCACCTAGTACCTGGAATTTGGTTGATGTTAAACAATTGATGGTTCATTTTCTTATTAATATTAGACAAAAAATTTGGCTGATAGTTTTTTCTACTTGAGAACTATTTTTCTACTTGAGAACTACTCTAAACTTTTAACGTGAAATTCAGAGAGATGTTTTAGACATTATATTTACAATAACGAATATGTCATTCATGAATTAGAAAATCAGCCACATGTCTACAATATGTGATTTTGAACTCCTCATGGAGCAATTATATTTGCCAGGTAGACTTCAATGTTGCCAAGGGTTTAATTCTTTCCCAACTGCAATAAAAACATCTCAGCAAAGTCAAGGTCAGTATAGAAAAGAAGCTTTGTGGTGAGGATGCAGGAAGTTATAATGACCGAGATGACAGAGACATAAAATTCGTATTCAGGGCCAGGTGCAGTGGCTCATGCCTGTAATCCCAGCACTTTGGGAGGCTGAGGCGGGCAGATCACGAGGTCAGGAGCTTGAGACCTGCTTGGCTAACATGGTGAAATCCCATCTCTACTGAAGACACAAAAAATTAGCCAGGCGTGGTGGCACATGCCTGTAATCCCAGCTACTCAGGAGGCTGAGGCAGGAGAATTGAACCTGGGAGGTGGAGGTTGCAGTGAGCCGAGATCACTCCACTGCACTCCAGCATGGTTGACAGGACAAGACTCTGTCTCAAAAAAAAAAAAAAAAAAAAAAAAAATTGTATTCAGTAAAATTTTATTTTGTACCAAAAGCCTACCAAAACATTAAAACAATTTTAATAATAACATCTAACATTTTTTGAGCATATAGTATATGCCAGGCATTGTGCTAATTTTTCTACATCCATAGGCCAACTAGTTTAATCTTTTTTTTTTTTCAGACAGAGTTTCACTCTGTCGCCCAGGCTGGAGTGCAGTGGCGTGATCTTGGCTTACTGCAACCTCTGCCTCCCGGGTTCAAGCAAGTCTCCTGCCTCAGCCTCCCAAGTAGCTGGGATTATAGGTGACTGCCACCATGCGCAGCTAATTTTTTGGTTTTTGTTTTTGTTTTTGTAGTTTTTAGTAGAGATGGAGTTTCACAATGTTGGCCAGGCTGGTCTTGAACTCCTGACCTCAAGTGATCTGCCCATCTCAGCCTCCCAAAGTGCTGAGATTACAGGCGTGTGCCACCGTGCCCAGCCTAATCTTTACAATGACTCTATGAGGTATTTTTATAGATAAATAAAAAGGAGCAAGAAATATTTAATTTATCACAAGGTAACCCAACTAATAGCTCTCCAAGTCAGGATTTGAAACTAGGTCTATCAGACTTCATCACTCACACACCTAACTACCACATCATCCTCCCTTTCTCTAGGTGACAGAGGATTGTTAAATTATAAGTGTTACATATGGAAACAAACAAACAAAACAAAACAAAACAAAATTGCTTTTTAATATGTAAATGTATGGACTTACATATTTGTTACCTTTTTTTTTGCAGCTAAGAATGCAGTGATGGATCAGCATGTGAGAGACTTAAGAATCTAGATATTTAATTTTTTGTACCAAAATTGGTTATTGAATGGATGCCACTTTGGGTAGATCCTCAATTCTTGATGTTCTACTGGCAACCATAGCATAGGATAATTTTAGGTTGAGAGGAATTGTTAGGCTAGTGGAAATTGGTCAAAGTATGTCATCTTTACCTATAAATTGACAAAGGTAACAAATAATGTCTATTTAGAGTGAGTCAGAGAAAAAAAGTACAAGAGGGAGAGGATATCAATGTGTATGTGTATTTTTATGTAACTGGACACAAACAAATAAGGATCCCTATACATGGAAATTATCTACTTCATCTTGTTCATGCCCCTACATTCAAGTTGGACTGAAACTAAAGAAATAGATTGTAAAAAGTATAAATAGATATCAAAACCTATAATTTTTATGTCAAATAGATATGAAACCTTCCAGAAATATTTTTAAATGTCTTTCAAACCAATTGCTTGAAAACAAACCTTTTTTTTTTTTTTTTTAGAAGTGGAGTTTTGCTGTTGTTGCCCAGGCTGGAGTGCAATGGCGTGATCTCGGCTCACTGCAACCTCCACCTCCCTGGTTCAAGCAATTCTCCTGTCTTAGCCTCCTGAGTAGCTGGGATTACAGGTACCCACTGCCACGCCTGACTTAGTTTTTGTATTTTTAGTAGAGACGGGGTTTCACCATGTTGGCCAGGCTGATCTCGAACTCCTGACCTCAGGTGATCCACCTGGCTCAGCCTCCCAAAGTGCTGGGATTATAGGTGTGAGCCACCGCGCCCAGCAACAGATCTTTTAATTTCAAGGTATGTGGTGACTCACACCTGTAACCCCAGCACTTTGGGAGGCCAAGGTGGGAAGATTGCTGGAGTCCAGGAGTTCGAGACTGGACTGCACAACATGGTGAGACCACATCTCTACAAAAAATAAAAAATAAAAGTAAAAAACTGGATGGCAAATTCTAACTTTCTTTTGCCTCCTGGAGTGATCAATTTTCTGAGAGAATTAAAGGGAAATTTTGAGCAAATATAGCTACTTTGATAATTTAGTTTCAAAGGAATATTGTATTCAACTTAATGGAAAATAATGTTCTGATGATAAAATAACAAATTTCATTTTAAAAGATTTTATTTAAAAATGTCAAGGTCCTGATGCTAAGCATGTTGAGTAAGTGTGTGTGTTTGTGTGTGTGAGGGGGTGTGTGTTGTATAATCATTGATTGGTCATTTCTATTAAATCATGTAAAAAAATCTCAGTGATACAGTTCTGGGAGGGGACTTTAGAGACCCCATGGATTTTTTAAAATTGCTTCTTTTTATAGTGTAGTAAAAATGTTTACTTTCAAATGTCTAATCATCAAGCTTATTTCAGAGGCCCATAAAAAATTTATGAATGATGACAACAGCAAGTGTTTTCATTCCCTTTATTTATGTCTGTGAGCTTCTGAATCTGATAACGTAACTCTACAATAGGGGCCTTTCTTCTGATCAGTGAGAGGAACTCATGTTGGGTGCAGAAAGCAGGTGCTGGGAATGTAATGAGCACATCTTGGAAAGTGAGAGAGCCGCTTGTTGGGGAACCAAGCCCAGTGTCGGGCAAAGTATGTCTGCTGGAGATTTTCTCATGGATAAAATCTTCGCTGCTGGTTTCTCAGAAAACACATCACAGCTCCTCAAGCCTGTTATCCCAGCACTTTGGGAGGCTGAGGCCGGTGGATCACCTGAGGTCAGGAGTTCGAGATCAGCCTGGCCAACATGGTGAAACCTCGTCTCTAATTAATACAAAAATTAGCTGGGTGTGGTGGCATGTGCCTACTCGAGAGGCTGAGGCAGGAGAATTGCTTGAACCTGGGAGGCGGAGGTTGCAGTAAGCAGAGGTGTTTCCACAGTACTCCAGCCTGGCCGACAAACCGAGACTCCACCTCATAAACAAAACAAAACAAAACAAAAAACAAAGAAAATAACCCACAGCTCAACATCCTTTCGGCCAAATTTTAAAAAATCACTTAAACTGGTGCTAATTCTTCCAGCTGAGACAACGCAGTCCTTCCTCAAAAACTGTTACCGATCACAACCACTCAAAGCTCTTCAATCAGTCACGAATTCCTGCCTTTCGTCTTGCCTATGGTGCTTGTGTCGTCGATGATGTGCAAAACAATAAACAAGCCTTTCATATTTTTATTTTTTATTTCCGTGTTGTAGAGAATCAAATTAGATGATAATAATTAATAATGAGTTTATTGAATGTTTATTAGATGAATAACACTGTGTTAATACTTTCATGTATTATCTTTTTACATCCCCACAGAAACCCAGTGAGGTGGATACTTTTATTACCCGCATTTTGTAGAGGAGGATACAAAAGATTTGAAAGATTGAATAATTTGGTAGATCCCCTAGTTAATAAGTGGCAGAGCTGGAATTTGACATTATAGCTGCCCAATGCTGAAGCTCATGGCCCTTAACTGCCAGCTATGCTGCCTCCCACTATTATACATCTGGGGGTTGCCTCATTCATATCGAGCATAAATGTTCCATTCAGACATAGCTAGTTCTGGGGCCGGCGGCAGTCCATCTTTACTACACACACATAAAATGTGTAACTTTTTTTTATACTTGCTGAATAGGAAGAGAACTGGGTTTCTCTCTCCCTCTTTCCTGGCCAGAAGTATGTATTTCCTGGTGATGTAACAGCACATGCACACATAATCCAGAGCAGACAGATTAGGAGGGCAGATGGGAAGAGACATAGAAACAAACAAATCGAGTGTTGATGAAGATGCACGTGGACCAGGGAAGAGGCACATGAAGATACACAAAGGAATACAGAGATGAAGGCAGAGGAGAGAGATTGAAATAAAAGACAGAAACAGAAAGGGAAGCAGAATATAGCTTTTTTAATTTTAATTTTTATTTTTTTATTTTTGTTATTTTTGCTCTATCGCCCATATTGTAGTGCAGTGGCATGATTGTGGCTCACTGCAACCTCCGCCTCCCAGGTTCAAGTGATTCTCCTGCCTCAGCCTCCCGAGTAGCTGGGATTACAGGTGCCAGCCACTATGCCCAGCTAATTTTTTTGTGCGTGTGTTTTTAGTAGAGACAGGGTTTCACCATGTTGGCCAGGCAGGTTTCGAACTCCTGACCTCAAGTGATCTGCCTGCCTTGGCCTCCCAAAGTGCTAGGATTACAGGAGTGAACCATCGCATCCGGTCAGAATGTATCTATTTAATTTTTTGCTCCCATGAGATTGGTGGAGAATAATAAACAGCGAAACTACATTTTTATCTATTTGTTCAAATGAGTAATTGCTTTTAAAATATAGTTTAATTTGAGATGTGAGCAAATAGTGCCTTTTGCTTAGAAACAATGCATTAAGGATTTTCACTGATTACCTGCTCATTCCATTCTGCCTACTGAAATTTTTTTCTCCCTCTTTCAGTCACGATTGCTCTAAAGTTACTAATCCCCTTAGAATAGGAGCTTAGTGACCACTGGGACACTATCTACTGGTGACCACTGATTCCTATGGTTCGGTATAGTATCTTGCATTTTGAAGGTATTCAACATCTGTTTTTTTTTTTTTTTTAATGATGAAATGAAGTACTTCCTTCCTTTTTGCCAAATCTGAAGATCTTATCTCAAGAACTCGGATGAAAGACAAGGACAAGGTAATGGCATAAAAGTTGCACAGGCTAAGGGGCAAGATAAAGGAAAAACTTTTTTTTTTTTTTGAAACTGAGTCTCACTCTGTCGCTTAGGCTGGGGTGCAGTGGCGTAATCTCAGCTCACTGCACCCTCTGCCTCCCAGGTTCAAGCGATTCTCCTTACCTCAGCCTCCAGAGTAGCTGGGATTACAGGCGCCCACCACACACCTGGATACTTTTTGCATTTTTAGTAGAGACGGGATTTCTCCATGTTGGCCAGGTGGTCTCAAACTCCTGACCGCCCACCTCGGCTTCCCAAAGTGCTGGGATTACAGGCATGAGCCACCGCACCCGGCTGGAAGAACGTTTTTTGATGCACTACGTTTGCAGACGAGGTTATTTGAAATGAACTGGGCTAAAACCCTTAGAAGGAGATATGTGGACGATAGAGTCTCAGGGCAGCTCGGATGCAGTGAGTAAATGCCAGTCCCAAGCACATGCAAGCCAGCATGGCACAAAGCCTGCAATTAGCTTGCAAAATAGTCTTTGAAAAGGTCTATTTCTGAAGAATAAAATGTGTAAAAATTCGGTTTATTTTAATCTATGGTTATAACACCGGGGAAAAGGACAAGTTTTAAATTGTTTATCATTTCAACATAAAACTGCACCTGGTAATCAAACTCAATACTAATAAAAATAAAAAGAACAGGGTATTTTTATTTGGAAAGCTTTTATGGGTAAGGAAAGTCAATGGACTTTCTCTTCTCTGTAGTACTCCGTCCCCCACACTGTCTGCAAGGGTGAAGTGTACAAAGGCTGTGTGTCATCTTTAATAAGTATGAACCCATACGGGGTACATGTTATGTTTGAGGATATAAAAGTATAATTCCTCGATCTTTACTTGGTTTTAGATAGGTTGAAAAGGATTAAGCACACATTTCCCAACACTGTTACTCTGTGGGTCTATTCTCAGTACCCAAAATAGAGCCTGTTTGTGGAATAGATGCCCAGTGACAATGTGTTGAGAGTAAGTGAATGAATCTGCAGCTCTGAGCCTTGGAGCCACTCTATTACCGGTAGTTGGTAACTGCCCTCCAGATCAGGGATGCAATCTTTGTTTTAGTTCCCTAAAATCAAAGAGAAGTTAAGTCTTCTCCCATCTGGGCTCAGGTATACTGCATAGGGCCATAGAATTATTTTTTTTCAAAATAGAAAATTGCCTTAATTTTTATTTGGCTTTAAATAAAGTAACATATGATCGTTGTAAAGAAATATCTACAATACCAAAAGCAAAAAAAAAAAAAAAAAAAAAAAAATTAAAATGACCACCAATACCCCAGAGAAAATGGCTAGTCTTATTTTAGAGGAGGAAGCCAAGGTCTGGAGCTAAAGGAAGAGGGACTTGCTCAGGGTCTCACGTGCCCTTTGTCTTCAGATCAAAACCATGATTTTAGATGGCCTTGATTTCTGCTTCTGGCCACCTATTTCCTGCACACACCCTGCACTTTCCCACCAGAGCTGACTGAACCATAAAGCCTGACTTTCACTATTCCCATAAATGATCAGATTTTACAAAATTCTGAAGGGTGGACATGGACTTACCAAATCTCAGAATAGCAGAACTAGAAGGTTCACCTTGAAACATGGAAAGGTAAACTTAGTACGAGTATAAGGAAATACATAAGTACTACTCTTCCTTAAGAAGAAAGAAAGAGCGAGAGAGAGAAAAGGAAGGGAGGAAGGGAAGGAAGGAAAGAAGGAAGGAAGGAAGGAAGAAGAAGGAAGGAAGGAGGAAGGATGGAAGAAGGAAAGAAGGAAGGAAGAAGGAAAGAAGGAAGGAAGAAAGAAGGAAAGAAGGAAAGAAGGAAGGAAGGCAATGAATGGAAGCAAGAAAGAAAAGGAAGAAAAGAAGAAATAAAAACAGAAAAGAAAACAATATAATATCCCAAAAGAAGTAATACAGACAGAAATGTAAGTTAAACAAGATTAGGATTAATTTGTGTAAGTTTATTTTAGATTATTCAGGGTACATAAGATTTACTGTGTACATTCCTTTTACATCTGAATGTAAAAGAATGAAGAAGACAAATTAAAAAAGAAGACAAATTAAAAGAAGACAAATTCTTCCACACAAAACAAAAAAGTCGAAGGAAGAAACCATGTAGCTGTGTGGTCAATTCTTAAGCAAAGTCCTGAATCTGAAGAAATTGGGTTTATTCACTCTAATGACATTATGGCTCTAACCACAGCAATTTAGTTCTGTCACACCTCTGTCAATGATTCCCTGACCCCCTGTTCACATGGAAAGGAAAGAAGCTGACAATGGCAATCTAGCCTGATGCCCAATGTCTACATCCCCAGTCCTGAGCCTCTCTAGCCACAACTCTATCAGGCCTGCCCCTAAACCCTGACCTGTCTGCTTTCTGATTCTGTTACACTTTGGTTTACTAGCATGCTGTGAGGTACATAAAGGCAGGAACCATGTCTACTTCTTTACCACCATTATTTTTCCCATCCTTAGCACACTTAAACCTGGTTAGTGCTTAATAAATAGTTGTTGGATGAAGATATTTTGTAGACTATCATGAGAACTTTAGGTGAAATAACACAGCATTGGAAGGAATAAGAGGTGTGGTTCACTGAGCCCAGCCACCTCCCACAAGACTTCCATGTCCACCATGTCCACTCAGCACTGAGCCTCATACTCTCCCTGGTTCTCCCCCATCTCCCTGGTACATTGTCGACTTTGATGGTTTCCATTATACCTTGATGATCGCTCACTTTTTCTACACTTGCTTTTTTGGGAATATCCCTTTAGCTTTTGTACTGGCACCACCATACTGTGTCTGCCCAAATTTATTTCTCTAATAATGATTTCTCTCCCTTTTTGAACAAAGAGTGAAATTTCCTATCTCCACATGCCTGCAGGAAATCTCTTTTTGGATGTGGTTTCTACCTGAAATTAAACACTGCTCCTCTGACCATTCAAGAAGGAAATCCTCCATTTGGGACAAAGCAGAGGCTTTCCTTCCAGCTTCTCAGACGTATATTCTTTGGAATCGTCTGTAAGTTCTTCGCTCTCTTAAAAGGTTTGCTAATTCTCCCTCTGTAAAGACTCTCATATTTGATCTTTCTTCATTTCCACACCCACTGACCTGATTCAGGCCCTCATTATCCTATATTCCATACTATCTCTTCCAGTGCTGGTATCCCCATATTCTAGTCCACTGTAGATAAGTTTCTCTAGCATAGTGTCATCACACATAACTCCCTTGTTAAGTCTCTGTCTATTCCTTGTATAGCAAATAGGAACAGCCAAGATATACAAGTCCAGTCCATTTTCCCTCAAACACTCAACAGGTTTCTTGCACCAGGATTCTTATTTCTACTTCTGCACTTTTGCCGGTGTCATTCCTTCACCTAGACAGGTTCCCTTTCCCTTTTCATCACCATCATTACCTCCTCCATGGCTCACCTCCACCAAGAAACTTTCTCTGACTAGTTCCATTGCAGGATGATGACTACCTTTCCTTTTCTTGGCATGATGGTTTAGCTCTGGCTATGCTGCTCTGTTGTTTCTTACTTGTTTGGCTAGTGGTAATGGTTAATAATAATAATAGCTATCATTTATGAAAAACTATCATTTACAAAAAACTACTATGTGTTAGGTACCTGACTAGGCTATTCATGAAGCTCAGTAATCTTCCCAACAATCACACAGGCTATGTAGATATTATGCCTATTTTACATATATGGCAACTGTGGTTTAAAGAGAAAAATCATTTGCTCAGGGCCATACAGCTTGTAAATGGCAGAGCTAGGATTTGAACCAACGGAATGCAGGTATCATCCATAGTGCCTTGTGGACATGTTTAGTCATTTCATGAATGGCAGCTGACTCTGGCCAAGTTTATCATAGGCAGTTACTTTATCTTCTGCTTTTGCATTCTCCATGCAAATAAGTAGAACATAAGAACAATACTTTTCATTATAGGTGTAAGTTTCCACTTTTCTACTTTGGGATCGTTAAAGAGTCATCTTTCATCTGTGCATTGGAGTTACTGGGAACAAAATCAATTTGATTTTAAGGTCATTGTTTAACATTTTTCTCTCTGTGAATGCCTCACCTGCTTTCTCAAAAGAACATCTGATTTAAGTCACATCAAATACCACACTGTCCTTTGTTCTGAGGCCTAAAATGTTAAAATATGCATTTATGCCCCAGGTTTTATATGCCAAAGCTTTATCTCCCCAGTTTGACCTCGTAGTCACCACTATAGAGGCCTCACATGACATGAACAGCTTCCAATTACACCCAGAATCTCCTCGGTAACATAGCCCACTATTAACCTGTACTATGCAGATCCGTAGAGTTCAATACTTTTCTAATAAGAATGAAAATTTTTCACAAGATTCATCCAGGGCTTTTTGCGTTTTTTTTTTTTTTTTTAGATTGAAGACTCTCATTTCCTAAATGGTTCCAATATTCAATACTTGGCATTTTCCTGTCATTTCTTATTATATAAGCTTTTTAAATCTTCACTCACACATTACTTTTGTCATTTAAGACATTCCAATGTGAAAGGTATTGATTAAATGCAATTATCAATATGCAATTATCAATTGATTCCTCTCAAATTTCTCTTTTTCTTGATCCTTGTTTGTTCTCCTTTTTTAAATGCTAAATTTAGAGTCTTAGCAGAAAAATTTTCCATAACTACTTTTGCGAACAGTTTGGTGTGCAATATGGCCTCTCAGAAGGATGGTCTTTGAGGCCTGAAACCAACGTTGTTAATAAGGGAATACAAGTATTTTTCACCCTAGATCCTTACCTTTCTGCTTCGAGTCGCATCTCCTCCCTCTTTTGCCTTCTAAGTTCTCTGCGACGTTCAAAATCATCCATGGTGTGATTTCAGGTTCAGGGAGACCAGATGACGTCTGGACCTGAAGGAGAGGAGGTAGAGTCAATATCATAGATAACTCAGTGTGTTACCTCTCTTTCAGTCACTGTGGACCCTCTCCCATTTGCCAGTCTCCTGATTTTTCTTTACTCTTAGAAAGCTGATAAGGTAGCCAGTGATCAATTTCTGACTCCTGAGCCAAGTTAAATTCAGTCTCATTCATGAATCTCTTAGAGACAAGTGAGTAAGATCCCAAGATTATATATTCTTTTAAAAAGACCTCAGGAGACGGAGAGGTTTTGAAGACTTGAAATATTGGTAGAATCACTTGAAATTCTACTGAATGATTTTGTTCTTTGTAACTTGCTGAACCCCAGACCAAAGTTATGAAAAAGTGAACAAAGAAGGAGGAAAACAGGAATGATAAACAGAAAAGAAAAGTGGCAAGAAGAGGAATATGTAGGAACTAGGAGAAAAGTGAAAGCGAGAAATAAAATAATACAGTATCTCGGCGTATAATGTGCATATTCTCAAAGAAGCATCAGGATTTTAATAAAGACTGCAGCAGTAACATCATGAATAAACATCATGAAGCAACATTTTTAAAAGCAGTTAAGTGGTGATCAAGCTGTTTTCCAAGTTCTAAAATCTCTGCTCTTTCTACGGATGTAACCCAACCATTTTACCCTTTCCTACCTCCTCTGTGATGGTTTTAATTCCGGAAAGACCTTCCCCTTCCAACTCTTTAAATGAGGAGCCCGTTTCCCCTGCGTTTTTGTGCCATGGAGTCAAGTATTCCAGAATTCCCCTGCAGCCCCCAAACCCAAAATGACTACCAGAAAGGGGGAAGCGGGCTCTTTTTGTCCTTGCTTTGTTTACAGAGCTGTCAGTGGTTAGTTAAACTCGGCCTGGAATCTGGCATTTAAGGCCTGCTTGAAGATTGTTTCCTGTGCGGAACGGGAGGCCTCCACTTCCTCTGGAATCCTAGACTCTCTGCTGCACTCGAATCACAAAAATATTTTCCAGCCCTTTCTGTGCACATGAGACAAGCCATTTGCCCTGTGTGAGAAAATAAGGAGCTGTACAAAACCTAAAGCCATCACACCTGAAGACATCTTTGTTTGAAGGAGCAAAAAACAAAACTTAGATTCTGAAGCCAAGTTCAGAAACCTTCTTAAATAAATTGTCCAATTCTTTTATTTTCAAATGTTTTTTCCCCTCTTAAAAAATCCCACAAAAACAAAAATAAAAGCTCAGCCAACAAAAGCAAAACTATACAATGTTTGAATTTTTCCCCTTTTTATCGTCTAAGGTGTTATTAATGTTGCTTATAAATCTTTAGAAATTCAAATCTTGGTGTTTATTTGGAGTTTTAAATTTTTGGTGTTTATCTATCTTACTCTTACCAAGAGTACTTCCTGAGGCTTTGCTAGCTGTGAAAGAAACAACTCATTTTCTTTCTTATTATTTCATCAACCATAAAGAAATTTTTCTACACTTTCCAATCTGGTCTACAATTATCAGAATGGAAAAAGAAAAAGTGATTTGAGAGTTCCCTAAGAGGCCATCCGAGGGCCCTTCTCCCTGGGGTAGGCTCCTGTTCTGACCACAGGGCAGGAGTGTGTGAGGACAGCCCTGTGGGCAGTAGGATCTAAACTCATGGACTCGAATGCCAGGTGTAGTGGGAGAGCAGACTCTTCTCTTCCTTCAGTGTGGTCTTTTGTTGCATATAAAGTGCCCCTTGAATAACTTTAGCAATAGCAAACAGACATGGGAAAAAGAGGTCCATCTATAAGCAAACAATTTTACCTTTTAAAATTTATCCAAGTAGCTTGAAGAGCATCCTCTAAGCCTCTGTCTGGTTTTTGCTCCTACCTCATCAAATTTAAGCTGTCATTCTGGCTGTTTGTCAGCAACAGTGGTTCTCAGCCTATACCTCTGGTGGAGGTGCTAATGAGCAGTGAAATGAATATCTCCAAGCAGGCTGGAGAGGTACATGGTCTGCAGAGCCCAGCAGTGTCTTGGAGTACTTAGAGGGAAGTGAAACTAACATCGTGAGGTCACTTCCGCAGGCCATCCTCACTGGCTCTCAACCCACACAAATTCTTTTTCTACTACCCATTCTCTTCTCCCACTTCTCACCTTCTCTTGCTTACTTGGGCACTTTTTCTTTCCCAGCCATAGAAAAACTACCTGTCGTTTGAGTGCTGCTGAGTGTATATGTGGAGGCACCCAGAGGGAGAGAGAGTGTGTGTGCCATTTCCTACACACCAGTGCTTTTCTAGGTGAGGCTTTGTGCACATGAGTGGGTGTAGCTTAGAGGAAAGCACAAAACCACATCTGTGTACCATGTGGTATGACTGTTGGTGGTGTGTGTGTGTGTGGTGTGTGTTTCTTGTGTGTGGGGGAGAGAAGGTGTATGTGTGTATGAAAATTGTTCTCAGTATCAACCCAGGATGGGGCTGGAGATCCTCCTTCATCCCTGCACCCTTACATCACAGAGCTTTTCGGCCCTTCTCCAGCATCTTCCCTTTGTAAGAGGAGCCATGTCTAGGTAGAATGGTAAGTGATTTTTTTCTTTCTCTTCTATGTCCCCAGGCAGTAATCCCTCATTTCCTGCCCTACCCCTACTCAGTGCTGAATTCTTTTCAGCAACATTGGTTAGGAAACAAACTCTCAACCAATGAAGGGATGAAAAGTCAAGACAGGGAGATTCCATCAGTCGTGAGGCTCTGGGTGTCACAAATAGTGTGAAAGAGCTAAGTATTGATGTTTGTGACAGATGGGTTCTTGGAGAGTTTTATGAAAATCTAAATTTTTGTGCTCGAGGGGGGATTGTAGTCATGCTATAGAAAGATTTACTGAGGTGGCTTCTTTCGTAAAGAGGGGAAAAACAAAAACCTTAACAGAGGCAGATAAGTCATCACCTATGTACATGTCTGTGTTTTCAATATGGGTTCTCATAGATTGGATTTTCTTTTAAAACAGGGCCTGCCTACACTGCCATGATTAAGAAATAAGTCAGTGTCAAAGGTTTCAGGCCAGATGCAGTGGTTCACGCCGGTAATCCCAACGCTTTGGGAGGCCGAGGTAGGTGGATCACTTGAGGTCAGGAGTTCGAGACCAGCCTGGCCAACATGGTAAACCCCATCTTTACTAAAAACACAACAAATTAGCTGGGCGTGGTGGCAGATTACTGTAATCCTAGCTACTTGGGAGACTGAGGCAGGAGAATCACTTGAACCTGTGAGGTGGAGTTTGCAGTGAGCTGAGATTGGGCCACTTCACTGCAGCCTGAGCAACAGAGCAAGACTCCATCTCAAAAAAAAAGGAAAGAAAAAAGATTTCAATCATCGAACACACTGCCGTTCCTTTTTTTTTCTTTTTTTGAAATGGAGTTTCACTCTTGTCACCCAAGCTGGAGTGCAATGATGCGATCTCAGTGCACTGCAACCTCTGCCTCCCACGTTCGAGAAATTCTCCTGCCTCAGCCTCCCGAGTCCCTGGGATTACAGGTGTACACCACCACACCCGGCTAATTTTATTATTTTTAGTAGAGACAGGGTTTCACCACGTTGGCCAGGCTGGTCTCGAACTCCTGACCTCAGGTGATCATCCCACCTCGGCCTCCCAAAGTGCTGGGATTATAGGCATGAGCCACCGTGCCTGGCCTGCCCTTCTTTTTGAACAAAGCCACAAGCCTGCAGCCCAGGGGATTGGCATGATGTGACAAGAGGTGTGTCCTGCATCTTACCACCACGCCAGGGCTTCCGGGACTTTCCTCTCTTCCCTTTCTTTCCTCCTTGCTTTTTTTTCTCTGCCTCTTTTTAAAGGCGGAATATTGATTGGTGTTTCTTCTGACATTAAAAAATTTTTCTCTTTCTTTGTCACTTTTTTTCTTCTCTATATCCCACCCTATGTTGGAAATTAAAGTATGTTTATATTTATTAAAACTAATTTATGGCTCTTTTCCTTTAAAAATTTAGTTCAATAGCTAATGTGCATCTTTCAACCAAGAAATTTATTATGTTTTATATTCACAAAGTTTTTGCTGTTTTCTTTTTCCCTCTATGGGCATGTGGCCCTCAGTATAGATATTTCCCGTGACGCCTTTACAAGGAGAACTAGTAAGTTTCTGCTTTTGTTTGGGTCAGGGTTGGTGGCAGATAAGCCATTTTAGGTGTGTGTGGGTGTACTCACCTGTGCACGCGCACATGTGTAAATTCAGTCAAGGCAGGAGATGTTTGTGAGCAGGTGGCTTTCTAACCCAGCACTCAACACTTAGGGACAAAGTCATATGGAAGAAGCTAAGTCTTATCTACTTTTTGGGCAGTGCCAATATTGGTTTGGAATGCAAGAATAATAAAATCTGTTGTATCCGGGACACTGAATAAGTTACATCCAAAAGGAGCTAACATTTATTGAATATGTACTGTGTGGCAGGCCATTTTTTAAGCCTTTAACATTTTAATGAATAGACTTTATTGCTTAGAGCAGAAAAAAAGCGAGTAGAGAGTACAGAGTTCCCACATATTCCCCCCTCCCCAACTCCTGCCCACATTTTCTCCTGCATTTGGAGATAGAGTCTTTGCAGATGTAGTCAAGATGAGGTGATTAGGGTGGTCCCTTATCCAATATAAAGGTGTCCTTATGAAAAGGGGAAATTTGGCACAGAGACAAACACACAAGAGGGGAGATAATATGAAGGCATGGTGAGATGCCATGAGAAAGTGGAGACAAGGAAGACCTAAGGTTTTCACCAGAAAGCTGGGAAAGAGAAATGGGGCAAACCCTTCCCCAGCGCATTCAGAGGGAGCCTGGCCATGCTGACACCTCCATTTCAAACTTCAGCTCTCCATAACAGTGGGACAAGAAATTACTGTTATTCTAAACCAACTAGTGTGTGGTACTTTGTTATGGCAGCCCTAGGAAACTATTAGGAACATCTTGCAGTAGTGTGGTACATTTGTTCCAATTGACAAAATGCAATATTCATGCATTATTATTAACTAAAGTTCATAGTTTACATTAAGGTTCACTCTTTGTTGTATAGTTTCAAAGGTTTCACCAAATACCGAATGTCATGTATTCACCATAGTAGCCTCATACAGAATAGTTTCACTGCCCTAAAAATCCCACCTGCTCCACTTGTTCATCCTTTCCCTCTCCTTACTCCCAAATCCTGGCAACCACTGATGTTTTTATGTCTCTACAGCTTTGGCTTTTCCAGAATATCATATAGTTGGAATCATACAGTATGTCTGTAGCCTTTTCTGATTGGCATATTCTACTTAACAATACACATTTAAGTTTCCTTCAAGTCTTTTCATGGCTGATAGCTCCGCTGGGCCATTAAAATATATGTAATTTTACTTTATCTGGGTAAGAAATCTGTGAGGTAGCTAGTATAATTCCCATCTTATGGAATTTCAAAGTATATGCTCTTAACCACTATAATAGGACTAATCCACTATTTCGCTCTAGGATTTGTTTTCCATTTCAGGGAACAAACAAGAGTGCCCCAAAGAAGTTCTGAGAGGACTATTATCACTGATTGCCACATTGATTCATTGGATCATATAACCTTAGGTAAGAAATAATCCTAAAAATTACCTGTGCCTTCAGTTTACAACCTGTTTGGTTTAAATCATAGAATTATCAAGTCACAAAAGATCTCAATTGAATCAGCCTTCCAAATGCTTATTTCATCTCCGTTAATTTATTGTTAGGGCTTTGTAAAATTCATAACTCAGGATGGCTGTATCCTCGACAGCATCATTGCATACTCTTCTTCAGTATCTTAGTTTCGTCTCTTATATTGCACCTTCTTCATTACACACATTTCTCCTCTAACCCACTATATTCTCATTCACAACATCATCATTTCTCTGCTCTTGCAAGGAATTCTAGTCTTGGAACACTCAAAACCATTATTAGACAGGTCCTCTCTGACTAGTCATCATTTTGCACCCACTGTAAATTTCATGATTCAGCTACCTCGATGAGGTCTCACAAAAACATTTATACAATCAATATTCAATAAATATTTACCAAACAGCTACTATGTGCCGGGTACTGTTCTAGACACTGGGATATAACAGTGAACAAGACAGAAAAGGTCTTTGCCTTCCTAGAATTGATGGTTCAGACTTTTTTGCTTCTTTAAACTTCCACCAGGCTTATCACACTCATCTTCAACCTTGGACCATACCCATCACCTGCTTTCTGTTTTGTGTTCTTGAGATTCAGTGCTTTGTGGGAGAAAGGGTGCATGTTGTGTCTATCCTAAAGATTTGCATTCATTTCAGTTGTGCCATCGCTGCAACTCAGTGATGTTTCTCTTCATCCTACAGCTATTGGGTGATTTCTGGGTATAACATACTCCAGCAGATTTCCTACCTCTGATCTGCAATGATCGTCACTCACCTTGACCCTTTAACTGTTTTCCTCCCTTGGCAAATAGTGACCTGGAATGAGACCTAGGAGACTGAAACTGAAGCTCTATGAGCTTTGTTTCTCTATAAAGTGAGCTGGTTGGAGAGATAATATTCAAAGTTTCATCTTACTCCACATAATAATACTATGAATGTATACCTGCTTGAGCCAGTAAAGCTGGAGGTATCACGCATGACATATCCATGCTTCTTCCTCCTTCCCAGATGTAAATGTCTTGAGTATCTAAGTCTGTTCTCATTTAATTGTTTGATCTAGAAACCATTAACCTTCCTTTCAAGCTGATCATACCACAGCATCCTAGATAAAAAATATTTTATTACCTCTCAAATATGTCTTACAACTTTCTACCTCTACATTTTTACTCATTCTTTTTAATCCACATCTTCACTATCCATATTTTTATTCCATCATGAATTTCGGGCTCAAATTTTACTTCCCTCATGATACCCTTTCCTGAGAACCCTAGCTTAAGTGTGACAGTTCCCTCCTTGAATGTCTATAATTCATTTTGATAATCAATAACACACTGTCGGCTGCAGCTCATCAATTGTTCTCTTTCACTTGTCTTTAAATATTTGTATTAATATTTTACTTTCCATATGCTTTTGTTCTTAAGGCCACTTATGAAAAGATATAGTCTTTTAAAAAATTTTTCCACAATTGGGACAGAGTAGGCACTCAGAAATTGTAGCCAATTTGAGCCACTGGATTTTTATTCTAGATTTTACCATTCTGAGTATGGAAAATGTAATTCAAGCCAGTTCATCTCTCTGTACTTTATTGACTGATCAGTGTTTACAAAGTGAATCAAAGACCTTGGTAATTGACTATGTATGAATCTCAAAAATTATATAAACCCACATTTGCAGTAGTTACACAGTAAATCTGGCAGCACTTTCTTTCCGACTGTACAAAATGAACTTTTGTCCTTTTCGAAAAAATCAATTTATCAACCCACTTTGCTCTTTTCTGAACTGAATGGTTCATTTGGGATTCGAAAACCAAATAAACAAATGGATTATAATGTACAGTTTACACTTAACTTTCGCTCAACCTTCACCATCTTGTTCCAAAACTCTGTGCTACTTTAAAAAAACACATGCATATACCAAGGCAGGTCTGTCAAGAACAGCAGCATAGAAATAAGAATGAATACGATCAACCTGAGGCACTTTGTCCTTTCAAGGTGTTTCTTTTCTCTAATCAGTGGAATCCAAAACACAAAGCCCTACTAAGGGCAGGTTAACAGGTTATGACCTGTTTTTCCCTTGCCTTCCCTGCACAATCTTTTAGTATTACCATTTCTCTATTTGTACTTCTCCACTAGCAAACAGAAGAGCTGGCATTATTAAAGCCAATGTCTTCATGCCCTCTCTTTCACCTTCTGAGTAGCAGACAGTTTGGGTAGTTTAGATCTGTGAAATGATGGTTTTTGTATATACTAACATCAACACTTAGGAAGACACCATGTTTAGGGACTTTAGGTTGCATCTTCCAGTGTTATCACAAATAAAACCACCTTAATTTGGAGCACTTTATATTTTTCAAAACTTTATGGTTACCATTATTTGATCCTCTCAGGGAAGAAGAATCAATTCAACCCCATTTAAAGAAAGGAGACTGAGACATATAAAGCTTTGACATTAGCTCCTTAACCACTACAAATCAGTGGAAAACCAGGATTGGCATTTAGACTAATTTCTAAACCAACTTGAAAGTTGCTTAGAAGAGTGAAGAGAAGTGAAAATGTGCGACATGACTTCTGTTTTCTTTTCAAGCATTTAAATACTTTTCCTTGATGAACTCAAGGAGAATTAGGCTGAAAGACAGAGTTTAATGCTAAATCACAATAGGCAGGCTGCTCTTTTGGCCCCTAGAGAAGAGCAAATGACATAAGTGTAAACCCTAAGGCAAAGTGGAAATTCTCCACTAACTTGTGTCCATGTGAGAAAAAATGCATAGACTTGCTACAAATATGTAAAGATGCTTTCTAAATGTATGCCTGACTAACAGAGGCATTCACAATATTATCACACATAATTCAGATGCAGGGAGGGCCAGCTCCAGCAGAACTACCCAAAAATGGGGGTGCATGGAAAGGGCAGATCCCTGTCTCTGAAAAAAGCCAGGGAGAAGTGAAGTGGCCATCTGTTTAGGGTTATGGTGAAAATATGTTTTTTAAGATTCTAAGGCTATGCTGTCCAATATGGTAGCCACCAGCCATGAGGTCATTTAAATTTAATTGAAAATAAATAAAATTTAAAATTCAGTTTCACCAGTCCCATTTCAAGAGCTCAGTGGCCATTACGTGGTTAGTGGCCCCCATATAAGATGGTGCAGAGAACATTTTCACCACTGCAGAAAGTTCTATTGGACAGCCCTGCTATAAGATCTTCCAACTTCTGGCTGGGCATGGTGGCTCACACCTGTGATCCCAGCACTTTGGGAGGCCGAGGCAGGTGGATCACAAGGTCAGGGGATCGAGACCATCCTGGCCAACATGGTGAAACCCTGTCTCTACTCAAATTACAAAAATTAGCTGGGTGTGGTGGTACGCGCCTTGAGTAGTAGTCCCAGCTACTCAAGAGGCTGAGGCAGGAGAATCACTTGAACCCAGGAGGTGGAAGTTGCAGTGAGCCGAGGTCACACCACTGCACTCCAGCCTGGCGACAGAATAAGACTGTCTCAGGAAAAACAAAAAATAGATCTTCCAACTCCTAATATGAAGTGATTGTACTGAGTGAAGTAATGCTATGCACTTCACAGACATGAAGGTAAGTTAGACATGGTCTCTGTCTTCAAAGACCTTACAATCTCATAGAAAAGATATGATAAGGTGTGGTGTTATGTAGGGCAACATCTCAAAGCATGGCTGTGCTCTCCTAATTCCCTCATCGATACTCTCTCCATTTTCCTGTGGAGGCTCTTTGGATGGGGGCAATCTTGCTGTGACTGGGCACTTGCAACTGAGAAAGTAAAATGCTTGGCAAATGCAAAAGAAGCTGAGACACTGGCTGAAGAAAGATCACACTTCAAGTTAAGTAACAAGGCCCAAGAGTGGTTCACATGGAATGAAAGTTCAGAAACCATGGGTCTTTCCCAATTGTAAACATTCTGCAGAGATCACCATATTTTACATAAAAGTAGTTTAATTTGTGCATGACCTTCTGGACTTGCTGAACTACTCATCTTAAAAAAAAAAAAAAATCAGCAACTCATGTGCCTGCTTTTTGTGACTGGTTTGCTCAGCTAACACTTCCAGTTTAGTGATCAAAAACCACATACAGAGCCTTGGCCAGCTATCTTGCTAATATAAAGTAGGAGAGCTTAGATGGCAGGATGCAAATCCATTTATATTGCTGAAAACAATTCAAAGGTGTGTTCTAGAGGTGCTTTGTTAATAGCAGTATTTTTGTATGTGAAGGACAAGCTGTTATTGATCAGGGACTAATTAGTCTCTAGTGAATTATTTGACGTCTGTTCATTATGATCATCAGGTGTGTCTACTGTAGTCTGAAACTGCAAAGCAGGTTAAAAACTATCTTCTAGAAGTTTATAATCCAAGGTGGAAAGCTTTGAAACCCAACTAAAGGACATTATCTGCTATGTCCCTTGGACATAATAGACATATAATTTAAGCATATACATTTACAGATAAATAATAAGTTGAAAAGTACTTAGATTGAGTCCTCTTTCTTTACATTTAGATGGTAATTTAGATAGTAATGAGTCATTTCGATAGTAGTTTCACTTATTTGTTAGTTTGGGGATACCTGGACTTTTCATCAGGTAGGGAATGGCTCACAGTTGGGGCCTGCTTAAGAATAGCACAAAACCATAGGATCTTTGAACAAGTGACCCAATAACCTGAGTTTGTACTAACACCCATATTGTATTTCTATTGGAACACTTAGTCTCTAGCTTGTATTTTAATTACCAAGTATGTATTTGTCTTCTGTAAAAGGTTGTTATATCTTAGAAGTGATTACTCTCTTTCATGATTCTTCAAAGTTCTTAACCGACTATTTTTCTTATACTCAGCTTTAGGCTCACACTTGTTGAGCTGGAACAGATGCCAGGGCAGTGCTTATTTGTAGAACTTAGTTGTTAAACGAATGAACTTGGCTAAGATGTTATCAAAAGGCGGTGTCTCTGGCTGAGCTCTTAGTAACCTTGGAAATGGCGGTGGTTTACTATGGAACTCTATTTTATATTTTGATTTGTAGTTGCGGTTGTTTTTCTCTAGCGGAAAAGAACTTGGTCTTAGAGAGACATTTCGGTTTCAGGAAGAGGAGTATTAGGCATTTAACCGAGGGAATAGGTTTGTTCTTGGATGTTGAAAGAAAAAGAAGACATGATGAATAAGAAAAGAAGAGAATCAGAATTCAGCTGATATACTTCAAATTTCCGCAGCCTTTGGAAAGTCCTTGCTACTCCTCCATCATAATTAGAGAACACTGACATTCAGAGCCGATTTAAATGTTTCCATCAGTCTAAAAAAAGTGTTGCCTGATTGTGCTTTCTAAGCATGCTCAGTAATTAGAAACATAAGGTACCATTCTGGAGGTTTGCTTGGGACCCTACCCTTCCCAGGCCTTGTGTGGCAACCCATTGGCTACAGGACTTTTATCTTTTCTCACCATCTCTTAGGAGCCCCAGCCTAGATCACAGGAAAAGTGTGAGGTTGCCATGGGCATTCCTGGAAAAACTAGATGCTTCCGGCGCCACTTTAGACTTTAAAATACACAGAAGAAGCTCACTCTGCCTGCCTGTTTCCTCGCTAAAGCACTATAGCTCTGTACTATACGTGGAAGGCAACAGTTCAAGGATTCAAACCAAAAGAGGCAAAAGGAGGATCTTTGTGACAACCAGATTGAAATGGCATCCTTGCTCGCTTCTTAGAACAAGAAAGCTGTTCCAGCAGCTGACGTTAGAGTTCCTCACACTCTTGCTGAAAAACCTGTGCTTTGCAGAGTGTAGGGTTAGAATACCATCTAAGAAGCAGCAGCAACAGCTTTCTACTTCTGACAATATCTACAAAGAAAATGGAAAAATACTTGTAATCAAGGACTTCAACTCGACAGTTACCTAGCTTGTCAAATTAAAACATGTGGCAACCACCTGCTGAATATCTTGAAAGAATGATACTTTCTTGTTTCTCTCCCTGACTTAAAATCTCCTTGGAGTACATTTGCAATTCCTAATTTTTCACACTTAAACAAAAGCTGTCCACACTATGTTTAAAGATGACTAAGCAATTTTGTATTAAGTAACCAAAGAGCACCCTGCCAATTTTAGAATAATTAAGTTTCTGCAGCCTAATATAAACAGTTCCAAGAACTACATGCGGCCTACCAAAAGTATATATTACAAGTAGTCAATCCTGTGGCCAGCTGGCAGACAGATCAACATATTAAAGTAGAATTGTTCAGAATTTGGAGTATTATTTTTCTTTTCTCCCAGTATTTTTTCTGCATCCAACATTGTTTCTTTGGGAATGTTTTCAAGTACACAAAGCAAGAAACTATTGTGGGATTGCACCTCTTGTAAACGAATGAGCATTTCTCTTGAGATCCTTTGGAATGCACCTATCATTCCCATTTCAATTCCATCTACACAGGCAGCCAAAGAAAAATGGAGCAAATGAATCCACCTTCGTACCCCTCAAGTGAAAGCATTCGTATTTTGCTTGATCACCAGAAAGATCTGCATTGACCGCTGGACAAGTGAATGTGGACATTACGCCATAGGTCTGTTGAGTACCAAAACACCTTTCTAACCCTAGATCCTTGCACTGTGCATTAGTCTGCTCTTGCAGTGCTCTAAAGAACTATCTGAGACTGTGTAATTTATAAAGAAAAGAGTTAATTGGCTCATTATTCTGCAGACTGTATAAGTAACATGGCTGGGGAGGCCTCAGGAGACTTTCTTTTTTTTTTTTTTAAATGGAGTCTTGCTCTGTCGCCCAGACTGGAGTGCAGTGGCGTGATGTCAGCTCACTGCAAGCTCCCCTTCCTGGGTTCACGCCATTCTCCTGCCTCAGCCTCCCGAGTACAGGCGTGTGCCATCACGCCCGGCTAATTTTTTTTGTATTTTTAGTAGAGATGAGGTTTGACTGTGTTAGCCAGGATGGTCTCTATCTCCTGACCTCATGATCCGCCTGCCTCAGCCTCCCAAAGTACTGGG
Source organism: Macaca mulatta (assembly GCF_049350105.2). Lineage (NCBI taxonomy): Eukaryota > Metazoa > Chordata > Mammalia > Primates > Cercopithecidae > Macaca > Macaca mulatta. Next base: position 174,690,842 of record NC_133408.1, on the reverse strand, counting down.
ATTATAGGCATGAGCCACGACGCCTGGCCCGCCTCAGGACACTTTCAATCGTTGTAGAAGGCAAACAGGAAGCAGGCATGCCTGACATGGCCGAGTAGGAGGAAGAAAGAGCAGGGGAGGTGCCGCACACTTTTAAACAGCCATATCTTGTGAGAACTCACTCAGTATCAGGAGAACAGTAAGGGGGGAAATCCTTCCCCATGATCCAGTCGCCTCCCACCAGGCCCCTCCTCCAACAATGGGGATCACAATTCAACATGAGATTTGGCAGGGACACAAATCCAAACCATATCACACTGCCTTTACCAGATAGCATCGTGGGCCAGAATTTCTTGCTAATAAGGCTAAAGTCACAGATTTATCCCACCAGGAATGAGTTACTCATTTGAGGGGAAAAAATCCTAAACTACAGCCCTGTGCTATGACATTAATCCTGGCCAGCTATATGACAGATATAGCTGACCACCTTAAATCGAGAAAATAGAGATAGTTAGTTTAGCCTATCCTGCCGTGACCTTCAGTAGTGTGTATGGCCAAATGAATGTGAGTGTGTCATCACACAAAAGGCCCGGACATATTCAGCTGCATTATAAGTCCTGTCGTCTTCTGCATTATATTTAAATTCAGATACAGTCAAGAGCAGCTGAGACTCTATAACTATCATCCCAATGAGAACTTTAATAAAAACATTCAATGGCGATCATTAAAAAGTCAGGAAACAACAGATGCTGGAGACCGTGTGGAGAAATAGGAACACTTTTACACTGTTGGTGGGAGTGTAAATTAGTTCAACCATTGTGGAAGACAGTGTGGCAATTCCTCAAGGATTTAGATCTAGAAATACCATTTGACCCAGCAATCCCATTACTGGGTGTATACCCAAAGGATTATAAATCATTTTCCTATAAAGACACATGCACTCATGTTTATCGGAGCACTATTCACAATAGCAAAGACTTGGAACCAACCCAAATGTCCATCAATGATAGACTGAATAAAAAAATTGTGGCACATATACACCATGGAATACTATGCAGCCATAAAAAAGGATGAGTTCATGTCCTTTGCAGGGACATCGATGAAGCTGGAAATCATCATTCTCAGCAAACTAACACAAGAACAGAAAACCAAACACCACATGTATTCACTTATAAGTGGAAGCTGAACAATGAGAACACATGGACACAGGGAGGGGAACATCACACACTGGGACCTGTTTGGGGGGTGGGGGGCTAGGGGAGGGATAGCATTAGGAGAAATACCTAATGTAGGTGATGGGTTGATGGGTGCAGTAAACCACCATGGCACGTGTATACCTATGTAACAAACCTGCACGTTCTGCACATGTACCCCAGAACTTAAAGTATAATAAAAATAAGTAAATAAATAAATTCAATAAATGTTTATGAAATATTATTCATGTACTAGCTACCTTGCTTAGTGTAGGATATAAGATGTGAACGCAACTATTCTGCCCTCAAGATGCTTGTAGCCTGATGGTGGAGATGGGCAATCAACAAATAAAATACAAATTAAGATAATGTCAGGAAGAAACCAAAAAAGAAGAAAAAAAGAAGCTACTATGAGAGAGAACTACAGGAACAATCTAATGGTTTCCTATGTGTTAGATTAAGATCTGGGCAGTGGCTGGGTGCGGTGGCTCAAGCCTGTAATCCCAGCACTTTGGGAGGCCGAGATGGGCGGATCACGAGGTCAGGAGATCGAGACCATCCTGGCTAACACGGTGAAACCCCGTCTCTACTAAAAAATACAAAAAACTAGCCGGGCGAGGTGGCGGGTGCCTGTAGTCCCAGCTACTCGGGAGGCTGAGGCAGGAGAATGGCATAAACCCTGCAGGCGGAGCTTGCAGTGAGCTGAGATCTCGCCACTGCACTCCAGCCCGGGCGACAGAGCCAGACTCTGTCTCAAAAAAAAAAAAAAAAAAAAAAGATCTGGGCGGTAATCACTTTTTCCAAAAGGAATGGCATTAATATATATATAGACATGAATTCATACAGGGAACATAAATTTATCAGACTGGAGTTTGTATTCATTCAACAAATTAAATTGACATCGGGTACGTGCCAGACATTCTCTCCCCTACGTGCAGATAAATATAATTCCTTTCCACTTCTGTCTCCTAAATAGGTGGGTGAGGAGAAAAGCAACTAGTCAGATTTGAGGGATGGTGAACTAGTCTCACCCACTTCTTTCCCACTTCAGGTCCTACATAAGTTACAAAAAATTAATGATCCATCAGAAGCTGTTGCCAGAATTCATGCAGACCCAGGGAATCCATGTTAAGACATTAGCTTCACGTGGCTAAGGTGGGAGGCATGAAAGAGAGCATCTTTCTAGACCCATCCAGCTCCGTGAACTTCCGACAATAAAAACATGGTTCTAACCCATCATCAAGCAGAAATATGCTGATTTAAACAAAGCTGGTCCACCGTGTTTTTCAAATGCTGGTGCTTGATTCCAAGAAACAAACAGTCCATAATAAATTTATCCCAGTGGCAGAACATCTCACAACCAGCTTTTCCACTTTGAATACCACAAACAGACCTTTTATTTGTTGACACACAGCCCCTGGACATTCATGAAAACAAGATGTTCTCTTGCTGCTTTTTAAGTTAAACAGATTTAAGTCAAGGTCTCAGCTCTCAGCCGAATTTTAAAAACAGATGTTACATAGCAAAAAGGCTGCACTGACCCCAGCAACAAGAGGCTATTTCACTTGAACTTGGATATTCTTTGTCAGCAGGAGAAGTGATCAAAGGTGCTTTAAACTGGAGGCAGGAGCAGCCCAGGGTTTACTACTGTCTCCATTCAGTGACTGCCTAGAAGGTCTGGGAAGCTGTTGGGTATTCGGGACTCTTGTTTTGGGAATAAATGTGGCTGGGAAGGGCTGGTGATTGGGAGGTGCAAATTCCTTGGTTTTGAATGGAGTTATTCAGGAAAAATGATCTTCCTCCCACATACCACCATCTTGTTTCTCTGAAGACCCCAGAAACTCTCTGTGAAATGACTCCACTCTTTCCATCACATGATTCCTTTCCCCACCCTACCCTCCCATGCAAACACAACTCACAGCCAAGTCAAACTCCTGAGTCCTGCAATGATTTCACCCTCGTTTCTCCTCTGGGCCTTTGTCCCTGGCTTCCTGCCGCCCATAACCTGAAGTGCCCTCCACTTCTGCAAATCCCATATATTTTTCTAGAGTCCAGCTCAAGTCGTATCTTCATCCCAGAACCACCCTCCCTTTCAGCTTCTACAGCAATTATTGGCCTTGTTCTTGGTGATCGATACTACATGGCCTTGTTATTCAAAGGTTTTATACCATCGCTTTCTCTTTACCAAGTCTGAAGCTGCTCGGTGTCAGGGCCTGCATCTCCTCTGACACCCTCTCACAGTGCTGAGTACTTTGCTATGCAGTTATGTATCAATAGAAATATTTGCCGAGTTGAACTCCTTGAAAAGCTTAAGAATCCTGGCCTGAGACTCCAAGTTCCAAATAATGTCGCAGCTATGATCCCCTGTGCTGTTTGCCCCATGTTCTTGTTTTACTTCTTCTGGGCACATTATAGAATTGTGCTTGCCTCTTGTGGTCTTCTGGGGCCAAGTGGCTAATTCTGGTCAGTGAGTTTTGAGCAGAAGTATCATGTCACTTCTAGGGTAGCCTTGCCAGTAGGAGACCCTCCAAAGAGCTATTTTCTCTCCACCATGGTTGGTAAGATTTCCAGACAGTCATAGTCTGTAGAGGTTGCTAAGCGTGGATGACAGTGATGTGGACTAGAAACCGTTGCCTATCCAGGGTTAGTGACAAAGCATGAGTGATAAACACGTGTTCGTTTTGAAGTTGCTGAGATTTTAGCTGTTTCTGACACCAGTATAACCTAGCTTGTCATGACTGATTAAGTCTTGGCCAGCTCTGACGTTAGGTTGTACTCATTTCTGTTTCTTAGCAAGTACTTGCTCAGATTCTTGATTTCCTATTTCCCTTCTGAGACCTTTAGTTTAGATACAGGGATAAGTAGGTTAACCGGAACACTGTTTGCAGGTAGGGTATCAAGGAGTGGAAGTGACTCATATTTCAATTCCTTATGGGCCCATCTCTCTACTTCAATGAGCCATAAAACTGCCACTAACTATAGCAGTGTTCATGTGTTACGTGATCATTCATTTACATCAGGCATGACAAACTCAAATAGTTTAAAGGACCAAAGAGGTAACTATTTGGGGAGTGGTAGCTTATGGGAAAATGGAGAACATATGCATGCCTGCATCCCTATGAGCATTCAGACTCAAAATTTTTTTTTAAATGCTTGTATTAGTCTATTCTCACACTGCTAATAAAGACATATCTGAGAGTGGGTAATTTATAAAGGAAAGAGGTTTAATGGACTCACAGTTCCACATGGCTGGGGAGGCCTCACAATCATGGCGGAAAGTAAATGAGGAGCAAAGGGACGTCTTACATGGCGGCAGGCAAGAGAGTGTGTGTATGGGGGAAATCCCCTTTATAAAACCATCAGATCTTGTGAGACTTATTCACCATCACATGAGAACAGCACAGGGCAAAACCCATTCCCAAGATTCAATTACTTCCCACCTGGTCCCTCCCATGACACATGGGGATTATCACAATTCAAGGTGAGATTTGAGTGGGGACACAAAGCCAAACCACATCAATGCTGGACAAGGGAAGCACATTTGCAGGGCAGCATGGGCCTTGGGTTGCTGGTTTGTGACCCTGATTTCTACAGTCTTTCACTGATGACTGACCATGTGCCATGTTAGGCACTGTGAGGAGTTGCAAGAGTGAACCCACAAGCAATCCCATACAGCTTTCAGTCTAGATGGATAAGTTGATTTATTTAGACAACAGTTATGTAGCACTTACTATGTGCCAAGCACAGTTCTAAGAACTGTGATAATATCAGTTTAAATCCTTGTGACAATCCTTATTATCTCCATTTTACAGATGAAAAGACAGAGGCCCGGAGAAGGTGAGTCATTGGCCCACGGTCACATAGCTAGTAAGTGGTAGAGCTGGGATCTACATCCAGGCAACCCAGCCCCAGATTGTATGCTTTTAATTACAACACTCTGTTACATCTCACAAGACCTGTAAATGGATGATACAAAGTAGACTGTGGCAAGGACCTCGATGATGAAATGATCACGTGATTGCCTGGAAGGATTTATGTTCTTCTTCTAATGCTCTTACTAGGAGCTGTTTCCTGTCAGCAGGAGGCCTTGGCCTGCTTGATGTTAGGTTCCGTTCATATTTGATGTTTATTAATGAAGTAAAAATGAATCTTCTGTTTATATTCACTTGTGCTCTGGCAAACTGATTTATTATTTCACTTAAGTGGGGTTCACTTTAGAAAATAAGCTGAATTTGTCTTAAAGCCTTAAAAAAATAAATGATCACATTTCACACTTTGACGATTTCTTTGCTTTGCTCACTTAATTAGCTTTAGACATGATGCTAAATCATCTCAGTTTATCTGTGTCAGTTTCAGGGCAGGTCCAGGTTTTGTGGGACCTGAAGATTATTTGAGAGGCCTTCTTGGAAAACCAGAATACAATAGTAAATGTAAAAAGTTAGGCACGGGGGTGTTGAGGCAAGGACCTCTCCCCGTGAGAGGCCCTATGGCTTAAGCTCTACTGACTTTGGGGTAAATTGGCTTCTGGTCTCTCATCATTGATTCTCATGAGCATTTCATAAAAATATCACAGCACCCTTATTTTGCTTTTAAGTTCAATTACTAGCAGCTCTCCATATCCATGGGTTCTGCATCCATAGAGTCAATCAACCAGGGATAGAAACATAATTAAAAAAAAATGTAATTGAAAAAAACCATACAACAATAAAAAAAAAGGAAATATAGTATAATAGTGATTTACATAGCATTTGCATTTTATTAGGTGTTAGAAGTAGAGATGATTTAAAGTATACACGAGAATCTGCATAGATTATATGCAAATACTATGCCTTTGTATATCAGGGAATTGAGCATCAGTATATTTTGGTATCCTGGGAGTCCTGAAACCAATCCCCTATGGATACAGAGGAAGGAGCATACTTGAAACTACTTTATAATCTGCTTTTAACAACATTCTATACAAAAGTTATAATCTAGGAAACAAATAAGGAAGGGGCAATTATGCATTACCCTTCAAGTGATTTGCAGAAAAGTAGATTTACAGATACAGGCAGTGCATGCCTGTGTTTTGCCTATAAACTGCATAATAAAGTATGATAGGTAGATGAGAGGGCAGAGAAATTTACAATATTATGACCCTTTGCCAAGACGAGGCCAATGAAAAATAAATACAGTATCAGAAATCACAATTTATGTCACTGAACGCGTCATTGGATTCACAAAATGTTCCACTGCATTTAATTTTTAAAAAGTCCATTTTATGGTAAGGAATACTAGAATTGCAAATGTAACACAGACCTAATATGGCACGTGAGATGGAGAAGGTCCAATCCAGTGATATCTGTAGAGTGAATGAATTAATGCATGTTTAAGGAAGGTGCTAATGGTGGTCACAGGCTTCCCTCATCAACCCCAACTTATAATTGCATTTTTAAATTTATAAACCATGAGCCAGTAATGGGAGACAGTTACATAGATCCCTGGAGTCTCTCATAATAACAAATGTCTTTATATTTATACTTTTGTAATTCTGTGTGAAATCAGATTCAACATCATGGTATCATATACTTATGGGAGGAATTCTTTGAGGAACTTGGAGAAAATGCTCCTAAAAGTGCTTCTTCCTTAGGGCCCAACATGAATGCAATATGTTTGCATTCATTCCCGTCTGCATCCTGTGGATATGATAAAATGCTTTCCCCCAAACTCAGGACGCCCCATTCCATGATATATCATATTTGCTCATTCAAGAACAGGATTCAATATTAACGTTGGCCTTCTTTACTGCTCTTTAGCAACGTGTTTTCAGCCAAGTATATTAAACTAGTCAGCTGCCCTTTTCTCCTGTCAGTAAAACAGCCAGTATCCTAAAATCACAGCTCATTTGTACCACATTGGCGTGAATATTCAGACTCCATTTGTCTCTAGCTCTTAGAGGCTGGTGTTAGAGTGGGTGATGGACATTTTGTTTTGAATTAGCAAAAGGGAGGAGGAAAGAAAAAATCCAAGTTATAAGTTTGAGCTAAAATATGTTTCAGGGAATGCAGCTCTGCCTTTTCCTCTAGGAAATGTCTATTTAAAAAAAAAAATCTAGATTTAATTTGGCACTAGGTTGAGCCTGGGATGCAGAGAATAGTAGGAAGGAAAATGTCTTAGGGTTTTTTTTTTTCCCCCTAGACTGTTTGTTCTGCTTAAGTCCTATTAGAGTATTGTTGCACGGAGTGGCATGAGATGTGCACAACTTAATCTTGTTAGGCATCCTACAGCAGAGTTCAGAAGCAGTTGAGTCTGTGTCCTGCAACTGTACAAATCCTATTAGAGTTGGAACCTTAGGAAAGGCTTGATAGTTTTTGGTTCAGAGCTAAACAGCACAATCATTCTTTTCTCTTTACTTGTGTACTCACGCGCGCTTATGGGAACAAAAGCCTGGAAAGGAGTTCTAGACAAGAGCTCCTGGCACCGTTGTGTGTTTTACTCCCTGCTCTGTCCCTCTTCTCAGCACAGTCTTTCTCTGTCAATGGTCACGCCAGGCAGGAAGGTGTGTTTTTGTGGAGGTGCCTCTCAAGACCAGGTGCAATTCCCTGGCTGGGGAAACACGTTTATTTGGGCAAAGTTACTAAAGCTGCACGTGGTGATGTTGGAATGTCCTCCACCCTCTTTACTATGAAGGTTTCCAGAATGCTGGGAGTCCCATGGTGTCTGTGACCTTGTGTCCCCTCAATCCTTAACCAGATCTGGACTGTGCCCAGACTCATCGTGGATTTTGATTCTCATATCTCATGACAAGGACCCTGAGAGCAGTCTCCTTGAGAGGAGACTCCCAGGGAAGGGAGTGGATGCCAGACCTTCTCCCATATGAGCCTAGTTCTACAGCTACTACCGAAAACCCACAGGAAGGAATCTTAGTTTAAGAAATATCCCTTCAGATCCTACTATAAAAGGCTTGGGCCCACCTAAACCAAAGGAGACTAAGGACTTTGTCAGGGTTTCCAGGGAGGCTCATTTTGCAAAACTCAAGAAAAGAAGAAGAAAATAAAAACCCAAACTTCTCTTTCCACTCCATCTGGAGCTTCAACTGACTCCAAAAATATTGACCCACAGTGGTTATAAAATCTCCCATTTGAAAATGAGGGCAAAGTCTTCGAAGTGCTTACAACTCAAAGCATTTCTTTTACATGCTCATAGGAAAATGATCCTTCTCTCCAAACCTGTGAGCTGATTGAAATTAATGAAACACAGTCGGGAGGCACCTATGTTGGCCACCAGCCATCATTCATTGGAAAACCCCAACTAGACCATTCATGGATTGCAAAGGGTTTCCTCTTGCTTTCCACATTTCTCATTTGATATACATAGCAATTTGCATAAAATCACTGACCCAGGTGTCACTGACATTTTGGGTACCTTCAAGAAAATGGGCATCTTTTTCCTGGCTACTCCAAGAACACAAAGAGGAAAGTGTGAAAGTGGGTTCTTGGAGATAGCTGGTGTCTCAATATACATTTAAAACGATCGGATGAGGCAGGAGAATAAAGAAACGCGGGAGGTGGCTTCCAGATCTCTGATAGCCTCTTCTGCTAATAATCAGAAAATCACCCTGAAGATCAAGGGTTTCTATTAAGGAAGGAGAACTAAGGGAGAGAGAAGAAAAATAAAGTAAAAGCAAGGCGAGAACTTAAAGGAAAAGAAATAACACTTTGGAAAATAAAAGAGAGATGAATAAATACCTTTACCCCTTTCATTTGCATCATGCTAGCAGAGCAAATTAGGGAAATTCAGCCCAGGGGTTAATATGACTCCATGAGAAATGACATTTGATGGTGAGGCCTAGAGAGGGGAGGCTGGTAATGACTGTCAGGGGTCATGGCCTGGCCCCTCCACTCTCTGGTCTGGCAGGGAAACCCTAAAATACTGCCAAAGCTTATTCTAGGGAGCAAGTGGAGTGGGACAATCAGCAGGGGACAATGGACAAAGGAGGAAGTTCAAGGAAAAAGAGGCACAGTCCTCCACCCCTATCTGGGGCCTTTACTGACTAAACAATATGATGCTCTGTGACCACTGCATTGCAGCCACCTGACCCTGAAAACGACCTGCCCCTGTCTCTCTTTGGTCATTAAGGATTCTCATCCTGGCCTCCCCTTCTGTCCATTCTGATCAGCTCTGATTGGCTGATGAAGAAAATGGGCCCAAAGGAAGTTTGTCTAGGATTCCCTGAGCAGGCAGCAGGGGAGTCAGACAATGACCATAGGTGGAGTTAGCAAGAAGGGAGCAAAGGTGGGTGGGGCTAGGCTCACAGGAATGGTTTGGGGCATAGTCCCCAAAAGACAGGACAGAGAAGGAACAAAATAGGTCCAAAAACGCAAGGGAAGAAAAAATACACACATTAGCTCATCTACATGTTCTCACACAGCTTCATTAGAAGTATTGTGTAGTGTTCTTCCTCTTGGACGGGTCCTTCTCCTATTATCTAGCAGGAAAAGTTTCCATATACAATTTCTGATGGAATCTTTAAGTCACTGCTCCTCTCCCTCTACAGTCTTCCTTGGTGGCCTCATCCATTGACACACTGCTGCTTCCTGCCTGTAGGCGGTGACTGTGAACATCTCTGGTTCTCACCTGACCTTCAGACCTGCATATGCATTGTTTTCTAGACACGTGCCCTTGCATGTCCCCCAGGCTTTAAACTCAGTAAGTCCCTCTTGGATTCCCAAACAGTATTCTCATGGAAAGGCCACCTTAACTGGGGCATGCTTGTGCTATTTACTGTTTCCTGCCTCTTTGGGAGAAAGGTAACTCTCCTGCCATTAGTCAATCACACCTTTCTTTCAATCTTTCTCCTCAGCCTTAACTTATTTCTACCTGTCTTAGGGGGCAGGAAGTGAGGAGAAAGCATCATTAATACTCATCCTTTGGAGACAGTCTTAAAGCAAATAAATTGTAGGTTCAGAAGCTGCATCTAATCCTCTTTCCATTCATTCATTCATTCATTCATTCATTCAACAAATATTACAAAGTTTCTACTGTATACAAAACATCTCCTCTAGTGCCTTTTACATCTCCTCTAGTGCTATGAGAGATGTAAAAGGCACACTCTCTGATTTCAGAATTTATAGACTGTCATAAGGAAATGAGAGCTGTACACAAATGACTATAATACACTGTAGGAACTGCAAATGCTCTGAGAGTAATGTAATCGCTAAGGGAGTTCAGAAGGGGAGAATCAGAGGGAAGCCCATGTGCAATAAACAAAAAAATCAGCATATTAGAGAGAGAAAATGATGGCAGCAGCATTATGGACTGAATAGTATTTCCCCCAAATTCATACGTTGAAATCCTAACTTTCAGGACCTCAGAATGTAACTGCATTTGGAGATAAGTTCTTCAAAGAGCGATTAAGTTAAAATGAGGTCTTTAGGGTGGGCCTAATCCAATATGACTGGTGTTTTTACAAGAAGAGGAAATTTGGGCACAGAGAGAAAGACACCAGACAGGTGTGTGCCTGGAGAGACTACCATGTGAAGACACAGGGAGAAGGTGGCCATCTGCAAGGAGGGCCTCGAGAAATCCACCATGCCAGCACCTTGATCTCAGACTTCCAGCCTCCAGAATGGTGAGAAAAGAAATCTCTGTTGTTTAAGCCACCCAGTCTGTGGATTTTCACTATGGCAGCCTGAGAAAACTTGCAGGGGGGCAACAGATAGAATCTTGAAACAACAATTGCCTGAGTGGTGTGCTGAACTCCTGAAGAACTTTCCTACCTACTGGAGCCAAGCTCAGCAAAATTGTGAATGAGTGAAGTGTCCTTTGGTTTCTCCATCCTCTAAAGTGGAAATCCCCTCTTTCACCTCCCTAGGTGGTCCTTGTTCTGGTAGAAGTTTTCTTCCCAGGTGAGAGATTTGTTGAAAGTGAGGGGTACTTAGTGCTCCTGAGATCACCAGTGTTTGCACAAAGGTGAGCTTATTCATCTTGGAAGGCTGACTCATGTTGTCTTTATTGATTCAAATCACTAGCATTTTCACAAGAAGTGAAGACTTCATGATTTATCAGGACGGTTTTGTGAAAGATATTAATTATATTGCAGGAAACATTTAACAATAAAGAAAAAAAAATCAGATTACAAAACAGGATACAAGACTTGATAGATCCTTCAAAACTTGATAGATTTTAACTGATTAATTAACTGGTAAGTAAAGTAGGAGGGCCGTAGCAGAAAAACTGGTCTCTCACAGTGCATCTTTAGATGTAAGAAGTTAGAATACCAGGCACAGAGACTGGGTAATTCCTAAGAGCAGAGCCCAAAGTATTAATAAAACATAAACTTTACTCACAGGTCAGCAATCAGATGTCTGAGCCTTCTGGTAGATCACCAATCCCTGTGGAATTTGATTTGATGATCTTGAAATGTTCCAATGATACCTGGAATAAAAGGAGGATCGAAACATAATTAAGTTGAATGAATTTTAGTTAATACAGACTATATATTTTCAAATATCATTTCTTCCTCAAGTACTGTTGTTAGAATCTAAAGGAAGAAATAAGGCAGCGGTAGAAATAGCTATTGTGCATTTGCATTTTAAGGAAAATACAGTTATTGCAGAGTCCATCTCAGAATTATTCTGAATAAATTATTCTGGAGAAAGAGGTATAGTTAAGACAAACCCGGGGACAGTATCTAATTGCCAAGTTTCTTTTTTGCTGCTCCCAATCCCCTCAGTATTTTTATTTTAAAATTTGAGAATGAATAAAGGGAAAGTGAAGGAAGAAAATGTTATAAGTGGAAAACTTTTTGGTCTATAGTGTCTGTGTATGTCCACAAACTATCTTGTTAGTGAGACAAAGACAGAAAGGCTTTCAAGAGAAAACATAAAATGAATGGCAGAATCTCTAACAGTAGAGTTTGCCTTCAGATAATCTCTTTCCTTTCTATTTTCAGATTTAGGGTCTAAGGGCCAGAGTTGCGAAAGCATCTCACTCCCTGTTTTAAGATCTTTCTCTCCCATCAGTTACCTTGCAACTTCAAATAGATGCCCGGGTGAACCATTCCTCACTTGAGCCCTTTAAGCCATAGCTTAAAGCAGTGCCCGACACACAGATGCTGGCTGCCCTGGCTCAGAAGCAGTTGCCAAAGGTCTCTGCAGGGAAAGCTGAGTCTAGACCGGAGGTAGTAAGGAAGGAAAAGGCCCAAGATGAAGGAAGACGGGAAGGGAGCTGGGCCCTGTTAGGCAAATGAGCCTGTCTTCCTCCCCGAGTCCCCATTGCAGCCAGTGGCAAACAGCCAGGGACTAGTTATTGCTCCTTTGATTTAACCATCTCCTCAGGCATGGGGAGAAATGAGTTTTATATGAAAACATTTACTATGGGAGAACCAAGGTATAATAAAAAGAAAGAAGTAATTTCTTCCCTCTTGATCAGATTTCTAGTCCTCTAAGTATAGTGATTTTCTTAGAACCCTCAGGAAAAGTCATTTAGTAGCATGAACAACTGTAACTAGCACCTTTCTAGTTAAACATTTCTAAAAACATTGCTAGCACATATTTACAGGAGACGGTTAGTATCCTAATTTAAAATCTCTATTGCAAGTATTCTCAGAAAGATGGCAGGCCGGGCACGGTGGCTCACGCCTCTAATCCCAGCACTTTGGGAGGCTGAGGGGGGTGGATCACAAGGTCAGGAGATCGAGACCATCCTGTGAATGGTGAAACCCCATCTCTACTAAAAATCCAAAAAAGTAGCCGGGAGAGGTGGCGGGCGCCTGTAGTCCCAGCTACTCGGGGCTGAGGAGGGAGAATGGCATGAACCCGGGAGGCGGAGCTTGCAATGAGCTGAGGTTGCGCCACTGCACTCCACCCTGGGCGACAGAGTGAGACTCCGTCTCAAAAACAAAACGAAAAAACAAAAACAAACCAAAAAAAGATGGCATTTTCCAAATGGATACTAAGAGGCTGGTGGTGGGGGAAGAGGGGAGGATGTTATGATAACTTATTTCAACAGAGAATCATTGCAAAGGTTAAATTAGGGATCCTTTACAAAAATCAATAATTGTAAATAACTAACAAGAAGACCCAGATTTTCATTAATTTAAAATTTTATCTTACATGGTTGAATTAGGGTCTCTGATTTCAACATTACCGTTTTTATAAAACAATTCCTCAGTGACTTTTTCATAATATGATTTGCTTTCATTATGGAAATAATAATAACAACTATTGTTTGTTAAGTATTTTTCAGTGATAGGTCTTGTGCTAAACACATTGCACACATTATTTCATTTGATTACTGTAACAACCTTGTAAAATACATATTCTTATCTTAGGATAAGCACTGAGAAGTTCCTTGGCTGAAGTCATTTGCCCGAATTCACCCTGCTAGTGGTGAGGCCAGTATTCAAAGCCAGGGCCTGACCCACCGTGCTGGGTGTATCTGGTGGACACAGGAGCACATTTGTTTGTTCACTGAGTGAATCCTCTGCTCCAGGACACAGCACACAGTGATGTACAAGGGCTCTGCTTCCATGGAGCTTATATTCTGCTGGAGTTCAGACAACACACATTTCTGATGGTGAGCAAATAAAAAACAGCAGGATGTAAAGAGGTCCACTGAGGGTCCCTGGAGGTTGGTTGGTGAGGGACAGTCTCTCTGAACAGGAGACATCTAGGCTAAAAACACATTTCTAGGAAGAAGCCCCCAATGTAAAGATCTGAGGGAAGCATGTTCCAGGCAGAGCCCTTGAGAAGCCTGATGTGAGGCTTTTACGAGATGGCTGTGTGCTCTGGGATCATGAAACTCTTCCAAGTTACTCAGTCCATGTGAGATTCAGGCTCATATGTCTGTTCGTAGAGTACACAATGCTGAAAGATGTGCTGGACAGAGGGTGTTACCAAAAAACGATCCCCACAGGGCTGCCCTTGCTGGAAAGCATGAGGATCTGTCCCTGCCCAGAGATGAAAGTGCCAAAGAAGCACATGGTCACCTTTTTATCCAGTGCCCAGAGGGATGGAGGTTCCCCACTCCCTTTTTTGCTTGGTAGACTTCAAGAGAGCTGTGTTCTACAGGCTTGCACGAGCTCCTTTCATACATTACAGGATAAGGCAGATCATTTCTTTTTTTTTTTTTTTTTTTTTTTTTTGAGACGGAGTCTCGCTCTGTTGCCCAGGCTGGAGTGCAGTGGCCGGATCTCAGCTCACTGCAAGCTCTGACTCCCGGGTTTACTCCATTCTCCTGCCTCAGCCTCCCGAGTAGCTGGGACTACAGGCGCCCGCCACCTCGCCCGGCTAGTTTTTTGTATTTTTTAGTAGAGATGGGGTTTCACCATATTAGCCAGGATGGTCTCGATCTCCTGACCTCGTGATCCACCCGTCTCGGCCTCCCAAAGTGCTGGGATTACAGGCTTGAGCCACCGCGCCCGGCCAGATCATTTCTTAATAACAGACAGAAAAATGAAAAGCTACAGGACATAATCCTTAAAATGAGAAAGGAATGGCAAGTAGCTATTTCAATCATAGTTGGCAGGAAGTCACATAATTTGTGGGGATGGAAATTAAAATAAAATATTCAAAAATAGATCGATAGGTTTTAGTCAGAATGAGTCAGTAATAATGAAACATTATTAATTGTCTCTGCTTTGCATTTATAGTTAAACATGGGAGCGAGGAGTATGTTAGAAGAAAAGAAATATATGATCTTAGGGAATTTGGGTCATTTAAATAAATACTAACAAGTGAATTGCCCTTGAAAAAGTCATTTAACCACTCAATTCCTTCATCTGTAACATGAAGCATTTGGAATAGATTTGCAACAGTACTTCGATTCGGCTGATTTATTTCTACCATCTTTCCATGAAAAAAAAATTTATTGTGTATGTGAATGACCTTGATATCATTTTGAATAAAACAAGTTCAACCAAGTTTCCCCTTTTCAGCATCTAACAGGGTGCTCAGAGAAGAGTATTACTTTTCAAGTCCACCTACCCCTACTCCTTCTCTATTATTTCTAAGAGATGACTGCATTTTATAACTCTAAGAGAAATGATAATATATTACATAATAATATCTATAATTTATTGAATGCCTACTATTTGCAAGGTACTTGATGTCTGTTCTTTCATTTAATCTTCACGAGAAAACTGTGAAACTGGTTGTTTTTTTATTATCCCCACTTGGAAGTAAGATTCATTGTCACATGGTTAATAAATGACCAAGTTAGAATTAAAACCCAGGTTTGTTTTATTCCAAAGCTCCTTCCATGACTGGATACATGGAGCAGCCATAGCTGCCAACATTGACATTTTCTTTTACCTTTTTGAGTTCTATACAACATTTTTCTTTAAATGTTTTGGAGGAGATCATTGATGAGTTTGTGGAATGTAGCTAGACCGATGTAGGTATCTGCCTAAATGGAATACCTTGTGGCAGTCCAGTGCTTTCATTGAGAACAACTAGAAACTCTGGATAATATTCCACAAAACCAAAATTAATTTGGAGGCATCCCAGAACTGCTGTGGTAACCAGGATTTGAGGGGCCAACATCTTAGAGAGAAGGAAGGCCTGGAAAAGTAATCTCACATTCAGTGATTTCCCCCTCAAGGAATTTGGTGTACTTAAGATACAAAGGACAAGAAGATACAAGAGAGAAACTAAGTAGAACATTTCTGAGAAGCAGAGCACAGTCTTAGCAGTCTTGTGGAGCTGAGTAGAAAACAACTTTAAGTGCAAGAGGGAAGGACCATTCTGGGGTGACAGAGCTGTGCTATATCTTATTCATGGTGATTGTTATTTAACTATATGCACTTGTCAAAACTTGCAGAACTGTACACTGAAAAGAGTAAATTTTACTGTATGCAGATTACACTGTGATAAACGGTCTTGGATACAACCTTAGTTAGGACCTTTGGAGAATTCAGCCACGGAGAGGGAGCAAACCAGAGGTTGAAGGAGTCATGCAAAATGGAAGAGGAGTTGTAGGTCAGCTCAGCCCCGTTTCACTGAAGAGAACTTTCCCAACTCCATTGAAACAACCAGAAGGTAAGACAATCCCTATCTGTAGGAAAGTAACATCATCCCACACCTAAATGAATATCTATATGGAAAAAGGAAAATCAAAACTTGACCTCTATTTAGCATCATTCCCTCAAATTCTTTCAGATTGATTGTAGATCTAAATGTGAAAACTTACACATTTGGACTTTCAGAAAAAAAAAAATCTCCATGATTTTGGGATAGGCAAATATTTTGTAAACAGGACATAAAAATAAAAAACTTGTGTTGCATTAAAACTAAAAACCATAAAAAGAGTGACAATGAAAGCCATAGATTGAGAAAATAATATTAGCAATATGGATGACAAAGAACTTGTATCCGGAATATATAAACAATTTCCACACATCAAAAAGAAAAAGATGGATGATCTAGTAGAGAAATAAGTAATGATTTCAACAGGCATTTCACAAAAGAAGATATTTAAAATTGCCAACAACTAAAAAATAAATTAGCCAGGTGTGGTGGTGCATGCCTGTAGTCTCAGCTACCTGGGAAGCTGAGGTGGGAGGATCTCTTGAGCCAGGGAGGTCAAAGCCACAGTATGCCATGATCGTGACAGTGCACTCCAGCCTGGGGACAGAGAGAGACCTTGTCTCAAAACAAAAACAAAAACAAAAAGACAAAAAGGTCAACAAGCATATGAAAAAGTGCTGAATCTCATTAATCATTAGAAAAATTCAAATTGAAACTTATGATGAACTAAAGCTACATGCCACTAGAATAGCTAAAATTTAAAAGACATAAATCAAAATGTTAGTGAGCAACTGAAATGCTCATGCACTGCTGTGGGAATATAAATTGGCAAAATCACTTGGGAAAAAGATTTGACAGCACGTGCTAAAGCTGAATATTTGTATACCCGTGACCCAGAGATCTTACTCATAGGCATATATACAACAAAAATCCATGCATATATTCACCAGAAGACATGAACTTGAACGTTCATAGCAGTACTATTAGTAATAGCCACGAAATGGAAATAACCTCAATGTCTATCAACAGCAAAATGGATAAATCGTGGGAGGTAAACAATGAAACCCTATATAGCAATTAGAATGATCTAAGTGTTGCTCAGGCAATCAATCTCAGAATCATAATGTAAACAACACAACAAAAAATTACTGTATGATTTCATTAATATAAAAACCAAAGCCCAGACAAAATTAATATTTCATGTTAGAAATCAGAATAATGGTTATCATGAGGTAGTGGCTGGGTGGGGGAAGGCATGACTCTGAAGGAACATTTGGGGGGCTTTTGAGTGCAAGTAGTATTCTGTTTTGTGATCTGGATGCTGACTACTCAGTTGCGTTCATTCTGTGAAAGTGCATCATTCTGTACAATTATAAATTGTGCACTTCTCTATATGTCACACATCATTAAAAAGATTATTTTTAGAACATGTGAATAGAAAAAGATGAAGCTTTAGTCTGGAAAGATGACAACTCAAGGGAATTTATGAGCTCAAAATATATAAAATCATGAAGGTTCACTATCTCTGGTCATATATTGTACCAGTAAGAAAATAAAATAGTAAAAAGAAAGACAAACAATGAGAGAAAACAATAAGATAATACAAATCAAGGTACTCTGCAGGGGGAGAATTGTAGTTGGGAAGGCTGGGATCAATTTGGTCAGTTATTTCTAAATTAAAAGTCAACACTGGATTATTTACCAATGACTTAGTGAACTTTCCATATATATTTTTTGGCTTACCATATCTTAGAAGGGAAATATTGAATGTTTTTGCAAGTGGCCCATACCAAGGCAATCCAAATACAGGGACTACTTATCATCTTAAGAATGCCATGAAATTTCACCATCCATCCAACCCCTTGCTTAGTATCCACTGTTTCTCCTCCTCACTTTTAACCACCCACCTTCCCCAAATTATTTCTTGTAGCTCTTTTGTGCATCAAGCCCTTGAACAATGTTGCCTCTTTATTTCTTAAAATTGTATGTTTCCATTTCAGATTTTGCCTATGTATCTTGAACAAATTCATTTACAGTATGCTTGTATTTTAGTGTATAGGTTTATGTCTGTATGAGACTCTCTTGATTTTTACGGGATATGTTTTCTGTGTTATTAAGGACTTATGCATATGGAAATGTATACAGATATTTGTATAAATGAGTAGATAAGAGGGACGAGATGTATTAATATGATAATATGCTAGGAATTTAGCTACCAAACAGGCTAAAGTGGGAAATTAAGGAAATTGTTCTTATAATTAAAGAAAAAGTCAATTATTCAGTGAAAGTCAGAATTCTTGTGGCATTCTGTAGCAAACAGATTTATTGGATTGCAGACAAAGCTTTAAATCATTCAGTTGGATTGAAAATAGATCTTTCCCATTAAAACAGCATGGAGTTGTAAGACTGACTATAGGGTCACATAGAACTCTACACTTAATAACCTAAGAGAAACTCTTTAAAAAAGATACCTAACAGGTATCAGCTACTTCAATTTTAAAATGAGGATAGTAATAACTACCTTGAAGGATTTTTTCCTTCTTCCATTGTACTTGGTTAATGCCTCTATGGTAGCATTGCATGAGTATGGGCTTCCCAATGGTAAGGGCATGGTCTTATCAATCACTCCATACCAAGCATTTAGCATGTTCTCTGGCATATATCATATGCTTCATAAAAGTCTGTTATTGGCCGGGTGCACTGGCTCACGCCTATAATCCTAGCACTTTGGGAGGCCAAGGCGGGCAGATCACAAGGTCAGGAGTTTGAGACCAGTCTGGCCAACACAGTGAAACCCTGTCTCTACTAAAAATACAAAAAAAAAAAAAAAATTAGCCGGTGTGGTGGTGTGCTCCTGTAATCCCATCTACTCGGGAGGCTGAGGCAGGAGAATCGTGTGAACCCGGGAGACAGAGGTTGCAGTGAGCCAAGATCGCACCATTGCACTCCAGCTTGGGAGACAGAGCGAGACTCAGTCTTAGAAAAAAGAAAAGAACGAAAGAAAAAAGTCTGTTGTTGAGTGATGATTGAGATAACATATAAAGTGCCTAGTATTGAACCTAGCGTATTGTTGACCCTTCATGAATATTATCAGTTCCTTTCTCTGCCTTCTTCTTTGTTATCCTGCATCTAGAAAGTAGAATGACTCAATTCTTAGCTTATTTCTATACCATCAGGTCCCAAGACTAGGAAGCTACCCAGGGAAATTTTGCCGAGTTCTTCTTAAAATTTTATGGAGTGCAAAGGATATAGCTTAGATGTATGTTCTCAGAGGAGCCAATTTTGTAAAACTATGGAAAAAAAAAAAAAAAAAACACCAGATCTTATCCTGTTCTATAATAGTGCAAAAGATGGGCTTTGATATCTTAAAATGGTGCCTAATCACAGGTGCCTTTTCTCCTTTCTCTTGGACAATCATTTAATGAAGAGTAATCTGCGATGCTATTTGCATCATCCGAGATCTTTCCATTGTTAATAGAAGAATGAGGGTGGATTTTTACAGGCAAGATGATTTCTGATTGGAGAAGCATTGAGAATGTATCCATGAAGGTCAGATGTTTATTTTTTAAGCTTCATGAAGAGTTCTGTACTTGTCTGAAGCAAATAGGAAAGAGAAAGTCATTTGTGGTCTTATGAAATTTCTGAACTTCTCATGGGAAAGTAGCTGACGTCAGTGTTTGATAAGTTTCCCGTGGCTACAGGCATAAGAGACACTGAGAAAAATCTATCTTTCTCTTCACAGAGTCATGGTGTACCTGAAGTTTAAACTGGGTATAACTACCAGTCATCACGAAAGACCTAGTGTAGATAATAAAAAGTCCAAAGTTTGTGGAAAGGCAGTGGCAGTTGTTTCTCTTGTCTTCATCATCGTAATCATCACCACTGCAACTACCACTGTCATCATTATCAACAAGCACTGACTGTTGTTTGTGAGGCGTGATGTGAAGTCACCTAGGTTTCAGCAAGTGATAAGAAATGGTGCACTAAATTTTTATGTATATTAAATTTTCCAATGGATGCAGTCTTCCAGTTCTCTTCTTCTGCCTATGTGCCTGTGTGTGGCTTCCTAAATAAATAGAACTTATTGAAGAGAAGCAACTATGAAGATTAGAACCCTCATGGTTGAGGAGGCAAAGCTGAGGAAACAGTATGGACACCTGTGCAAGGGTAAGAGTCATATCATTTATCTTCTATTTTTTTGAGATGAAGTCTCACTCTGTCACCAGGCCGGAGTGCAGTGGCATGATCTCAGCTCACCGATTCAACCTCTGCCTCCCAGGTTCAAGTGATTCTCCTGCTTCACCTTCCTGAGTAGCTGGGATTACAGGCGCCCACCACCACACCTAGCTAATTTTTGTATTTTTAGTAGAGACGGGGTTTCACCATGTTGGCCAGGCTGGTCTCGAACTCCTAACTCAGGTGATCTGCCCGACTCGGACTCCCAAATTTCTGGGATTACAGGTGTGAGCCACCTCGCCCAGCCTCATTTATCTGTTATCTGTAGAATTTAGCACAGCCTCCAGCATATAGGATAAATTTAATAATTTCCAGTTTGACAAAATTGAACCTCTTTAATTCTATTAGACTCAATTTTTGACAATCTCATCAATAAAGGTTGTACTTAGAAATTTTTGATATTCACAAAGAAGGAGTGTCTGAAGTCAATACTTTCTAGTTCAGGCTGCACGTCATCAAAGTGATCAGATTATCTATTATGCAGTTAAGTCAACTCTGAAAAATTTAGGCACACTTTATTGATGTAATAAATACATTTCATGTTCCTATTTCTAATATGTTCTTGTTTATTTAAAGTATGCTTAAAACTTTTTCTAATGTTAGTTTTAACTACTGATTGAAATTTAACTACCTAAGGACAGGGCCATATATTTCCTTTATGGCCAATTGCTTAAGGTAAGCAAAAAACAAAGCAAAATAACACCCTAAGTGGAAATATCCTGTTCCTCTTTCCCGCGTTCTAACCAACTGGCATTGCCCACCTCTCCTCTCTGCCACAGAGCTGTGTGTTAAGACCTAATCCAGAGCCTTGAGCTCAGTCAGTGGCAAGCATGAAACGCTGACAAAGAGAATCTGGGCAGCAGCAGGACACAGGGCTCAGGTCAGGATCTAGAATCACCTTGTCTACCGTTGCAACCAAAAGCAAAACCATCAGTATCTGTAGCCTTGAAAAAATTCACTAGATGTCATTCCTCAGCATTTTAAAGAAAGGCAGGCAGTACTTTATCTCTTTGCACATTCAACTGAAAGAGTAACTAGTGAAGGCTGCAAGCCTATAGATTAGAGACAGAGGCCTTTGCACTAGAAAACTGGTAAAATATCACACTCACTCTGTCTGTTCATCATCACCCAGATATCCATCTGCTAATGTCTAGGAAGTTGTGGACATCGGCAAACACAGCAAAATAACAATGCACAGGGGACCATTTTGTGCACAGGGCCCTGGGAAGGGCCAGTGGAATTCCTCTGATTAGTCTCCTTTTGACTTTTTCCCATAGACCTTATTCCTGCACTGAAATGTCTGGAATGTTTGGTAGGGATGAAGTGGGTTGGTCACAGGGCAATTATGCTTCTATCATCAATCAGATCAGCCATTTGTGGGCTGATTTCCAAGTGCCTAGTGACATCACAAATGGGTTAAGAATACAAATACATGGCACTTTTACAGTAAACAGGGCTTTCATATCCCTATTCTTAAATGATTTTCATGGCAACCCTGGAGGTCAGTAAGACAAGTATTATCGGCAACATTTTATAAAAAAGACCTAGAAAGGCCTAGAGAGGTTAAATGGTTTACCCAAGGCTTCTTAGCTAGTTATGGGAGGAGCTGAGTCCCCAAATCTGTTCTTTCTGTAGAACAGCATTCTGCCTGTGTTTGATTAGTTAACAACCGAGTTCATGAAGCAGGAGCTGGTTATTTTTTATTTTAGGACAAATCAATCACTACATCTGCTTTTAGACATCGGAAGAATCTATTGCTTGCTTTTTTTTTTTTTTTTTTTTTTGGGGACGGAGTCTCGCTCTATCGCCCAGGCTGGAGTGCAGTGGCGCCATCTCGGCTCACTGCAAGCTCCGCCTCCCGGGTTCACACCATTCTCCTGCCTCAGCCTCCTGAGTAGCTGGGACTACAGGCACCCGCCACCTCGCCCAGCTAACTGTTTGTATTTTTAGTAGAGCTGGGGTTTCACCATGTTAGCCAGGATGGTCTTGATCTCCTGACCTCGTGATCCACCCGTCTCGGCCTCCCATAGTGCTGGGATTATAGGCGTGAGCCACGGCACCCAGTCTACTGCTTGATTTCTAAATGCTATCATGGGCTAAACAGTTTTCAAATAATTATCTCAAGAACTGATCCTTTGTGGCCCTTGCAATCTGGCCTGTCTTTGCAGTAATCACACAGCAGAGAAGGTATAACAAGCGATAAATACTTCAAGTAACCGTACTCATCTCAAAGCATTTGAACATCAAAATAGATCTTCCGTCAGGTATGGTGACCCACCACAGCGGCTTTCTGTGTGGGGTTCTGATCGCAGTATTGTTGCTACTCCGATGTGACATCAGAAATGTGAGGTTTCACGTGATTTACTTTTTAAAATATTAGGAAGGATTCAAAGCTATCCATATAAACTCATTCAATTGGATTCTAGGCATCTTTCTCCAGTGAAAGAAAAAGGCCTATTTGTCTTCCTCTAAGTGGGTTTTTTTCTGTGAATATCATTCCTCATATAGGGGAAAAGTTTGAGATTTTCTCTTCTACTATTCGTATCTCATGAGACAAAAAGTTAGGCCCACCTTGGGATTCTATTTCCAGTTATTAAATGGGAGTTGCTAAGGAGACAGCAGAGATGGAGACAGACAAGATCACTGCCCTCAGAGGTCTAACACTCTAGTGGGCAAATAAATATTAAATTACTTATGTCATATTCATTTCTGTATCCCCAGTATCTAGCATAGCTCTGAGCACATAGCAGTTTCTCAATAAATGTGGGTTAAGTGAATAAATGAGGTCTCCAGAAGCTCAATCTCTTTCACTTCTAAATCTTGATGAAAACATCATTCTCCAGTGCCCTTCTTCCCAGGGCTACGCTGAAAACTTATACAAGGTGGACAATGAGAATCTCACTGAAGAATAGTACTGATGTTTTTATTGGTAATACATTAGCTGGTTGATGGTAATGTGGACAGTATCAAACTTCAGTCTTATATGGCCACAAAATTCAACCCAAGCTGCTATCTTTTTTACAATGTGGAATTTTAACCAGATGAAGGATGACGTGCAGATACAGATGGGTTAATGAAACCCATTTCCACATTGATAAAATATTTCATATTGAACATCCCATAATGTTTATCTCCAAAGGATAGTATTTTTAAACATAGCAATGCTTCCATTCATATGCCAAGAAAATCCCCTAAAAACCAGAAGTTTCACTGGGTTCAACATTTATAGCTAAGTGGATTGAATTAAGTGAAAAAGATAAATTAATTCAATAAAAATTTTTGTCAGTTGCCACCAAATAACTGTTGGGGAGCTCTCGGTCTCTGTTGAAATGACAATTCTGGCATTATGCAGACACAATTATAGGCTAAATAGAGCTGATAAGCTTAAGTATAAAACATGTCTTACAGCTTCATAAGGAAAAGTTCTAAAACATACTGTCCAGAGACAAGACAATAATTCTTATATATCTCGCACATAAAGAGGTGATTGTGACAAATTACTTTTAAAGGGTTAAAAAACAAATAACTGTGAATGACTTAAAATAACTAAGCTTACATACAAACGCCATTCCAGAACCTTGAGCAGAGCTATAACTACATTATGTGGAATACACTAGAAGAGTGAAGGAGGAAACAAAAAAAGGAAAAACCGTAAACTTAGCCAGAATTTAAATGATATTGAAGCTGCCCAGATACTTAGATTGTTTTGTGAGTGTATTTCTACCACTGTCTGTCTGTGTTCCTTCATTTCCTGATGTGGCTTAAAAGAAAAACCTCAGAGATGAAAATCAAAACTGCCCTTATTATGTTCTTAGGCTGTTTGAATCCAAACAAGAGAAATCCAGGAGTGTGGGAACTTGATCATAAGATCCATGAATGAGCAATCACATTTTCACACCACTTTATACCCCAGAGTATCTCAGGCAGGACTTCACAATGATTCATTGCTGGTTTTCAGGACTGCTTTTATTTCTATTTCATTCTACTGAAAAAGGTCCCAAATTGTTACATGTAGTCAGTTATGAGCGGGGAGCAGGAGAGGGCTCTCCCACCACCCACTAGAAACATCAGGTGATGTTTGGCAATTATCCCTTTGCCTCTCTAAAAGTGATAATTCACAGCAGCCAGAAAGAGACAATCTCCTGATGGTCCATACCTGTTAATATTTAAAGTGTTAACTGAATGCAGACCCCAGAGAGAAACAGCTTCCTGGAAATGCATATTAGGAGACAAAAATGATGAAGTAAGATCTCCTGGGTACTCTCTACCAGAAGAAGGAAGAAAACCTCAGATGGGCATGTGTCTAACTCCCTAAAAACACTGCATGTGCGCATTTCTCAAGAGTAAGAAGGGCTCTGCGCATGCCCACCCTAAGGAAGATCATGGGGAAAAGGAGAGCTTATAAAAGTCCTGGGATCACGGTTAAACAGGACACTTGACCTTCTCTCTTTAACACTCACGTGCCTGCTTGAATCTCTTCCAAGCACACCTTTCTTTCCTGTTCTAAAGCTTTTTAAAATAAACTTCCACTCTTGCTCTGAAACTTGCCTCTATCTCTTTTTCTGCTTTACATGCCCCTCAGTTGAATTCTTTCTTCTGAGGAGGCAAGGACTGAAGTTGCTGTGGACCCCTACGGATTCGCCGCCGGTAACTCGCAGATAACTCAGATCTCTTCCACTAACAAAAATCATCAAATCTGTAGAAGTTATGCCATCTCTGAGTGCTATATAGATATACATTTTATTATAGAAAGTATGCAAATATGCATTTTATTATAGAAAATACAGAAATTATGCAGAAGCCGGGTGCGGTGGCTCATGCCTGCAATCGCAACACTTTGGGAGGCCAAGGCAAGTGAATCACAAGGTCAGAAGTTCAAGACCAGCCTGGCCAAGATGGTGAAACCCCTGTTTCTACTAAAAATACAAAAAAATTAGCCAGGCTTGGTGATGGGCACCTGTAATCCCAGCTACTCAGGAGGCTGAGGCAGAGAATTGCTTGAACCTAGGAGGCGGAGGTTGCAGTGAGCCGAGATCATGCCACTGCACTCCAGCCCGGGCAACAGAGCGAGACTCCGTCTCAAAAAAAAAAGAAAGAAAGAAATTATGCAGAAAATAATTATAAAGTCTCTTTTTCATCCTTCCCACCATGAGATTACTTTAAAGTTTCAATATATTTCCTTCCAGTCTTTTTTTTCAACAAACATAAGATTTATTTTAAAAACAAATGTGATGTTATGCACTCAATTTTTTCACTTATCATATTATACATATTTTTTACACAATTTTAAAAACATGATTGATAACTGTACAATTATATGTAATCATTCCCTTATCACTGGACATTGAGAGTATTTCAAGTTTGGGCTATTATAAGTAGTGCTGTGATGGACATTCTTGTACATAAATCTTGATCACTAAATATCACTTTGTTTTTGCATTACTAAGTAATGTAGAGCTTAGTACTCTACCAACGGCTCTCAGGGGAATCAAATTGATCACACTTTCTTTCTGTGAATTCTCCTTGTTTCCACATACACCACTGGAGAAGCTGGAATATTTGTAGTTGAGTTACAGCAAATAACAGGAAGACAAAACGGTAGAGACTTCTATTGTCATTATTCACTGCCAATATTATAGAAGCACCAAAAAAAAAAAATTGCCTTTAAAGATCTGGTTTGAGATCATATCCTTCGCAGGGACATGGATGGAGTTGGTGGCCATTATCCTTAGCAAACTAATGCAGGAACAGAAAACTAAAGACTGCTTGTTCTCACTTATAAGTGGGAGCTAAATGATGAGAACACATGGACACATAGAGGGGAACAACACACCCTGGGGCCTGTTGGAGGGTTGAGGGTGGGAGGGGAGAAAGGATTAGGAGAAACAACTAATGGGTACTAGGCTTAATACCTGGGTGATGAAATAATCTGTATAACAAACCCGCATGACACACATTTACCTGTGTAACAAACCTGCACATCCTGCACATGTACCCCTGAACTTAAAAAATTAAAGAAATTAAAGATCTAGTTTTTAAGATCGACTGATGCCTTGATAAATGAAATAATCCAAAGGTGTAGCAAATTAAATTATTAAAATCAATTGCGTTATATGTAGACACACACAGAGGAAGGGTGAAGAGAGAATAAATTCTAGGAGTGAGATAACCCACATCATAGTAGAGCCTCTGGTGGTTTGAGAAAGTCTGTTAAGGAAATATCAACAGTGGATTTAATGCTTAGGGTGCAAGCATTCTGAAGACGGGTGTTAAGCTTTATAATTTTGTTTCCTCTCTATAACTCACAAAAAGTTCCACCGCTACTCCCCCCCGTTTTTTTTTTTTTTTTTTTTCCTCAGCAAACAGGATAGAACTGAACACAGTCCATGTTTCCCAAGTTTTTCCCATCTTAGCAAATGACACCAATATTTACCTGGTTGCTTAAGCTCTGGACTTGGGAATCATTTCCTACACTTCCTCCTTCTTCATCTACCATTACTCCCTCTACAGTAAATTACTAAATCCAGGTGATTCTCCCTTCAGGATATTTGCCGAAAATGGTCCATTTATCTTCATTATTGTTGCTGTCACTCAAATCCAAGCCACCATCATTTCATCTGGACCCGTCCAAGAGCCTCCCAACTGGTCTTTCTGTTCTAATCTTCCAGCCATCTGCAAACAATTACCTTTTTAAAAACATAAATCTAATCATGTCACTACCCTGCTTAAAACATTTGGGTAGCTTTATAATGCATCTAGAATACAGATCCAGCTCTTCCCATGGCCTACAATGTCATGTATGATCTAGCCCAGTCTGCCTCTCTAGCTTCCTCTTGTGCCTCTCTCTTGTGATCCAGTCACACAAGCTTGCTTTCAATTTCTTGCATGGATCTAGAGCTTACTGGCCACAGAGACCAGAAATGAGCCCCTCACCATTAGCTAATGACAAAGGCATACTTCTTACTTGGATAATTCTTAGCCTTTCTTAAACCCACAAAGTCAAAATTGGAATAGTATTAAATAATTGCGACACCCTGAAAACACCAGTTTTTGTGTTACAGTACAATTAGATGATAACGTTTTCAAATATCCTATCCATTTATTGCCAAGGTATTGTAAATTAAAATTTGTTGCATTAGACATATAGATTTTTAAGATTTTACTTCCATGTCATTCTCTGTTATAAGTCTCTGCTCTTTGTCTTCATGTACAATCACAATTCACGATGATATTTATGTTTGAGTACTTATGTATTTAATATCTATCTTTTCTACTAGACTGAAATCTCCATGAGGATGTATCTATTGTGTTTACTAATGATTCCTCAGCACTTTGCAGTTGCCTGCCATTTAGTAGTCACTCAATAAATATACATGGAATGAATGAATGGCCGACATGTATCTTGAAATAAAAATATTTCAAAAGAGTGTCTAACGATAAGATGGGGGGAGCTTTATTGATTTATCATCTATTTGCAACGATGAGAATTAAGAGCTTGGCACTTGCTAAGTGCTCAATATTCTGAATAAAGGAATAGATATATGAATGAATAATTATTAGCTGTCAAAGCAGAATATGATACATCTAAATGAAAAGCAGATAACTGTATCAGAGCAACCAGGGGCAGACCTAAAAGCTATTTTTTCTGCTGCTACTTTTCTCCAACTGTTGTAGTTTGAAAGACAGAAGGCTCATAATACGCTTTTTTGGTAATAGTTGAATCATGCATTATCTCATTGGATTTTCCTAAGAATCCTATGATAGAGGTAGTATATCATCCCCCATTTGACAAACAATGAAATTAAGCCCAGTGTCTAGGATTACTCAGAATGTAGTGAATCCAGAGCTCAAATGCTGGTTTTCTAACCCACGAGATTAAGCAACGAGAACAACATTGGACAATTATGGAACAGATGATGCAATTTTGTTCTGATTTCCTCCCTTATATCTGTGTTAAGGTTGGCTGGGCTTTTTAAAAATAAGAAGCAAGCAAATACCCAAATCTCTCTAAGTCTTCTAGCTTAAAAATCTGACTTTGGTCTAGCTGCAATTCTGAATTCTTTTTGGATCAGTGAATTTTTATTTTTCTTTCCAGCCATATTTAAAAATATACTCTGAGCCACATTTGTCTCTATTCCTTTTAAACCAGCGAGAAAATGCTCTCAAGAAAACTGCCTCGGTGCAGAAGACCTACTCATACACCAGCCACGACATTGGCTTATTTCCATATAACCTAATATGGTTAAGAAAATGTTTGACTGGAACAGAGTGAGGATTGCCAAACTTAACAACTTTTTAGTAAGAAAAGTGCCACAGAGTCCTCTGTTTAGACATAGTGTGATTTCAGTTCACATGCAGTGCTTATCCGTTCACATCAACGAAACCAAAGTTGTATTTCTATGCAGTAACAAAAACCAGATACCTGCCCCCTTTGCCCAGTCTCAGGCAAGATGAATAAATACAAGCTTCTCGGAAAGGCTTTTGGTGATAGTCTATTAAATATGTTGCCCTTGTTGGGTTATAAAAACTAAGTGACCTGGGGATGCCCAATTCAGATTCTGTAGAAGGTCCTCAGAGTTTGTGTTAAATCCGGTAGCTTTAAACAGAAGAATGAATGAAAGGAAAGTCATCTCCTCTATCTGAACCTCAGTCCATCATGGACCTTCCATCGCCTTCCCCAAATAACACCTTTGACTGACATTTCTATTTATTCTGACTCCCAGCACTCTGATAAATTTGGAATATCATGTGATCTAATATGGTCCTCACTGTTTCCTGTGCCTGGGTCATTGACGTTGTCATCTGGCCAAGTCCTGAAAGGCTTTTAAAGCCAGGCAGATCTGGGTTTGAATTCTGGATTGTGCCACTTTCTTGCTGGATGACTTTGGCAAATTGTTTATTTGCTCCACTGAAAAGTGGAGAATGCCTACCTTGCATGGTTGTTGTGAGAATGAAATGGGGTAATGTGTATAACAGTATAGAACCTGGTATGGAGAAAAAGCTCAGCAAATGGCAAAAAAAAAATGCCCATTTTCTGCTTTTACTCTCTTCCTGATCTCACTACATTCTGGAAAATAGTGCTGGATTCATTTTCCCAACTAAGAATGTAGCAAATGAATACCCATTGACTCCTGCCATTGTCCTGATCCATTGAGATAGGGAGATCTGCCTAAGATTTCAACCTGGGCCAAGTTAAAGAAAAACTAATGTCAAAACTTCTGTTGCTTCTTAGAGTTACTAAAGGCATAAGCCCAGGGTAGATAACTATTATATTTTGTTTACGTAAATATCCTGACCTTGCTTTGCGGTTGTAAAAGTTGAATGGTCCTGTCCACCCCAAAATCACATGGGAGAGAATTAAGGCAAAGAGCTAAAGAGCTAATTTTTTTTCTCAAATTAAAATATTTAATTTTGAGCTGTGATCCAGTGTGGGCTGCACTTTAATGCCCTTCTATCACCATAAACCATTCATCAAACTCTGTTAAATGCAGCAGCTTTGTGGGAATGAAGAAAAAAAGAACTTTTCCATGCTCAGACTTAAGCCGGTAGAGGTTGGACTGAGGCTGTAAATGTGTGACCGGAATTTGGAGCAGGAGGTGACAAAAATATAAAGCATCCCTCCACCTTATCTCTTTCTTGGGGAGTCTCTGAAATATTGAGATGGAGGCCCCAATTATTTTATTTGGATCTGAAATGAAAGAATAATCCAGGAACAATTTGGGCATATCCAGGTTTCATACTTAGGAACAATGAACCAACAATACAAAACCAATATTATCAGTAAAATGCCTGTTATCCTGATTAGTTTAGGGAATCCAGGCAACAGTATTGGTGGTAAAAGACCTCAATTTTAAGTCATGGTGACACTACTAACTTCCTTTGTGACCTCTGGCAAGTCACAAACTCTGCAGGTTGGATCTTCTAAACTGTAAAATGTTGAAGAATAGACTAGAAAAGCTTGGGTGTGTGTTGATTAGGTGGTTTGGAGTACTTAGGAGATGCTTCAGAAAGATGATTGGCACTTAAAGAGTTAAGATTTGGATAACTAGAAAGGAGGTGTGAGAATATTTCAAACATGAGGAAGGAGCAACGTCAGCAGAACAGAAATACATCAGTTGTGGTCATGGGCAGCTGTGGTCGTGGGAGAGTACATTCAAAAGCCTGCCTGGGAGGGTGGGAGAAAGCAGGAATATTGACCAGGTCCTTGAATATCAGTTTTGTACTTTATTCTTTGGAGCAGACAATACAGTAATAAAATTATCCTTATACAGAGAATTTTAACATGCTAGTTTTGTTCACCTCTCTTTAATTTAAAATTTTTAAAGTAAATAGTACTTTGGGAAGATTTTTGAGACTAAGATTTTTTTTATATAAACAGTAGTTTGGGAAGATTTAAAATCAGTTTATAGGATGGAATGATACTTGAAAGGGCTAAACTAGAGTGTGTAGGTAAGTTTGGAGATTCTTGAAACCTGAATTAAGATGGTGTTTGTGAAACTGAAGGAAAAGATAGCCTGAGACATTGAGAAACGTGCATGTATTTCTCCCCGGCATACCCGAGGCTCCTCTGGTCAGTCTGTACAGGGATCTGTTCTCAGTTGCCATGCCC
The DNA here is from genome assembly GCF_049350105.2 of Macaca mulatta. Lineage (NCBI taxonomy): Eukaryota > Metazoa > Chordata > Mammalia > Primates > Cercopithecidae > Macaca > Macaca mulatta. Next base: position 174,659,817 of record NC_133408.1, on the reverse strand, counting down.
TGAACTCTGACCCCTGGGTCTAAAAATTGAGCTATTAATGATCAATAAATCATTTGGAAGGTTAATCTATAGGAAGGGTCAAAACAATTTTTTATTGTAAATATATAAAATGACCTTGGGTTATTATGTGATGCAATATTTAAATTAATTGCATGATTGAATATAATTTTGTAGATTATACCAACCAACAATGAACTCTAAATGACTTCACCAAAAGGGAAATCTTCACGTTTTTTCTAGGAGAATATATATAAGATATCTATAAATCCAAAAGTTAGACTATAAAATTATCCTTATATAGAGAATTTTAAAATGCTAATTTTTCTCACCCCCCTTTAATGCTCAGATATTTCATAGCAATTTAAAGACCTTAAATTACCCTAATCACTTTTAAAAATACATGCTTGGAAAGAGGAAATCCAAACTTAAATTTATAGTTAACAAAGCAAATTTATTTTAATGCGGGTACATTACATTCTTTTAACAACTCTATGCCCTAGAATGAGACAGGGCTGGAAGTGAAGTTCAGGTCTACCGAAATGTATGACCCCATCTATTTTCTAATAAACTTGGCCATCATCTTATAAATGTTAATTACTTTACCCCTTTTCTCATGCTCCTTTTTCTATCCCCCTTTCTCCCCACTTTATCTAAATCTTAAAGCTTTGAAGTGATCATTTTAGGTCGAATAACAGAAAAACCTCTTTGCATTATAAGTATTAAACACTTGGAATATATTACTTTCAATACTGGTACCAGGCTAAAAATGTGCATAGGTTCAAGAGTAGTGTAGAGATGTTACTGCATAATAGATATTTAAAAGGCTCTGAAGGAAAGGTAGTATTTTTAAAGCCTCAGAGAATAACACAAATTCCAACAACAGTCTTTTCTTGCTATCATCGGAGACGTCAGGCCCTGGAGCTCAGATCTGACCAAGTGAGGTGTATCTCTAGTTCTCATATTTTTTAACAGTGTAATATAACGAGTGTCAAATATTCTTTTAACCCTCTGTTGAGAAGTTATCATCACAGTGGAAAATGAATAAAGGCAGAAAACTCCATATGTGCAATTGAGGGGAAATTGGGAAAAAATTACATTTATTGTAGGCCAATCGTGTATCAAATGCCACAGCATCTATTTAACATCCCAAACATAGCACAAGGTGAGCGTTTGTTCTCTCCATTTATAGATAAGAAAAATGAGGCTTGAAAGGTTAAGAGAAACTTTTCAAGCATCAGATAGAGGTGGAAGAGTTGAAGCTAGAATGCAGATGTTAACCAATCCTTCCACCACTCCAAAGAGAAACAGAAGAGGAAGAGGAAGAAGGAGAAGGAGAAGGAGAAGGAGAAGAAGAAAAGAAGAAGAAGGATTGTCCAGTTACACAATTATTTCATTCACTGTTATTTGAATAGAGCAATTGATGTCTTAAATCAATCTGATCAACTGCACAAAAATGGTTTGGACTTTTTAGAAGATTTGATTGAAATCCAGTTGTTTCAGTGGTCATGTGTAGACCTGGACTTAATAAATGACCACTTTTGAGTCCCCCAGCTGAAAGAGAACAAAAGAACCCAGAGGCAAATGAATGGCAAATTGCCACCCCAAACAAATTGCAGTATGTAAGTTCTGAAACTTGAATTACCCTTCAAGGATTAAGGTTCAAGACTGTGAAAAATTAAAAATGTTGCCTAGCCTAGGAAATAGCATATGAATCAAAAATCTCATTAGTAAGCTTAACGGCACTCCTAATCTTCTACTTTCATGACATCTAAACTGTTTTGTTATTCTTAATGGACCAAATCCCCCTTCTGGTAATGTTCTGAAAATTCTATTTTTGTGGCAATTTAAAAAATCATACGGCATGTTCTTTATATTTGGTTTGTGTAGGAGTTAAGACCACTTCAAACATACTTTTCTTTCTTTGTCAGATGACTATTTAATATTGTGTCATTCACTTGTTGAAATAAAAGTTAATCTGCAAAAATACATGAACACCCCAAAAGGTCTGAATTGTATCTTTGAGAAATGATATTTTTTTCAAAGTCAGACATCAAAGGCTCTATATTCCAGAAAGTTTATTTTGAGAAGCTTCAGTCAAAACAGTTTGGGAACTATGAAATGAGTCATTTTTTTCTTAAAGAAATGTAACTTTGTCTATTCCCACTGCATTTTTGGTTTGGTAGGAGACATCTTTATTCCACAGGATTTTAAAAGCGTGTTTAAGATTCCATAGGTTTAGTATTACATCACTAATGGTTCCTAATGAGATCCAGGCAATAGCAAGACAGGGGAAAAAGAACACACAAACGCTGAATTCTACAACACCAAGCACCATGTAAAATGTGGAAAAGTCTCCATGCTTTATCTATTGCTGAAGCCATCTGGATAAAAAGGGGGCAATTCATATTCAATCAACCAGACCTGTGGATGACATGATACCCAATGTTTGGCTCTTCACAACCAGTCATCTAACAAGCTGAATTTTTTACTTTTCATGCAGATGTTCGCTGCCCTGTGGGTACAGTCAAAATGAACCATGTAAATATCGAGGTATTTTATTCTTCCCATTGAGTGCTTAGGGCCTTAGCTACTTGTTTGGCTTTGTTCTCATAGGCATCTTTTAGATAAAAATTACAGAAATTTTCTTTTTGAGATGATACGTAAGTACATATAGAAGCATACATCTTTCCCAAGCTTCCAGTAATTTTGCATTTTAAGGAGACATGTGAAGGTACAGTTGGGGTGGGCAGGGTGACCCACAGAGAAATCATTTTTCTGCAGACCTATTCACCAATTCATCTTAAGGCAATTCCACATTATTGACTTGAGTACTGAGCTTCTACATGTAAAGTACTAAACCAGTTACAGTGGAGAGGCAGGGATAAATTAAAGCATAGTTTCTGCTTTCAAAGAACACATGATTTAGCCAGGGAAATAGAAGCAACTAACTATATCACCAAATAGAACGTAGAGTATAGAAATATAATAGAAAAATGCAATGAATGAAAACCATACCTAATTCTCTTCAAATGAAGTAGAAAAAGTTGTTTGAAGATTTGGGGAGGAAGTTTGAAAAGGAGATGGTAAGACAAGAAATTTTAGAAATTTAAAATATTTTTATACAAGGAAGTATCAATGCCTCATTTACAGTGAGTGTTAGCATTCACCCATAAAACAATTATAGAATATGTTTGACATTTCAGGATTATGCTAGACAAGTTAGTATTTTTTAACAAATGCATAACATTAAATTTTGTCGTTTCTTATGAAAAATCACTATATTCTGAATTCAGCTGAAGAATAAAATTTGTGGATAGACACAAATATCTTTCTTGTTTGACAAGTGAACTGATCAATTCATATCTTGTTCAGACAAGATATGATTCTAGAAATTCTAGAAAGTTTCCCTTCATCCCATTTACCCATTATCATTCACCAAACCACCTCTTTTGGGCCTAGGCATTGGCCCAAATAAAAGATAAATAAAAGATAGCCAACAGTACCTCATCAAACAGAAAATTCTAGAAATAAAAATATCTGATTTCTCTTCAATATGTAACTTTAACTTAGCAAGCAGTCTTGTGCCCAAGATAATATAGACCTGTCCAAGGGTTGGCACTGTCTCCAAGAATTGGACGATGTGCCACAAAGTTGTCAGCTGTTTGTGATTTTAGACTGAATAATTTTGAGACTTCCCCCTATAAGTTTCTGGCCAACAAGAGAGGTCAGTGTGCCACAATTGAACCAATATTTTAAAGAATGAATTGTTAAACCTTTGAAAGAAAAAAAGGAAATCATAGATAGAAATAAAGAGAGAGAGGTTCAACTAGCTCTCTCTATAAACATCTATCTCTTTTATTAAAATGTTGTTGACTCTTGGCCGGGCGCAGTGGCTCACGCCTGTAATCCTAGCACTTTGGGAGGCTGAGCTGAGCAGATCACGAGGTCAGGAATTGGAGACCAGCTTGGCCAACATGGTGAAACCCCATCTCTACTAAAAATACAAAAATTAGCCAGGCGTGGTGGTGCACACCTGTAATCCCAGCTACTCAGGAGGCTGAGGCAGGAGAATCACTTGAACCTGGGAGGCAGAGGTTGCAGTGAGCTGAGATTGCGCTGTTGCACTCCAGCCTGGGTGACAGAGTGAGACTCCGTCTCAAAAAATAATAATAATAATTTTTTAAAAATGTCATTGACTCTTTTAAAAAGTTAAACATAAAAAAGTATAAAGAACATTTTTAACAAATCACCTATATCTAGCACTCAGAAATAAATTGTTAACATTTGGTGAACAAAATTCTGGATATCTCTAAAAATATAAGAATAGATAGATGGATAGGTAGAAATAGTTTTATAAATGTAGTCTAATATTTAGAAATATTACTTACAATAATTTAACAAAGAGAAACAGCTTCAATGATAGAAGTTGATGAACTAGATAAATGTTTCTTTATAATGAGATATGGGTTTTTAAAAGTTAAAATTATGAAAAAAACTAAAAGGCTGGGCTTGTTGTTGTTTTAACTACAGATATTACCACTAGATATTATCTGAATCCCTGTTATAAAGCATAGGGAAATTTGCACACTTATTTTTTTTTCTTACAGTCTCTTCTGTATTTAAAAAATTATGTTATTATTATTTTACATTGCCAAGGTATGTAACATTTACATGGTGTAATCACAAATTCCAACAGTTGCTTAGCTTTCATTTTATAATTGAGTCAGTTACGCATAAACATATTCTAAGTTTAACAGAAAACAACTGCATTCTAGCCTCTAAGGGGAAGTAAATAGTTTACATCTTTTTTCTCCTCTCCTCTCCTTCACTGCTTACTGTGGTTTCATGTTACCATTAAAATTTTTCTAAGGAATGTATCCCTTTGTCCATATGTTATATTGTTAGTCTTTTAAAAGTCTTTTAAAATAATGGAAATGCTAATATATATTTTGAAGTCAACACTCCCTACAGTCCACGACCACCCCTTGCTACCCACCGTATCCCCCAGAATAAAATATTTGACCAATATGTCAGAGTATCACGTAGATTTTTCCTTTGAAACTGGGCAACGATGGACATCTAGCATTTATGGAAAATCTCATTTTAAAAGAGATTAATTTTTAAATGACATTCATTACTAAAGGTGCAAGATAGTCCTTCAGAACGTCTCGACATTCATAGTGGGTAAAGTGTAGACAGAAAGACTTCTTCCAGGAACAGTGAAAATGATTTTTCTCCTGGTAATATGACTTGACTTCAAATATTTTGTGTATCTTACAATGCTATCTGGAGAAGATCACCCAACATCTAGACTTTCAAGTATCTTTCAGCGGCCTTTAGACCGGAAGCGTTTTATCTGGTGGATTAAATGTGTTCCACCCACTTCTACCCATGACAGATTTCTCCTAGATTTTATTGTTCACCTTTTTGACAACATAGAACTGAATATTTTACCACAGAAACCAACAGATTCAGGAGTAAAATGGCTCCAGGGGCAATTTTAAGCATAGCTTTTAGGTCATTGTCCATCTATACATACAAGATCACAAATCTGTCAGTTTAATCTTCTTACAATGTAGACAGACCACCCTCATCATTACGGGCTGAAAATTACACTGAGACTATGTCTTAGAAGTTTCTGGTTACCATCTGTGTAGACAAGAACTCAAAATTCTCTCTTAGATCTGAATTTCCATGAAAATCAAACTGAAGTGAATAGACTGGTGAAAAAAGAAGAACATTAACAAAATTTCAAAACCATACCTGATTTTCATTAGATCCATTGTTTCAGTTTCCATTCTCTTTTAGCATATACATTTATAGGCTAGTGTGTATTTTCATGGTTATCTTCATTGTTTTCTTAAAACCAGGGTTTTTTGTTTGTTTGTTTGTTTGTTTTGTTTTGAGATGGGATGTCACTATGTTGCCTAGGATGGAGTGCAGTGGTACAACCATAACTCACTACAGCTTTGAACTTCTAGACTCAAGCAATCCTCCTGCCTCAGCCTCCCAAGTAGCTGGGACCACAGGCAGGTGCCATCACATCTGGCTCAGGATCTAGAGGGTTTATGTGTAGTCATCATTGGGTACTAAAATGCTTTTTACAAGCGCTTCTTAGATGCTGATTGAATTTTCCAAAGCTTGGTAGAGATTATTTCAATTCCATGGGACTGGGCTGAGGTTGTAAAGACACTTAAACACTTTATTAAGCCATCTGGAGCATCCCAAACATTAAGGGCATGGCTGACATAAACAACACATACATATTAAGCATTTCCTGTGTGCTAGACACAGTGCTAAGCAAAAAGCATACAATTGTAAACATGAGTGGTATGGCCCCAGTTCAATTAGGCTTGCAGTCCAGTAGGGATGTCAATATTAAATATTACAATGCAGTGTGATAACCCTGCTCTGGAGAGGGTATCAATAATTGTCAGGGCATAGAGAAAGGTAATAAGTCAAACTTGAGTCTGTTAAGCTTTCCTTGAGAAGTGGTATCCTAAGCTGAGATGTGAAGGAAGACTAGGAGTTAAGTCAGCAAAAGGCCGTGGAATAGAGTGGAGAATGCTTCTTAATTCCCTAGAGACTGTCATTCATGTTCTAGCATGTTCTACAACTCCAGGCCTTTTGTTCTTGCTCCTCGGCCTCCCCGAGGGTTCCTAATTCATCTAGTCAGGCTCCCTGTTCTCAGTTGCTCTTGCCGTGTGTGAAATCAGAAGCACTCACAGGGGAAAGAGGAGAGGAAATTAGTCTGGGATTTTGGATCTGGTTTAGTGTGGTCAGTTTGGATTTTCCCAAGTGACTGAACAGGATTGAAATCTCTACCTCACACCCCTGGCACCCAGTCTCCTGTGTTTTCCTCCTAAAGTTTTCCATTACAAATAAACAAAAATGTTGGCATATGAACTACTGCCACTGGTTTACTGCTCGGTTGCCATCTTGGAGTTTGTCATAGACACCAAATTCACATCATGTCCAGCTGCCTCTTGGAGCTCGGCTGCCCATAGAAGCTCTGGCGCAATGGTGGGTCATTGAGTTACATTTTCCAGTGTGGAGTGATAATTCAAGATTTACTGAGCAGAGAAATATGACCCATCAAATTCAGTCTAAAAATAATTGTTGCTCTGAAAAAGAAAATCTAATTACCTTGCTCTTCACTATGAAAAATTGGCTTCATCTGGGTCAAGAGACATGGAACCTTTCTTTGAAGTACACCCTACATTCCAAAATATCACTGGCAAACTCTGGGGCCTGCTTCTGATTAAATAATTGACATAAACCTCCCCCAAATAAACATCGAACCCTTCAAAAACAGAGAAGTAAATGAAAAAAAAAAATGCATCTGTGCTTTAAGTAGAAGATCTTCTGCAATAATTTGTTACCAGAAAGCAATTTACTTTTCCTTTGGTAAACCAGCATTAAAACCTAAGAAGAAAGCACACTGGGTGAAACTCTAGTTGAAACTTCAAAATAGTCTTAAATCTATTCTACATATTATCAGATTTAATGTTGACCTTAAGAGAGTGCTTTCATATTTATGGTTTTCCATCGTATCCCTCAAAACTAAATTTATTACTCATAAAATATGAACCTTAAAAAGTAAAATATTGTATTTTCCTGAGATTATTTGGTCTTTAAATTGAGAACAGTATAAATACATTGTAAGAAAAAATAGCAACCAAACTGTGTGTATGTATACCTTGCCTCTTTCTTCAAGGAATGTTCTCTGTGTATATAAAACTCAAAAACAGTTAACTAAGAAATAAAGAAAAAGAGTAAACTCTTTTGGGTTTATTACAGATGAGGTTATAACAAAATGGGTTGAAGATAAGTGTGACAAAAAGTATTGTTTGAAAATTCTAATCTTGTTGCCACAAAACTGTGACTTTTCAGAAATATATGGGAAAATGTTATTGTAAGTAAATAAAATTTTATTGTAATAGAATGGAATTGAATTTATTGAAATTTTATTGTAAATGAATAAAATTTTGAAGAATTCTTCAATAATGGAATGAGTAAGATAATTACTACTTCACTTAGCTTTCTAAAAACTTTGCACCAATGGATTTCTGCCTTCCCAGATGATTTTTTTCTCATTTAGCTTTTGTATACTTTGAAAAATAGAACAATGACTCTGTTCTGTCCTTCATAGGTTGGGATTTATAAAAATGATTTTGTTTGCCTCTGCAAAATGTGGAGAAGTACTGAATAAACAACAAACAATCAGGCATTTTTCAGTCAAAGGGACAGTTTTTAGAGGAAGCCTGTGGTTGTAATGAATTATTTCTTGTTTTAAAAAAAGACCTTCTTATCTGAATAACGTTGTGAATCACACGAATGTCAATTTCTTGGGTTTTGGTATTGTACTGTAGTTATGCAAGATGTTACTACTGGGGAAAACTGGGTGAAGGGTACTTGGGACCTTTCTGTACTATTTTGTAATTTCCTGTTAATCTTTTACTTTATTTCAGAATAAAAATGTTTTAAAAAGAAAAAATTTAAAATAAATGTCAGTGGTCAAAAAGAGCAAATAAAGAAAAAAGTCCTTTCTAACCAGCTCAAGAGGGTCTATGTCCATATATTGAGATTCTGTTTGTTAAATATAAGTCTTCTTTTAAAGTAGTCTTGAGGAAGCTCTTAGCAAGCTTACCTACCTCGCATTCCTCCAAAGATGCACTCTTTATAGTTTTGACCATAAAGGAGAATAGTAGAGATAAAAAATTTAAATAAAAATAAAACCAAAGTAGTAATAACATCCTAGCAAATGTGAACAGCTCTCCATTGGTCTGTGATCTACAATACTATTATAAAATTTGTGACAACAAATAATCCAATTCAACGAATTGTCTCTAATCCTCTGACAGCTACTTTTCCAAAAACAGAAGACATAACTTTTTAATAAAGCCAAGGAGGAAACAGGTGCCACAAGAGAAGTTCAAGGAGACTGAAACTCATTGTTGTACCTTCTGACACAGTAGAGTCTCACCTATTGAAGCCATGGGATTGTCAATGAAATGTAACTAGTATGGGAAACAGTGGAAATGTCTTCTCCAGTGTCTGGCTGAATACAATGACCCTATGACTGCACAGTTCACTTCAAAGTGTGCTTACTCCCTACATTTTACCCATTCGTCTGGAAACTTCTAAAATCCTCTGACCAGCTCAGTCAGCGCAACAACATAAGCATAAATCTTCCAAATGAATTAATGTTGCATATACAAAACAGTCTACTGATTGCTTAAATTGACTGAAGAGAAAGGGGCTATTCAGGAATAGGTTTGGTTTCTGAGCATGTACACATGATCTAAGAATGATGTCATAAGCTCTTTCAAATATTTTGGGGTAGCTTTTAAATTGCAAACTAAATGGAACTAGTCAAATTCTCACCTTTTCCAGCATGCAAAAATTAATAAGTGGAAAATCCAAGAACTCTAGCAATTTCCTTCAATAAATGGCTGCCAGTAGACAAACTGTAAAGCTCTTGGATCGACATGGCCCCTGTGTTCCTCATCCTTACCTGATGCAGTGCTAAGGACACGTCTATTGATTTGCAGCATCACATTATATAATTAGACACTGAGATAAACTGCGATTGCATGTAAAATTTGGCTCTATTTTTAAAGCCTATAGTCCATACTTGTGCATAACAAACTCTTGCATGATTCCAGAAAAATAAAATTTTAAAGCTGGAGACGACTCCCACTAGAAGGAAGTTATACAACTGAACTAAATTAGTAGAACTTTAGCTAGGCTGAGGGAAAGCAGGACAGCACTGAGCAAAACAAATGTTCTGGATCTAGTTAAGAGAAGGCAAGACAAGTTCACAAGTGAATGACCCTGGTTATCACAATTGTTATTTTAAAAGAAGGATTCTTAAGGAATTGATATTTTACAAAGGGAATATATGCCAGTTCAAGGGTAGTTTTTTTAAAAAATTAATAGGCTTTGTTTTTCAAAGGATAGATATCTTAAAATGTTTTATTTGATAATTGGTTCTTTTGAGAATATTATATATTTGTAAATGATGGTAAGTATTCTGTCTCTATTTTCATTTTCTTCATGCATTTGGTTCAAACACCAAATTTCTCAGTTCTACCAATTCATTGCATTTTTTAGTTTAGTAAAAATCCTAGGCCTTGCTAGCTTCTGGAAGATAGGTAAAATTTTAGTATAGGACCTCATAGGCTCAGTTAAACATTCCTTCAACCTTAAAAACCACAAGAAATGGTTTAGAGGGTCACCCCTCTAAACAGTAAGACTTCAGATAGGTGAATGATATCATTACAGTGCATCAGTGTTATACAGCCAAAACCATGTTTAGTTAATATTCACAAAGCAAGAGTGACATGTACTAAAACCCCAAGCAGAGTGTTCCTTATCCAGGAACAATGACAGGAAACTTCTCCAGGAGGAACTGGGACTGGGAAGTCCCACTAGCACTGGGGAAAAAAGAGGCAGAAATTCTATAACTTAAGGACCAGCTGGAGAGACAACATGGAGTATATGTTCTCCTTTCATCTCTTCTTGTTCTTTGTGCCATAGACATACAAGCAATGTGATAGTTGCTTCTCAGACAGTATGCACAGCCTAAATTCCAACCATATTATTGTGTGTTGGGTTCTAACCCACTTCATCCCCAAAGGCAAGCTAGAGTTGCAGCAATCCTTGGCATCACTTGTCTGGACATGATGAAGACACAGTCACCTAAGGGACAGCAAGCAACCTAGTCAAAAGTACTGTGGCTGGTCCATGCTCCTGACATAAGAAATGAAAAGCTAGACCATGGCAAAACTGAGAATAAAGGGTAGGAACTAGGGGCTAATGTAGGCCAAACCCAAAAGCTAGGAAGCCACAGTTAAAGACTCAGATTCAGGGCTTAAAGGGAACATACATGTCATGTGATCCAGCTCCCTTATTTTACAGAGGAAGACATTCAAAACCAAATTGGGGGAGGCATTTATCCAAGGACACTCAGTCAAGACCAATACCCAGGTTTCTTGACTCTGTTGAGTGTTAATTCCAGGAGTCAACAGGCAAATAGTGAATCAACAATCACAGAGAGACTGTTGCTTTTTTTCCAATGGGGGTGTGCCTTCACTCTTTATCTGACCTTCTTCTGGATACAGCAAAGACTTATGGACCAGCTGTACTGAAGCATTAAACAAGGTGTGGAACAAATAGCATCTTCTGTAGGGTTAGAGGAGTTAAGGTGGTTCCCAGGGCTTTGTGTACTCTTAGTAACCAACTCCTTCCCAAGCCTCCAATCAACCTCAGTAGGAAGGGAAAGGGAGCCCCAGAATTCTGTGTGTTGCTGAAAGGAAATCCCTCCACAGCAGTCCCAGTCTCACCACTACACTCTTCATGACAGACCACTGGGACTGACTGCATGATGCCTTACATTCTGCAAGACCCCCAGGACTTCCAGATCCTTGTGGAACCCCTACTCCAACAGCCAACTGGCTCTATGCATCTCCTGCTCTGATCCAATGTCATTCCCCTTTCTGATTTCTCTGTAACTCCAAATAAGTCATTAGCCAAGACCCTGTATCTCAAACTCTTCTTTGAATGTTCCCTGCAACTTCATGCTTTATACTTCCTCTCATGATTTATAGCTCTTCTGACAGCTTCCATACCCTTTGTATCACAGAGCCTGGAAGTAGACTCAATGATCTCCTTGCTCCACAGCTATTTTCTTTCCTGAAAATATTATCCTCTACCCCTCCTTGTTGCAGTCATTTTCTGATCCCTGCATTACTTTCCTTCATTTCTAGATGTTAGCTGGTTTTAAGTCTTTCCAATGCTACTTCTGCCATAATTCTCAGTGATTTCAATATTCTTGTCTGTGATCATTCTAATTCCCTGGTCTCTTAGTTCCTTGGGCTTCTCTCCTCCAATGATCGTGTCTTCCCACATGCCTCAGCCACCCACCCTCCTTTACCAGCTGACATCCCCTGATTCATCACTCTAAACACTGCTCTCCATGTAGCAAGCAGGCAGGCAGCTAAATCCAGCTGGAGGAAAACACTCAGCTAAGCTAACTGCTTTTACTTAAAATTTGTTACCAGTAATGTTAACTGGGTCCTTAGTGCTACCTGGCAAGTCTGCTGTTGCCCAAGTCCAAGCATCCTCTGTTGCCTTAAAGTCTCCCAAACCTCCTGCTTCCTTAATTTCGTCTTAGTTGAAGAATTTGCTTCCTTATTTCACTGAGAAAATGGAGGCAATCCAATAAGAGCATCACAGGCTTCTACCATCCTATTTTCCAATCTACTATAGCTGAATCCAGATAGTTTGTCTACTCCTGCAATGATGCCTGATTTGTCCATGCTCCTACTGAAGGTCAACCCTTCCACTTAGCTCTAGATTTCATGCTCTCTTTATCTACCCAAGGACATTGCTGTAGCAATTGTCACCTCTCTTATGCATCATCAGTGATCTCTGTCTACTAGATTATTCTCATCATCATACAAGCATGTCAAAATATATCTCATCTTAAGCTAAGAGAAAAAAAGAAATATTCATTAAAACCCACACAACTCTCCAGCTACTGTTCCAATCCTCTGCCCCTCTTTCAACAAAAATTCTGAAAATCTTGTCTCTATTCACTGCTCCGAGTTCTTTTCCTCCCATCTTCTCTTGAACCCATGCCAATCAGGCTTTTTCTCTACCATCCTTGACGTTTTTCAAGATCATCAATATTTCTACATTGCCAAAGCTAATGATCAGTTCTCAATTCTCATCTTAATATATGAGCATTTGACACAGATGATCACTTCCTTCTTTTGGAAGTCCTTTCTTCATTTGGCTTCTAGCACACCTCACCCTTCTGGTTCTCTTTCTGCCTCATTGGCCACTCTTCTCGGTCTCCTCTGCTGGTTTCTGGTCTTTACTCTGATCTTTAAATGTTGGAAGACCCTAAAAATTATCCTGGGACTGCGCTCCTCTATCTAATAACTCACTGGCTTGGTCTCATCTTGTCTGTTGGCATTGAATACCATGCAAATGCATGACTCCCAAATAAATATATTCAGGACCTCTTCCCTGAACCCCAGACTTGTTTATCCAACTGCTTATTTAACAATTCCAATCAAATGCCTAATTTTTTGTCATGTCAAATATAAAATGTTCAAAGCTGAACTACTGATTTGCACTCCCATAGCTCCTCCTTCTATGTTCTTCCTAGGTTTGGTAAATGACAACACCATTATTCCAGTCTTTTAGACCAAAAACCTTGAGCTTATTTTTTTTTCCAGTGTTGTGCTGATAAATAGATAATAGTGGTTTCTCATCTCTGAAAGGTGGAAAGTAGGAGAAGGCCTGACTTCCTTGTGTAAACCCTCCCAGTACTGTCGATTTCTAGCTATAAGAATGGGGCCACTAACTGGTCCTCGGAAACAGCACACACAAAATCAATTGAACCCCAGTTTTGCATTCTGCTTATTCAGTCATTCTGTGTAGCTCCAACTTTGGGAGAAGTAGTTACAAGAACTGGAACCGTATTCTTCTTTCTTTATAGAAAATAAAACAATAACTTTCTACCACATGAAACTAGGTGGCTAAAGAGGTTAACATAAGAAGTAAAAAACTAGCCGGGCGAGGTGGCGGGCGCCTGTAGTCCCAGCTACTCGGGAGGCTGAGGCAGGAGAATGGCGTAAACCCAGGAGGCGGAGCTTGCAATGAGCTGAGATCCGGCCACTGCACTCCAGCCTGGGCGACAGAGCGAGACTCCGTCTCGGGGAAAAAAAAAAAAAAAAAAGAAGTAGGAGAGTAATGGTAGCATGCAGCATATAGGGAACGTTTCCTGTGACATTCCCAGTAACAAATTGGTCTCCAAAAAATGGCTAATTGCAAATACTTGATAAGTTTTTAAAAGTTTTCCCCAAACCTCCAAACCCTAGGGAAGATAGAGTGTTCCCAGGCCAGACAAAAACCTTTTAACCTTAAGTCTCTTAAACATAAATGTTGCCAAGATGCCGAGTGGATATTTAAATCATCCACTTCCTGTTTCAGTGCTATCTCTCTGTTTTGGAGAGGGACCAAAAATGTTTCATTTCTTTTGGCACTGCTTTCTTCATTTAAAAAGGATTTATACTTTAGGGGTTTTGACTCCAGAAAAAAAAATAGCACATATTTTGGATGTCAGATTCTTAATGTTTTGACCCTTTCAAACAAAAACGCACTATTCTGTAGCCAGTGGGGTGAGAGAACAAGATCGGGATAGAACATGTCCAGATGGACTTCTAAGTAACAAGTAAAGAGGGAAAATTGGCCCACCTACAATAACTTGTTTAGGAAGCATTAAAAATAGCCCATTAAAGAAACAGATTTTTACTAGATCACTTGTAAATGGTTTTGTTTAAATGTAATTTAAGAGCATCTAAGAATTTCCATTGTGCCTGAGTTATCAGTTAATTAAACTTCAAGTGTGATGAAAACACATCCAGGACTAGTTTTAGGAGGCTTTCATTAAAATGAAGAAAGCTAAACATAAGATTCTGAATGATGTATTCTGGACAGGGAGCCTTCTTTGAAGGTTCTCTACTAGCATAAGGATTGGTGAGATGCGAGCAGGGATAATTTCAGAGTATCCTGAATAGCTTTTTAACACAATCTGCTAACATTAGCCTGTATAGTTTGGAAAACTGTCCAGTTGATTCTGATTGTACTCCAGACCTCTGCCCCCAGTGAAGATTCCCCAGCGAGGCAGGATAATATTAGAAGTATTAGTACAGTGTCAGTAAACAATCCTTTCTTCAATTAATTGAATTCAGTCCAATTCAGCATTTGTTGAGCCTCTGCTTTCTGTCTGATGCTGTGCTTGGCATTAGAATTGAGGGCAGGATATACAAGGATCAATAAAAATCGTTACTGCCTTTTAATGAAGTAGGGAGATGACAGTAGTAAACCCTATTGGTCAGATATAATACACAGAGGTTTGTGCTGTGGGAACCCAAGAGGAGAACCATTTATTCTCACTGGGGCAATAAGTAGGTGGAGGTATATGAGCTGAACCTTGAATTATGGATTAATTTTCAATCAGTACAGAGTGAATGGAAAAGCATCCAAGACCAATGAAACAATCTGCCTGGCTGACAGCACATGTTGATAGACATGTGCTTGGGAAAATCTGTAGGCAACTTGGGTGGTTGGCCATTCCTCCGTGGCCCAGGAGTTGCCAAGAGGCTAACTCCCACACACCTAGCTGCTGCATGGTCAGCTAAAAGAGGATGGGAAGCGTTCTCAGAATGAGAATGCAAAGGTTGAGCACAGAATGAAGGCTTGACCAAGCCTCACAGGTAAACTTTGGGTTTTATGAAACTGCTGCCATTTCAAAAATTGGCCCACACTGGTGTGGTCGTGTTGTGGCAGAAAAAGAGAAGATCTTCAGCTGTCATGGGAGGAACCCTAAAGATAAAGTAACGGTTTGATCCTCTGATGGCCAGTTCAATGGTTGTTGTAGCTCTCTCCTCAGGGAGCCATCACACAGGGCGCACTCTTGTCCCAGGGTGCAGGGCAGGAGGATATTGACTATTTGAAAAACAGCATGCATGTACCCTACTAATGGTGAGCTCAGTATACATATTCTTATACATAAATTATGATATAACTAAATAAAGGGCAAATAGATCCTCCATCGGGTGTAATCTGGCAGTTCAAAGGTGTACCAGAAACTGGAAAAATGTAGGAAATACTAATTAAGACAGCTGAGAGTAGCCTATTGGCAGATTTGCTATCTCCGACCACTGATTTATTTCATATGAGTAGGATTTAAGTCAATTCACTGAAAGTGCAGGATTGGACCAATTGGGTTGATTAGACAGCAATTGGCAGCTAGTCCCCATATGTTCACTTTTAGTAAGCATTTATGATCCTTAAGTTTATGCTACCTCTGAGAATAATATTAATCAATTTAAATACTTTTATAAAAATTCAATATCTACAAAGTGTTTTGGTGACCTTACCATTTCTGTAAGTCATCCAAGATTCCTTTTAAAAGTTTATAGTCTTTGGTTTTCTAAATATTGTCAAAAGATGGGGGGAAAACCCTTAAACTCGAGGGTGTTCTTGTGGAATTTGGCTCCCATGTCCCATTTCTGTCTGTATAGCTTACTTTTTTTCTAGCAATGAAAATATGTTCTCATCACCTCTGCAATGCAAAGCCGAATGTTGGCTCACAGCCTTTTGTGATTGTGAGTAAGCTGTCAAGGCATTAATATTTTAGGGCTCCAAAGTTGATTTGAGGGAATTTTAATCTTATTTTCTTTGTTTTCCAATGTGACTACCCTAAACCTCTCTTTTCATGTTGGAAAATAAAAAATGACAGATATGACTAAAACTGACAGTAAAAACATACACAATTATACCTTGTTGATGTATATTTTGTTCTAGATGGAGTTCTCCTGGAAAAGACATGAGCAGAATGTAACATATCAGCTTGGTTAAAACTTTGTGGCTATAAGAGGAGGGAACTGATATTTATCCAGCCTCAACAGGCAGTGGCTAAATTATTTATATTATTTCATTTAGTTCTTATAACTCCCACCCCTCACCCCTATTTTTTAATGGATGAGGAAATGCAAGCTCAAAGGGTTCAATCTTTTATCTAAGTTCTCACAGATAGGACAGACCCAGTGCCTTTTGTATTACAATGAAGATCTCTCTTATGCATCAATTCTGACCCGTCAGCTTCAGCTGCCCAAAATACTACATTAAAAAGAATTTTAAAACCATAAAAATTTAAAAGAATTTAAAACCATGATTCATTAGCAAGAGCCCATGAGCAAGACTGTAGTAGGTATACTACCTGTGTCCCCGGTATCATACCACAATGTCTCTCATGAACTTTTATTGATAATTTCAGCTTAAAAGTAGGGTGCTGGGAGGAATATAAAATCCTCATGGATTCTAGCCTCCATACTCTTTCCTTAGTAAATATAGATTTTCTATGAGATAGTCTTTCCCCTGGTTGTACTATTTTCTTAACATTAGTTTATTTTCATCCTAAAACATTCAACTACTTTTTTATCCCTTGGCAATGAGCCCCTCATCGCCTAAAAGAGTTAGCTCAGCATTGTCACCAATGTTATATTGTTGAAAATGTGTTTTAAAATATTTCAGTGCAGACAATATAGTAAATTAACTCTAATCTGCACCCTAGGAACTGTAAGCATATGAAGGACTCTAGTCAAGAGTACATACTCCAGAAAGCCTAAGATTGATGTTTTCAATATCATTCTCTAAATCCACACCTGAAGGTCTACAAACTGGCATAAAGGACAGAGAAATAATGCTTCATCAGACAAAAGAGTGGGTGTTCAATATATGTGACTGGGTGGGATAGAAAGACTTATTTAGGCATCTCCAGCCTTGTGTGTACAGGGATTAAGAAATCTGACAAACCCAGCATTCAGAGGCGTGCCATAGATCTAGGATTCTATTCGGGCCTGTGCCCATTTACTGAAAGTTTCTGGCCTGGCTAGAACACAAGCTGGCTCTGCCATTAGAATATTGTAACATTTGCCAGGGAGTGGATCTTTTGCTTAAATTGCAAAAGCACTTGTCAGAGCACTTAAAAAAATAGAATGGGGGCCAGGCAGTGGCTCTCGCCTATAAACTCAGCACTTTGGCAAGCCGAGTTGGGAGGATCACTTGAGCCCAGGAGTTCGAGACCAGCCTGGGCAACATAGTGAGACCTTGTCTCTACAAAGAGTAATTAAAAAAAAAAATTAGCCCACCATGATAGCACATGCCTGAGGTCCCAGCTACTTGGGAGGCTGAGGTGGGAGGATTGCTTGCGCCCAGGAGTTTGGGCCTGCAGTGAAACATGATTGCACCACTGTACTCAAGCATGGGCAACAAAGTAGGCTGATATTTAACAGCCTACTAATGAGGAAGCTAAACTGTGGGCTGAGGGGAGCAAAAACACTTTTTGTGTGAGGGAATGGTAAACAAATATGAACTATCTGCTTAGGAATTCCAGCCAAGACACTGATGTGAAACATGGCCTAGAACCAGTCAAACTGACAGGGCCTACCAAAGGCAAATGGGGGAACTATCCCATGGGGATGGCTCCGCAATGCAGGTAATGCCCTAAGACTTCTCAGAATGTTGACCCTTTGCTTACAACTCAGAGGAAGAGTTTTGGAAAATCTTCTTTGGGTCCGGGCGTAGTGGCTCACACCTGTTATCCCAGTACTTTGGGAGACCAAGGGGGTGGATCACTTGAGGTCAGGAGTTCAAGACCAGCCTGGCCAACATGGGGAAACCCTATCTCTACTAAAAATACAAAAATTAGCCAGGTGTGGTGGCACGTGTCTATACTCCCAACTACTCAAGAGGCTGAGGCAGGAGAATCACTTGAACCCAAGAGGCAGAGGTTGCAGTGAGCCGAGATCACACCACTACACTCCAACCTGGGTAACAGAGCAAAAAGAATATCTTTGATAAACTTGTTCAAGAAAAAGGATCTAGAGATATGGGTATTTGGAGATTGCCATGGGAAGAAAAATAATTGGTCTATTTTCTGCCAGCCAGCACTCCCGAACCTACAGCTTTTGATCAGCTTTTTATTGCCTTGCTCCTTTATGTGGACAGACAGCCAAGGATCACCAGGATTCTGAGGGAAAGATGAAAGACAGAGACTAGCACAAATAATAGAAAACAGGAACACAGAGAAAACTCAGATAAGGCAGGGGCAGAAAGGCACTTAAAATATAAATCATATTTCCAGGGACATAGAGAAGTACTGTATCTATGAAATAGGATCAGGATGTTATAAAAAGAAATGTTCAACAACAACAACAACAAAGAACCCTTAGAAATTAAAAATAGTATGGCTAAAAACAATATATAGCCAAAGTTAAGGAAACTCTCAAAAATTAGAATAAGATACAGAAAAGTAGAATACAGTTAAGAAAATATAAAATCAGAGAGGTTGGTTTAGGAGGTTCAAGCTCTCAATAATTCAATGACAGAGGAGAGAGAGAGTGTGTGTATCAGAACATGGGAAATGAGGAGAAGGAAATTATCACCAAAATTATATAAGAAAATTTCTAACTAAAAGATGTGTTTTTCTGGATTGAACAGGCCCATAGTGGTCAGAATGAATAAAAATCCAAAAACTGTCTCATCTGGGCTTGTGGCCCCCAGCCAGGAGCTGACCAAGCTCAAGAGGACGGCTTCTACTTCCTATGATTTCATCTCTGACCCGACCAATCGGCACTCCCAACTCACTGGTCCCCTATCCACCAAATCACCCTTAAAAATTCCCATCTCGAATTATCAGAAAAGCTGGTTTTAGCAGTAATAAAACTTTGGTCTCCCCTACAGCCGATTTTGAGTGAATTACTCTTCCTCTATTGCAATTGCCCATCTTGATAAATCAGCTCTGTCTAGGCAGCAGGCAAGGAGAACCTGTTGGGTGGTTATAATGCAGGTATGTTTGGGGAAGTTTTAGGAAAAATGATTTCCAGCCTAGAATTCTATGCCCAGTCAATAAATTAATCAAGTATGACTTAAATCAAAGATACTAAAAAGAATTAAGTTTTCAGAAATGTTGTCTTCCCTGGACCCTTGTTCAAGATGCTGTTAGATAATCTTCTTCATCAAAACAAGAGTATAAAGAAGGAGGAATAATGGAAACCAGGAAATGAAGGATTCAAATTTCAGCTCACATACAAAGGAAATTCCTTTCAGTCCTAGGAAGGAAATGCCTAAGATGATTGTGAAGTAAAGATTTAGAACAGCAAGCTGTGCACCAAACCTAGAAAGTGCCAAGAAGTATCCAGAAGAATCCCTTAAAAGAAAAATAATTGACAAATTACTGATGTGTTTGTATTGAAAAGGATTTGACATTCCTGTCAGATACCCTGGAGCAGGCATTAATAATAGAAAACAAACAGGTAAAAGAAATGAAGTCATTATTAAATCCTGGTGGGTAGTAGGAAGGAAAGTGGTAATAAAGAAAAAAAATGTAATCGTAGTATACTATGTGGTCAGCTATGAAGTATTCATACAGTTATTATAATATCAAAAGAATGGAGAAGATGCTGTATCGAAGGGGGAGATTTTATGAATGTACAAATCCTTATCTCCAACAGTAGAATGGTAGCAAGCAATGTCTAACATTAATGAAGCCACAGTAATCAAGACAGTTTGGCATTTATGTAAGAATAGACAAATGGATCTATAGAACAGAAAAGAAGCTATAGAAATAGAACCATGCCTGGCCGGGTGCGGTGGCTCGCGCCTGTGATCCCAGCACTTTGGGAGACCGAGGCGGGCAGATCACCTGAGGTCAGGAGTTCAAGACCAGCCCGGTCAACATGGCGAAACCCCGTCTCTACTAAAAATGCAAAAATTAGCCAGGTGTGGTGGCCCGTGCCTGTAATCCCAGCTATTCAGGAGGCTGAGGCAGGAGAATCGCTTGAACCCAGGAGGTGGAAGTTGCAGTGAGCCAAGATTGTGCCATTGCACTCCAGCCTGGGGCAACAGAGTAAGACTGTCTCAAAAAAAAAAAAAAAATCAGAACCACGCCTATGCAGGAGATGATTGATTTTCAACAAGGAGTCAATGCAATTCATAAAGAAAAGGTTTTTTTGACAAATTGTTCTGGAACAATTGGATAAATGAATGGGAAAAATGAAACTCAACTGCTATCTGAAACCATACACATGGACCACAGATCTAAACATAAAAGCAAAAACTATAAATTTTTTAAAAATAGAAGATCCTTGCAACCTAGAGTATGCAAATATTTCTTAAAGAGAAAAGAAAAAGAACTAGCCATAAAATTTTAAAGAATGATAAATTGGATTTCATTAAAATATAAAACTTTTGTTTATCAAGATACAGCATCAAGGAAATGAAAAGGTGAGCCACTGACTGGGAGAAAATATGTATTCATATAATACATATATCTAACTTGTATCCAGAAAGTATAATGAGCTCTACAAAATAATAATAAACAGTTTAAAGATTAGGCAAGAAACTTGATATACATATGTTCAATAAGGACAAAAAATATGCTGAATATCATTCGTCATTAGACAAATGCAAAATAAGACCACAATGAGATATCACCAAACAACTACTAGAATTGTTTAAATTAAAAAGACTGACTACTCCAAATGTTGTTAAAGATAAGGAGCCACTGGAATGCTAATTTATTGCTTGTAAGTGTTAAAAACAGCATCACCACAGTGAACAGTTTGGCAATTTCTTGTAAAGACAAACATGTACATTAGACTCAGCAATTCCACTTCTGAATTTTAGCCAAAAGAAATAAAAACTTGTGCTTACACACACAAACACGGAAAAAGGTACTTGAACGTTACACAGATGGTCCTTGACTTAAGATGATTTGACTTTACAACAGTATGGAACTGTTGCAATTTCAGTGTACTTCAAATTTCAAATTTTGATCTTTTCTCTGGCTAGCGATATGCAGAACATAAGATTCAACATTTTATTATAAAATAGGCTTTGTGTTAGATAATTTAGCCCAGCTGTGCTTTGAGCACATTTAAGGTAAGCTAGGATAAGCTGTGATGTTTCAGTAGGTTAGGTGTATTAAGTGCATTTTCGACTTAAAATATTTTCAACTTACAATAGCTTTATCAGGATATAACCCCATCATAAGTTGAGGAGCGTCTCTTGTATCTTTATTCATAAAATCCCAAACTGGGAACGACTCAAATGACCATTAACAGGACAATGGAAAACAAGTTATGTATATTAATTCTATGAAATATTATTCATTAAGTTTAAAAAATGAACTACTTACACATGCAACAACATGGAAGACTCACAAAAACATTATATTGCACAAAACAAACCAGGCAAAAAATATATACTATTTGATTCCATTTATATGAATTCCAAGACTAGACACATGTGATCTATGGTGATAGAAATCAGAACAATAGATGTCTAAGGTAGGCAATGTGGTAACAGAAACTGACATATATAGACAGACATATATATATGACATAGACATGCACAGACACATATGTATTGACATATATATGGCAAACATATATACCCTATACATAGACATATATATGTATATATACTGCACACATACACACATATATATTACACTTAAAATCTGAATATTTCTCTGCGTAAAAATTTTGTTTTTTACTTCAGTTACAAAAATGACCAGAGAGAAAACATGAATTATATTGGCAGAAAAAAGGACAGCAAGACTGACAGCCAACTTCTCCTAAATAGATGTGACAAGAAAATGTAATAATATCTTGACTGGGTGTGATGGCTTATACCTGTAATCCCAGCACTTTGGGAGGCTGAGATGGTAGGATGGCTTGAACCCAGGAGTTTGAGACCAGCCTGGCCATCATGGCAAAATACCATCTTTTAAAAAAAATACAAAATTTAGCAGGCATAGTGGTGTGTGCCTATAGTCCCACTACACGGGAGGCTAAGGTGGGAGAATCCCATGATCCCAGAGGTCAATGCTGCAGTGAGCCATGATTGTGCTACTGCACTGGAGCCTGGGTGACAGAGTGAGACCCTGTTTCAAAAAGAGAGAGAGAGAGAGAGAGAGAAAAGAAAATGTGATCTCTTCAATGTACCAAGCAAAAATATTCTATACTCAGCTAAGCGAATATCCAAGAGTGAGGTCTAAAGTAAAAGTAAAAGCAAAAAGTGTATTTTTACAAAGTCTAAGAACTTACAACCCAAAGTCACTCTCTAAAGGAACTACTAAAGAATAAGTTCAGCAAATAGGAATTTGAACCCAGAAAGGGGGAGTGAGATACCAGAAACAAGGGCGAGCAAAGAAATCAACAAAATATATTGGTAGATTATTGTAAGAATTGACTCTTGAAAAAAAAAATGAATTTTTCAGGGTTTAAAAATGAAACAGATTGTTAAACAATAATAGCTTATAGGATGAACACAGATAGTTTGGAGGGAAAATAAAATTTATACTTTGTAATATATGCATATTAAATTTTAGTAGAAATATTCTCTAGAATAGGGATGTATATAGCCAAAACAGTAAAGACGAAAAGGGAATCAATAAACATAATAAAACACTATGAAGGGAGAAAATAAAGACGTGAAGAATACACATGGAAAAGAAGAAATACAAAATATGATGTTAAAAATAAGACTAAATTACCTTGAGTCCAAAAAAATCAGAAAATATAGGGTAAGCACTTACACTGTAGATTAGATACATTTCAAATAATATGCTCATAGGTTTTGTACAATAAATACATTACATAGGGTCTAAAAAATCTGGAAATTCAGGGAAAATAGTGTATTTATTATACTTTTTAGTGTTAAAAAATTGGACATTGCTTTAAATTTAAAGATGCTTTACTTGAAATGTTGACTGAAGCTTGAAGAAAACATATTGAGCAAATATTTTTAAAATGTGACTAATATATTGTTTAAAATTAAGTTTGTGCTGTTTTCAGATTTTCAGACATCCTGTATATAATCCATAATAACAAATACAATGGATTTATCTCATACATTAAATGATAGAACTCTCTGACTAGATTTTGAAATGTATCTATATGCTATTAATGAGACCCACTTTAAAATAATTAGACAGAAATATTAAAAATAAAAGGTTTTAAATTTATGTAATAAGTAAATAACAAAAGAAAAATGTTGTAGCAATATTAATAGCAGACAAAATACGCTTTAAGATGTAAAAATCATAAACTTCTTTGTATCAAGCAACATAGTCAGAATCATGAACGGTAATTATGGCAAATTTTATAAGGAGAAATTTTATAAGGAGACTGTCATAGATCCACAATCATTGTGGGAAATTGACACTGCTGTCTTGGAAATGAATTGATTAAGAAAAAAATTTTAATTAGTAAGAATATCAGAGATTTGAGCAATACATTTAAACTAAATTGAAAAAGTTTAAGCAAATTAGAAGCCCAAAAGTAGTTTTTATTTTCGTTTCATTGTAAAATCTAGCATAAAACTCTCAGCTTTAAAAAATCAAAACATTTGTATTAAATACTTGGACACAAATTAATTTATCAGCAACATTTTTACTTTTACTGTCTAGAATTTTAAAGTTCTCTTTCTGTGTGCAATTTTTAAATGATCTGCAATTTACCTATCTTTTTTTTTGACCCTGATTTTCTGTACCACCTAAGGATATTTTCTTCTGTAGGTTAACTAATTCTACCTTTTTTCATCTTTTCTCTCGCATTCTGTTATTTTTTCTCCAGTCCTCTAATTTTTATCCTCTTGGCCCTTTCTTATCAGATTCTGAGAGACTTTAAAAATATTTTTGAAATGTTCCTTGTTTTTCTTGATGAAGAAAAACATATGAACACAATTTCCATCTAGTCACCAGCTATCCGCTCTGTGTGCAAGGGGGAACAACCTTGCCTGATTACTGTCATGGTATTTTCTACCAAGTCTTTCATGAGTGTCAAATGGTGCATTTTTTCACGTTGTGAAGCAGCGTCTCTCTATATACCAGAAGGCCAATCCAAATGACACATGTTTGCTTTATCAACCTCTGTAAAAGTCTAGTGGTAATTTATATTGATTACATAATAAGAAACTTCATCCCTGGTACAACATGTTCTTTCAGCTGCGGAGCCACACCTGTAGAAATGCTAACTCACATCTGGTTCCATAAATCTGTTCTTTCTGATCCTCTGGAGAGATACTTCTATGTAAACTATACAGCTACATGTGCAACAGGAAAGACCAAAGCAGATGGCTAAACCTAGTAACCATTTCCACCCCAGGCCTTGAGCTCTTACTTTCTTCCTTGACTTTGATGTCTTCCTATTTGAGACTTAGTTCAGCCATTCCTTTCATGAAAGGTGTCTCTTACCAACTTTATTTATACTTAGATAACCAGTTCAACGTGCAGATATTGTTGTTATTTTGAGGTTTTAAGGACACTCTCTGAGTCAAGAATATTAGTTTCACTCATTATTAAGGGTTCCTCTCAATTTTTTGATATGAAGATACCAAAGAAGATACCTACATTTCCTCATCATGATATATTTTCAACTTGATTGATTCACTTGCACGTGTTTGATTATAACTCTACACAAAATCAACTTTAAAAACAAACCAACTGTGATCAATCAAATAACTAGTTATCTTGAAGGCAACAAATGTGTAACTAGTATTTGAACCACATCTAGCATTTTTTCCCGTGAAGCGATTTCTTAATGAAAGTGAAACAGTAGAAAAAGAAATTTGATAGAAAGGACACCAATGAGCCTTCTGAGGGAACGTTATAAAGCCCCAATCCAAGCAGCTTTAAAACTAGGAGAGACCACATCTATTCCAGCCCTTTCCCCATAAGTTGCCACCCCAGAAGACTGAGATGCCTCCAGATGTCAGTCAGCAAGTTGCTCAAAGGCAGAAAATGAATCTAAAAGACTCTTTCTGCTAGTGCCTGCTGGTAACTCGTATTTGAAAGAAAGCTTGGAAGCTCAGTATGTGGAAGACTTTCTAGACATCAGTGGAAGGCTGATGTCTAGAAAGCAATCTCCTTCATAATTTCTCTATTTGTTACTAACAGGTATTTTCCACAGATTGTAGTGTTTTTAAACTGGCCAAAGTCTTTAGATCTCAAGATTTGGAGGAACATGGTTCAGGTCTTCTTTTGGACCTTCTATTAATGTCAAAGCTCTCACAAGTCACTGTAGTATGAAGCAGCTTTAAGAACAGAGTTTCAGCAATTCAACAGCCAGGTAAACGTTTTCACTCTAAGGCTTCTGCCTAAAACTGTGAAATTGTGGGAGGGGTGTGATGCTGGATATTACCATCTGTTTGGAATGACTAGTCAGATTGGCAGCAGCAAGAGGGTTCCAACATCTGGCACCAGGGTGGGTCAGGCTGAGCAATCTGCTAATGGTCTCAAGGGAAACAAACCAGAGACCGGAAGAGGCCTAAGGTATTACAGGTGGAAAGTCCTCAAGAGATTGTCAGTCCAGTAAGTATATGTTCAAGAAAAGAGCTAGCTTATACCATCTTCACTCATGTATTAGAGTTCCATCAATATAGCTACAATGTGAACATTACATTTTCCCCATATGAAACACTGTTCTATTTTAAGGGGCTTAAAAGGTAAATAAAGGACCTTAGGTAAAACCTAAAGCAATCCAAATCAAGGCTGGACTTTCATTAGTAATAATGAATCAATATTGTTTTATTATTTGTGACAAATGCACCTTAATGTTAACAATAGGGGAAACTGGATGTGGGGCATATGAGAACTCCGGAATATTCTTGCTGCTTTTCTGTAAATCTGAAAGTGTTCTAAAATAAACTTTTATTTAAAGAACAACAAAAATAAACAATTTGGCCAGCCACGGTGGCTCACGCCTGTAATCCCAACACTTTGGGAAGCTGAGGCAGATGGATCACCTGAGATCAGGAGATCGAGTCCATCCTGGCCAACATGGTGAAATCTCGTCTCTGCTAAAAATACAAAAATTAGCCAGTGTGGTGGCGCACGCCTGTAGTCCCAGCTACTCAGGAGGCTGAGGCAGGACAATTGCTTGAACCCAGGAGGCGGAGGCTGCAGTGAGCCCAGATTGTGCCATTGCACTCCAGCCTGGCCACAGAGAGAGACTCCGTCTCAAAACAAACAAACCAACAAATAAATAAATAATAAACAATTTAACCCATCCACATGATTGCTCGTTCGAGCCTGGCTGCAAGCACGGTTGCTGGGGTCAAACATGCTTTTCTTCTACTCGTCTTAGATTCCTGGAGCACTTTTACACTTTAATATATTCTGCTATAGATAGTAAAATCACAGATATTACAAAGCACAAGCTCTTTCACATATGTGATCTCATGTGTTAGAAACTTAAATGCTGATAAAAGACAGTTTTAGAAAATATGAGGGCAACAAGATTCTAAGATTCTGCCTTCGTGCACTATGTGCTTTGGTTTCAGATAAAGTTTTTTAAAAAGTTTTCTGGGTCGGGTGCAGTGATTCAGGCCTGTAATCTCAGCACATTGGGAGGCCAAGGTGGGAGGATTACTTGAGCCCTAGAGTTCGAAACCAGTTTGAGTAATACTGTGAAACCTCGTCTGTACGAAAAATAAAGTTTTTAAACTAGCCAAGTGTGGTAGCCCCAAGCTACTTGGGAGGCTGAGGCTACAGTGAGCTATGATTACGCCACTGCATTCCAGCCTGGGCGACACAGCAAGGCTCTGTCTCAAAAAAAAAATGAAAAAAAGAAAAAAAATTCTCACTCCATTAGAGGAAAAGCTTCAATTGAATGGCAATCTGTTTCAATCCTCCCTTTTCAGCACTTGGGGAAATTATCAGAGTTTCTCCAAACAAGATGATTCTCAATATTGCTTTTAAAGATGAGGATGGGGCCAGTGTGGTGGCTCATGCCTGTGATCCCAGCACTGTGGGAAGCTGAGGCAGAGGATCAGTTGGGGTCAGGAGTTCAAGACCAACCTGGGCAACACAGGGAGACCCCTTCTCTACAAAAAAGTACAAAATTAGCCTGGCGTGATGGTGCTGTGTCTATGGTTTTAGCTATTCAGGAGGTTGGGGCAGGATGATTGCTTGAGTCCAGGAGTTCAAGGTTGCAGTGAGCTATGACTGCACCACTGTACTCCAGCCTGAGTGACAGAGTGAGACTCCATCTATCTCTAAAATTAAAATAAAAATAAAAACAAAAGAAGGAAAGGCTGGAACTGGGAGTGGGGCAGCCCCAGCAGAGGGAGTCAGCTCTCGTGCATGAGATGATTATTGGAAACCCCAAATTCTGAACTTTGAATATGGGGTGTTTCCTTTATAAATACATGATTTCTATCTTCCCCCAAAAACCAATCAGCAAAAGTCTTCATATTTCAAAGGAAGAAGAGAGGAAATCCATTTCCATGTTTTAAGACACTTTACTGCCTAATGTCCTTTTATATTAAAGATCACATTGCTCCCTACGTTGGCATCATGGAGAAGGGAAAAGGCTGTTGGCAGTTTATAATTAAGAAGCCTGAGGCACCAGGAGGCCATTCAAAGTCACACAGAGTATCAGCTGTGGACATGAGACAGGAGCCAGGGCTACTTTTCTATTAGACCACTATCTGGAGTCGAGGCCTCCTACAAAATGTAAGAGCCAAGACTTTAAAAACTGAAAACCTCATGCAAACACTCTCTCAAAAAAGAATTAGCAAGCTAGAAATGACTCCCACAGAAAGAGCAATTGTTTTATTTTACTAGAATATCTAAGAGCAGAAATAGGGAAAGGCACGAAAGTTTAAAAAAATAAAAAACAAAAATAACTCTCAAACTACTATACTCCTTGTTTCCTAGTTACTCAGACACAGGTGGGTCAGTGGCTCCAGGCTGGCTGGGGATGACTGTATCAAGTCTTAGGGCAGTAGGGAGCTCTCTGGATAGATATTTCCGTTCCACCATCGCATAACCATATACCTACCCAGCAGAGTGTGGGTGAAGTATTTTTTGTTACCATCAATCTTCATAAAAAGATATATATATAAGCAAGAGAGCTATAGGCCACCATGGATAAAGCACAAGGCTGCCCCATAGTAATAGCACATTTCCAGCCATATCTGTCTCAGTGAGAGAAGAAACAAAAACTGGAAGAATGTAAAGAATGAGGAGAAAGAGAAAGAAAGAAAAGGACGAGGGGGAAGGAAGGGAAAGAGAGAGGAAGGAAGGAGAGAACTTGAACAAAACCCGTATTTCCGTTCATAAAATATCTTGTATACTGTTGTATTAGTCTGTTCTCACTCTGGTAATAACGACATATCTAGGACTGGGTAATTTATAAACGAAGGAGGTTTAATTGACTCACAGTTCCTGGGGAAGCATCACAATCATAGTGGAAGGCAAATGAGGAACAAAGTCATGTCGTACATGGTGGCAGGCAAGAGAACATGTGCAGGGGAACTCCCCTGTATAAAACCATCAGATCTCACGAGACTTATTCACTACCATGAGGACAGCATGGGAGAGACCCACCCCCATGATTCAATTACCTCCTGCTGGGTCCCTCCCACCACACGTGGAAATTATGGGAGCTCGAATTCAAGATAAGATTTGGGTGGGGACACAGCCAACTGTCTTCTTTCCTCATTCATTAATTTTTAGAGTATTTGAAAAAAAAAAAAAAGAG
The DNA here is from genome assembly GCF_049350105.2 of Macaca mulatta. Lineage (NCBI taxonomy): Eukaryota > Metazoa > Chordata > Mammalia > Primates > Cercopithecidae > Macaca > Macaca mulatta. The sequence goes on along the minus strand of NC_133408.1, from coordinate 174,630,682 downwards.
AAAGAAAATTATGGTCAAAATCCCCAAATTAGTAAATAAATAAATAGAAAAGACGAGAGCAGCTCCTGACAGCTGACACAGTGCCATTCTGTCAAGTATTTCAGGTATCTGTGGACTGGCTTCCAGAGACTTACAAGAGGAAAACACTCTTCCTTTCTCATTGTCAAGTTGGGAAGGAGTTTCAGGCCTTCCTTGCACAACCTTAAGTCCAAGGAATATCTGGAAAATTGAAGTGATTTTTCAGAATGAACCGTAAGTTGCAGATGACTGTGTCATGAGAACATTTAAAAAGAACTGAAATAAATATTTATTCTATCTTGTTGCCTAAAAGTTTATTGTTAATTATGTTAGACCTATAGCAGGCCGGGCACGGTGTAATCCTAGCACTTTGGGAGGCTGAGGCGGGCAGATCACTTGAGGTCAGGAGTTCAAGACCAGCCTGGCCAACATGGTGAAACCCCATTTCTACTAAAAATACAAAAATTAGCTGGGCGTGGTGGCACACACCTGTAATCCCAGCTACTCGGGAGACTGAGGCAGGAGAATCGCTTGAACCCAGGAGGTGGAAGTTGTAGTGAGCTGAGATCGCACCACTGCATTCCAGCTTGGGCAACAGAGTGAGACTCTGACTCAATTGAGAACAACAACAACAACAAAACACCTATAGCAGCCATTGCTAGGCCTTTGGTATACATTTCTTTAGAAGATAAGATGGTCCAGATTACTGAAGTCATAACAAAGGCAATGCACAGTTAGCTTCACCTGTCACTTTCTTTTTGTTTTTCAGGTCATATACTTTCATCATTTTCAATTCTAGTGTACATAGGCACACATATAGGAAATGCATCCCGTGAGAGCCTAGACACGTACACAGAACATGTCTCCGTAACAGTAACAGGCATGGCTGCTTGCGTGCTGTAGGGATTCTTCTAGTTTCTGGGTAGAGGTGCTGAAGGGGTGAACAGTCTACTCAGGGCTCCTCTGAGACCCAAAGCAGCTTGTAACATTTGGTGGCTTATTTTGAAGTGTGTACAGTGTATGTGCTCAGCTGTGCCTTGATTTGTTTCCGAAATGCAGGGACTATGTTCTGCGTATATCCTGGCAGACAGGCGTGGCCGCTGTGAGCTGCAGTCCAGTCTGTACCCAAAAGAAGGAAATCAAGGGAGAAGAAGAATTGAAGTGGTGAGACAAGATAGAGAGCAGAGTAGAGGAAAGTGAGGGAATGAGGAGGAGATAACGGAAGACAGAAATACAAAAACTCAAAGGTTCTTGGGGTTGAAATAAAAAAGAAGGACCAGAAGATAAAAGGTTTAAAGCTTTTTTAAAAAAGAAAAAAGAAAGGTATATAAATACCCTTTTTATTAAAAAAAAATTCTTTTTTTTTTTTTTAAAAAGAAAGGTATATAAATAGAGGGAGTGGTTGATAGGTAAAGAGAAATTTACAGAAAGCAGAAAACCACACCATGTTAGAATAAGCATCCACTCCAGCGTGCCTGGGACGGTCCCACTTCAGGACTGCGTTTTCGGGAATTTATTAACAGCTCCTTCTTTCCCTCTTCAAATGTCCCAGTTTGATGATACATGGTCATCCTGTCTATAGACTACCTCTGGCCTAAGACAGAGAAGCCATGAGCAGGACCAAAGCTGGGAAATGGGCACCAAGAAGAGCTTTAGGGAAGGGACAAAGAGAAATAATGGCTAAAATAAAATACTTTAAAAAAAGAACATGGAAAATGGAGACAAGACACAATGTAGGGGCACTTGTAACCAATTAGAGCAAAGACAGATAAAGTGAGAAGGGCCGTTGAGAGAAAAAGTATAAAAATTTAAGGAGGGATAGAGAGGAGCAAGAGGAAAACAAAGACAAGAGACAAATGATTCAGAGCACAAATATGTGTAGGCTTCAAATATTTTTCATTATGTCTGGGGATTTGTGGTTGTGATCAGCATATATAAAAATGATGGAAAAGGGCCACCCTCTTTGGGCCCTGCGCAGGCACGCACAAGGTTCCTCTGTGGCTGCCTCCCTGGCCCGGCCGGCTACCCTGAAGCTGCTCCCCACTCAGCGCCTGCCTCCCTGGCTTGCAGGCTGCCCTGGCCAAGCCTTCCCACTGAGCCCCCTCCTTGGCTCCCAAAGGCCTCATACCAGATGGTCTGCCTCCGTGGTTTCAGAGCTGTCCACAGATAGGCCACAGTATGTGAAGCCATACTTCAGTGCGTCATTTCGAAAACCTCTTTGGACTTTTAACGGGATCAGAATTTCATATTGAGAAAGGCGGAAAGTAAATGTCAAAAGCAAGTTCAAAAGGCCAAGGGATTTCTAGCAAAGCATTCCCTTAGACCCAGTGGAAAGACAGAACACCAGCGGCAGTAGGGTCTTTGGCACTTGAGCTTCAGAAAATGTGCCATACGGATTTCTACCACCATTTTGAGTTGGGTCATACTATGGGTTGAACTGTATCTCCCCCGAGTATTCATATGTTGAAGCAGGCCTAATGCCTAAGACCTCAGAATGTGACCTTATTTGGAGATAGGGTCTTTACAGAGGTAATTAAGTTAAAACGAGGTCATGAAGGTGGCCCCTAATCCAATACAACTGGTGTCTTTATAAGAAGAGGAGGCCAGGCTCAGTGGCTCACGCCTGTAATCCCAGCACTTTGGGAGGCTGAGGCAGGCAGATCATCTGGGGGCAGGAGTTCGAGACCAGCTTGCCCAATATGGCGAAACCTTGTCTTTACTAAAAATACAAAAAATTAGCCTGGTGTGGTGGCAGGCGCCTGTAATCTCAGCTACTTCGGAGGCTCAGGCAGGAGAATTACTTGAACCTTGGAGGCGGAAATTGCAGTGAGTCGAGATGGTGCTACTGCACTCCAGCCTGGGCAACAAGAGCGAAACTCCATCTCAAAAAAAAAAAAAGAAGAGGAAATTTGGATGCAGATACACATTCAGAAAGAATGCCATGTGAACACGAAGATAACCATCTACAAGCGAAGGAGAGAGGTCTGGAACAGAGACTTCCCTCACAGCCCTTGAAGGAACCAATCCTGCTGACACCTTGATCTGGGACCTCTAACCTCCATCCAGAAATAAATTTGTTTGTGGCATTTTGTTATGGCGTCTGATATGGTTTGGCTGTGTCCCCACCCAAATCTCACCTTGAATTGTAATAATCCCATGTGTCAAGGGCAGGGCCAGGTGGAGATAACTGAATCACAGGGGCAGTTTCCCCCATACTATTCTCATGGTAGTCAATAAGTTTCAGGAAATCTGATGGTTTTATAAATGGGAGTTCCCCTGCACAAGCTCTCTTGCCTGCCACCATGTAAGACATGACTTTGCTCCTCATTCACCTTCCGCCATGATTGTGAGGCCTCCTCAGCCATGTGGAGCTGTGAGTCCATTAAACCTCTTTCTTTATAAATTACTCAGTCTTGGGTATGCCTAATAAACTAGTACTCCAGATGCAATCTCATCAAAGATGATAGTTAGGAGAAGATGACCAGACTATTTACAGGTTTTTTTTGGTTTTTTATTTTTCATTTCCCTGGGGACACTAAATGATGCCTCTTTGAATTATCTGAAAGTGTGGGCTCTCTGTATGGCGAGATGGAACTGGCTGTCTTTGAGGAAATCGTTTCAACTATTCATGCCTCTGTTTCTCCCTTTATAAAGTTGGTTACTGAGCCTGCATTCTGAAGTGCCCATTGTGGCCGGGCATGGTCCCTGTAATCCCAGCAACTTTGAGAGGCAATAGCAGCCAGATCTCTTGAGGTCAGGAGTTCAAGACCAGCCTGGCCAACCTAGTGAAACCCCATCTCTACTAAAAATACAAAAAATTAACCGGCCATGGTGGTGTGTGCCTGTAATCCCAGCTACTCAGGAGGCTGAGGTGGGAGAATCGCTTGAACCTAGGAAGCAGAGGTTGCAGTGAATCAAGGTCGCGCCACTGCACTCCCGCCTGGGTGACAGAATGAGACTTCATCTCACAAAAAAAAAAACAAACAAAGTGCCCATTGTATCTGAGTCTTAAGGCAAAGAGTGATCCCGTGAATAGTCTCAGCTTTGGACAAGAAGGTCAAACTTAAATGTAAAGTCTTCTTAATAAGCGCTCTTTCTAAGAGTGGCTGGAAGGTGAGTGGACACTAACTTCTTTTGTAAATCCTTGGACAGAGAAATACAGTCCTTGACTTTCTACCTGACCCACACAGAAGCAGCTCTGTCTTGGCCTTTTGAGTACCTTTTGGATATGTTGGCTTTTTGAATACCTCAACTGATCCTCTGCCTTTTAAAAAAATTTTACATAATCAAACACCAAAACAGCTTGAAGTATTTATACGAGTAGTTGAATCCTTTAGTGCCTAATGTCAGAGAAAATCTCCCGTTGAGTCAGGGAGAAGGATGGAAACTGCTTGTTAAACTATCTCTGGTACCAGAAAAAGAAAACAAAAAACTACTCTCTTTCTTTCTTTTTTCTGTTTTTTTTTTTTTTTTAATTTAATTTAACTGCTGTAGGTCTAGATCTTCATCTTGTCTAACTCTAACTTGAGCAATCTCTCCAGTCAATAGTGAAAGGAATGGTGTTTAGCTCTGTTTCCTTATATGGCAGAGAATGACAATGTGCTTGTCTAGTTGAACTGCAGCATGGCTCCCTGACAAATTATAATGACTGGTTACGGAAACCTCCTGCTCTGGTTTCCATCGCTTTCTTGGGGGAAGACACAGAGCAGATAGCTGTAGAGAAATGGTGAGGGTTGGCGTTAGGGAGTGGCTTTGAACAGCTCTGGCATTTTCCAGCAGTGTGACTTTGGGCAAGTTATTTGATTTACTTTACTGCTCTGAGAGAGCAGTCCTCAACCAGAACAGTGCCTGACATACAGCTAGTATGCCAGCAAGGTAGCTGAATGAGCTAGCTTATCTTCTCAACCATCCTTAACCTGTGAGGACTTCAGATAACTATCAATCCATTGCTATTCAGTCTCTCTCCCAAGTTCAGTACTTTTTCTCCAGATAAATTCCAATTTCCTTCTTCCCTCCCTCCTCTACCGCCTTCTCCCTTCCTCCCTCTCTCTCCTCTCCTTTCTCTCTCTCTCTCTCTCTCTCTCTCTCTCGTTTCTTTTTCTCTTTTCCCCTCCCTCCCTCTTTTCTTACTCCCACTCATTCCAGGTCTAAAACACTGAAAACCTCCAAAACAACCCAATCTCAGGAATAATACAACTCTTTAGCTATACTAAATAAAATGATTTAAAATGTTAAAGGTAGCACACATTTGTTGATAAGGGCAAGCGGGTAAACCTTCTGGTTGAAGAGGACAGTGGAAGTTGTCTGCTTTCTGCAGAGCAGCAAGGTTCATGCTTCAGAGATAGAAATATCTATTTAGAAAGTGCGTACGCTGATCTGAAATAGGACTTCCTAGAACTTGTATCTATTGGTCCTAGTCTTACCTCCTGGAGACCCCAAATATAGAAGCAGTTGGCCCTTTTTAATCTGTCTACAGGATGGCCTAGAGGAGGCAACAGGGGACAGTGTGTGGCTAAGCCCCACGCTTACAGATAGACTCCACAGGAAATCACAACCAATAACTGACCATTTGTAATTTAGTGTCTATCACGTACGTGCAAAGCAGTTTTGAGATATTACTTCTAGTAGTTGTGACAACTACAAAATGGAGGAGAAATTATCCCCATTTTGCAAAGTGGTGAATTTGAGATTCAAACTCAAGTTCTCCTGACTCCAAAGTTTGTTCTCAAATAGATCGCAATTCTTTCTAGAACTACAAGCGAAAGAGGAGTCTCAGTCACGTGGAGTAATTAGCAAGAGGCAGCATAGCACGGTGGTGAAGAAGGTGGGCAATGCCTCCAGATTATCCCGGGTTTAGATCCTGACCCAGCTACTTACTAGCTGTGGGACCTTACCTGTATTACTTAATCTAATTGTAACTCAGTTTCTTCATCTGTAAAATTAGCTGTTACGAAGATCTTATTTTATTTTTCCTAATAAAAATCTATACACTACTTAGCATGTGCCAGGCAGTGTTCTAAACACTGAGCAATGATACAATTCACTAGAAATTAATGAGCTCCAACATGAGCATTGGCTTCAGGTATCTTTAAGGAAGAAATTATAGACTTTTTTTCTTTTTACTTTTTATTTTTTTCTGAGACAGGGTCTCACTCTGTCATCCAGGGTGGAGTGCATTGGTGCAATCTCAACTCACTGCAGCCTTAACCTCCCAAGTTCATGTGATCCTCTCACCTTAGCCTCCCACGTAGCTGGGACTGCAGGTGCACACCACCATGCCTGGCTAATTTTTGTATTTTTTTAGAGACAGGGTTTCACCATTTCACTTAGGCTGGTCTCGAACCCTTGCACTCAAGCAATCTGCCTGCTTTGGCCACCCAAAGTGCTGGGACTACAGGCGTGAGCTACCACTACCAACCTGACATTTATTTCTTTCACTCATTTAACTCATTTATTAATACTACGTGCAGGAAACAGCACATTTTTAGGCTCAAATCACAGCACTGAAAAAGGCAGACAAAGTCTCTGCTTTCATAGTGCTTATGTTCTGGGAGCATAAGAAATAAATAAACAAGCAAACAAACAAATATGCAATCATAAGCATACATTATGAATATGCATGTAACTGAACGACAGAGGTATTCCGATGGGTTCTCCAAAGCAGAGCTAATTTTACCACTGCATCCCTTAGGATCAGTGCCGTGCTAGTCAATGTTTAGCAACAAGTTCTTGGGTGAGGGGGAGGGGAGTCTGCTTTGTAGCATGGGCTGATTTCTGTGGTGTAATTACTTCCATCATGGTCAATTTCAAGTTCTGAATATGACATCACTGAATGAAGAATTGGGAAGAAAAGCTCAGTTGCACAGCATTTTATACAGTATTTCCACCATATAGCCACAATAGATGTAACTAACCTCAAGAGAATAGATAATAGTGAAACATAGTAAAATAATTAGGAAGAGTTTTGAGTATTTATTATCTTGGCTTTCATATGATGTGTTTAATTGTAAGCTTATGTGATTTAGTTTTTATAATGGCTGTGTTTTACAACTGGCTCTCAATATTCTCGAAAGTTTAACAATCAGCTTTTGGAAGCCTGTATGAGTTTGGGGTGCAGAGAAAGTGGGGACAGTGTTAGAGATGAAGGAGACTGAGTCCAGATGACGTCATTGTACAGAGGTGGATTCTAATCTAATTCCTTTTTAGCTGCTCTTCTCCAACAAGCTCTGCTTCCATGTACACACGGAAGCACCTGCCCTCTAAACCAAAGAGCATGGGTACAAATATAGTAACAATTTTGACATTCTTACTAGATCAGGTCACTCTTACAGAGAAACTCTTGGCTCTCCAATCTTTAGTGAATATAATTCATGCAGTCAGTGCTCTGAATATGGTAGATTTTTCTGTGCAATACGGAGTATGTAATTCCTAACTGCTGAATAAAGGAAGAACCTAGAGATAAATTTTCTGTCCTTCTGCAAAAGCAAATTATCCCCCGTCCATGCACTCAAAGTCTCCTGTCTCTTAGGGTCCACATACATTCAAAGGGCTACCCAGGGAAGCATCTAAACCAGGGGCTGTGATGACTCTGGCCCTAGAGAAGATGTAGGGGTGAGGGTGGAGGTGGAGCAAGCTTCTCCCCGCTTCAGGATTTGCGCATCCTCACCACAAAGTGGAAACAGAGAAAAACATCTTCAGCTTTTCCTAGGAAGCGAAATATGTGCTCAAAACCTCCTAAGAACAGAAATGCTTAAATTTCTTTCCTCCTAGATTCACCCCTCCCCCTAAGCCTAAATTTCCCTTAGTAATGATGGCTGGAAAAGGAAGTGGGAAATAGCATGACAAATTTTTTTCTTGCCACATTTCCAGTGCTTTACAAAAGCAAACGCTGGAAATCTCATCAGAAAAGTTTGACCTTATGGGGTTGATAACTTTGTGCTTAAAGTGGAAAAAAAAAGCAAAATTAAGGTTTTGCTTTTCTGGCCAAACCGATGATTTGGCATATGCAACTATAATTTTTAGAAAGAAATTATTCAAAACTAAAGACATAGGCTTCTGAGGAATAAGAAACTACATACATCTACTATCAATTATTTTAACGATAGGTACACAGAACTGAGTCTGAGCCAGGATGTTTTATCAGAGTCATCAGGGAGCTTTTACAAACTACAGATTCCTGGACCCCCTTCTAGACCTACTGAATCAGGGTCTCCAGAGGATAGGTCTCAGAGATGTGTATTTTCAAAAGGCTCGACAGTTGATTCTGATTAAGATACTGGTTAAGATCCATGGGTCTATAGGCAGATTGGGCTGCATTGTATAACCTAAATTTGCTAACTGTTAAAATATGCTCTCTTACTATCAGGGGAAGTAATGTGGTATATTGAAAAGGTTAACTGCTTGGAACTTAGGAGCTGTGTGTTTTGGAACTATCTTACCATGAATTAACTGGATGACTTTGGTCAAGTTACTTGGTTAGTTCTTTCATTCAACAAATATTTATTCCAATTCTGCCTTGTGCCACGCACTGGGTATATATGAACGAAGAAGAAATAGAGGTTCTCTGCCCTTATGTATCTGACAGATCAATAAGACAGGGCAGATATTAATCAAAGAAACCTACAAATACATATATAATTTTACTTGGTGTGGCTAGCCTTTGGAGAATAAAAAGTAGATCACTCGTTCCTCCTTTAAAAAGAATTTCTACTTAAGATCCCAAATTTCCTGTCCCAATCTTCCCACGCATAACATAATTATATGTTTTAAGTCCACTCATTTATAAAACACAAAACCAAAAGCTACTATGAATTCAATAACTCTTTTAAATAAATTAGCATTTTATCATTATAATGTAGGTATATAATTAAAAAAATAGTAGCACATATGCTGTAAGATGTATTATTTACTCAGAGCAGCTTGCCAAAAGCACTTGCTGCATATACAGATTTGTTTACCTCTTGCAATGACTTTGTGACCTCCCAGGGATCCACCACCCAGAGGTTAAAAACCTACAGACCACATTAATGAAGACTAAAACGTGGTACTTGAGTAGACATGGCCCTTTTCTTCCACAACAGATAACACTATCAGTGACCACATTTTTCCCTCCCCTCTGAGCTTAGACTCATCCTCAGAATCCTTCTTAACATGCCAGTTGGTTGGAGCTGACATACAGATGAAAAATTATATGTACTCCTTGGACTAAATGAGCTCCTAAGGTCTTGCCCAGCTTAAACATTCTATGAATTTATATATTCAATGCTGTTCTGCTGCCTTGAGGAACACAAATGCCTTCTCCCATGTTCATATAAAAGTATCCCAAATATTAGAAGGTATTTATGTGGCCTCCTCATTTTCTTTTCTTTGGGAAAAACAGCTCTAGATCCTTTATCTGTTCTGCATATATTTTGCCTCCTGACTCCCTCCAGCCTTTGATGCTCACCCTAGAATGCATATGTGTCCATGTCTTTCTGAAAAATGAGCCCAGAACAGAGCACGGAGTCCCATTTGGGATCTGAACTGTGCAGAACTCAGGGGATTTTTTACTCTACTTGACAAAACACCATGATGGGTGCTCAATGGATTAAAAATTACATTGCAAATATTGCTTAGATCTGAAACTTCCAGTGATTAAGAGTGCACCAGCTTTTATGCATTCACCTTACTATGTATTGTGGTTTACATTGAGTTGTGCTTGTTTTTATTTATTAAAATTATTAAATCATTACGCATTAAATCTTCAAGACTGCTTTCATTTGAAGGGAGCCATATCACATGGAAGGTTCATATGAAGTTTCTTGCCAACAATAATATCCAGAATGTTTTTTCCCAACATCTTTCTGAGATGGATGATTCTTATCCTTTCAGTTGTCAGTGGCGCAAACTTCCAGATTAATCTCCCTTAACACTGGCTCACTGGGTCATGTCACAGTGATCATCAAGAACTGTGTAATCATTCATTGGGTGTTTGCCTCTCTAGGAATTTATTCACCTGAAAATTCAAATGATTCCCATTGAGAGCTGTTGGACATTTCAGCTAATTTGCCTTCCATGCTCAATTTCTCTTCTAACTAAAATTACCCATTGAGCTCTTCTTTGCCCAGGGGTGACCACTGCCTGGATTAGAGTCATTCATCCATAGACATGCCTGTGCCTTTGATGTCCTCCTCCTACTAAAGGATTTGCCATAGACAATAGTCTTTGCCTGAACCAGTCAGACTTCCTCTCTCAGGACTGGACCTGGAAGCACAGAAGAAATTTTCCAGTTGATAGAACAACAGAAAGGGGCAGACACGTGCACTGAGCTGAGTCACACTAGTGGAAAGGGATGGAGTAAACATCCATGGACCGCTGCTGGGATCCTCTCACCCACCTTGACTCTAACTCTACTCTCTTTGGGCCCTGGTCCTATTTGGGCTTCTGCTCTTGGATATCCCTGTGATCCCATCCCTTCGTTAATCTATGTCTTACAATCCTGGCCCTTTACTTGAGCTACCAAAGTTTGCTCACACAGAGGTCTATTTCTTCTTAACACTGGGCCACGTGCTCTCTCAGACTTCACCTTATTCATCCATACACTGCTTCGCTAAGCTCTGCCTGACTCCTGATTGTTGCTGTTTCTTCTTGACTACCCTGGCTGTTGTGCACAACTTAGCCCATTTTTGTAACTTATATCCATTCTGGCTTAGACTGCTCCTCCTGACCCCAGTGGAACTAGTATCTTTGATGCCAATTGGTCCTTGGGCCTCTTGGGCACTTTGCCTTGGTCCTGCCCGTCTTTAGCACAAAGTGAAGTCAGCCTGGTTCCTCAGCAATACATCTTGAGACAAGTGATGAGGAATGTTATATGTGGGTGTCACAAGGAACTAATTATATATTCCTACTTAATATGTTTATCTCCAAGTGAGGTTGTTCCCTTTTAGTCAAGTGCTTTCATGGAGTATTCACAAAACAATGCCAGAAGACTCAGGATACCATCACAAAGCAATTTATGTTCAAGTTATACATCATTTATACGTATACATATATTTTCAAAGAAAAGCCACGTACTAAAGTGAGTGCCCAATTTACTAAAATTTTTTTAAAATGTATTTTCCTTCAACTATTCCCTCACTGCTACTTAGCAAGCCTTTTATTAACTTCTTGGTGTTCTTTTCACGTACACTTAATAGCAGCCAGTCCTGGATTTCTCTAGCCCCCAAGAGCTCCCCATAGAAAACTGCTTCTTTTCTAGAAATGACCTTCTTTTCTTTGAAATGGAGGCCATATGAGGCAATCTCCACCGATACATCTGTGTATTTACCCCCTCTTTCTTTCCTTCCAGATCTGGGAAACAAAAACGGACACCTCCACTTGTGTTCTGATCCCATCCACCCTTGTCTTCTATGGGAATCCACACCTGACCCCACTCCCCATCTTACATGCCCCAGCTCAAAGATCTCTCACCTGTCAATCATGAAGGGTGGGTTTACAAAGGGACCTTAAGGGTTCACAGTTTTTATCAGATTCTCAAAGGTTTCCATAGCAACAACACAGGGAAGAACAACACAGGGAACAACCTCATCACCCTTCCCTCACAGCCCAGGTCATACTTTCCCCCCCTGCCCCCTTCCCACAGCCTTACCCACAGCCTGCCAATTGTGAGTTTGGGGTGAGAAGCAGAGTGGGTCCTTACCACAAAACATGCTCTGACATCTCCTCTGTTTGTGCAAGTGGCTTTCCCTAGCTAGAACGCATCTGTGCTAGAGTGTTCTTCTGTGCTCTGGGCCTAATCTTAGAGCTGGTCCCTGCAAATTGTCAATGTTGGATCAAGAAAGCTCCCTATCCGGCACAGGGATGGGGGAGTTGGGGAACAGGCTAGAGGTGGAGGCCTGGGGTTAAGGAAGTTAGGGATGCAACCGGGGTCCGTTACAGCTGGGAGCACTAAAGACAGAGGCAAAGAGGTGAGAGGCGAGCTCCGAGGAGCAGTCTGGTTTCAATACCAACAGAAACCACAGCCAGGTGTTCCTGCCTTCCTTGCCCTTCCTACCAGGCCCAGGCATGACGTGCTGGGATTCATTCCATGCTTTTGGCTAGAGGGAGAGAAGCTGCCTCATTTACTAAGGCCTTTATGTTGTCAGCACTTTCTCACTGGTCTTCTGCTCAAGTGGATCTTTGGATTTCCTGGTTCCTGAATATTGCCTTGTACCGCTGATGGCCCATCTTATTCCACTTCCTTATATTTGTGTCCTCTTGGTCTGTGATCATCAGAGTAAAAATTCAGACAACATTGGGACAGTCCAGTATTCACTGGACATGGCTCAGGGCTCTAGAAAGAACTAGGAGCGAGAAGATACCACTCAAGGGTCCTCAAATATGAGAAAGGAAGAGATCATTAGGGATACTAGGTAAGAAGTGGAGGATCCCAGCCAAGAGGAGCATAATGTCCAGAGGACTGAAATGATAGGCAGTTCAAGGTATAAAATCTACAAGGAAGAGGGGGCAAAGAGCTTCATCTCATTTGGACATCTTAACCACTATGGGACATAGGAGAAGCATGACCAATGTCCATTCTGCACTCCAAGATGAAGTCAAAAGCTGATGATTTCCTCAAAGGTCAGGGTTACTTAAGTAGAGGAACCAATACTAGAACTGAGATTTTGTAGCGGTTCTCATAAGTTAAGCCTATGCCAAAAGTATCTATTTAAGCCACCCTTCTACTCAGGACTTATGGGCATCTCTCCAATAGCAAACTTGGATTAGCCTGACAGATGAAGAACTTTCAGTAAGGAGCTAATGGTATCTTCTCAGGCTCTAAGAGAACTTACGCAGAAAATCCCCTTTTGAAGTCTGAAAATTCTTTGGCAGCATCTTTTTAACCTCCTCCTTAGTCCTACCATGCTATTTGCATACCACTCTATCAGCATTTTTCCTGTCCCCCGACCACATTTCTGAGACATGTGATAGACTACAGGAAATGGGAAACTAGCAAATCTCTTTTCATGCCCATCTCTAAGTCACTTTTGTGTCTTGCTAAGGAATGACTAACTAGTAATCACGCTATCATGAAAATGGCAAATGGAGAAAATTACAGGTGTTTCTACAAAAATACCTGCTGAGGTGCATTTTAATTATCAGAACAGAGAATACCTGGGCTAGATTCTGGAACTTTACATGGCTGGCCATAGGACAAACTTATTCTATCTACCTAAGAGGAGGAGATTCTCAGACCAGTCACAGAAGCCAATTAGAAATGTTAATAATGCTAATAATAAGACAGTTGCCTTACTGTCAGGAAATGCTTTCTTGTATCTCATGTAAAATCCTTTAAGCTGCAGTTTGAGCCTGGTTCTTCTTCTCCTAACTTTAATATAAGAATTGTGTATTTACTTAAGGAAATATTTTGATTGGAATGATTGAAATTACACATTCTTTTTGTTTTGAATTCTTGAAACAACCCTGCACTTTACTTATGGATCAACCCATTGTACATACATTCCTTGTGTGTCCTAGGCTCAACTCTTAGTGACTTTTTGTTCTGAAATTTTGCGATTATATTTCTGAAATGAAAGTTACTGTGCTTTCATTGTGTTCCTTTGACCTCACTATGTGGCGAAATATGTTCTAGGTAACATTCAACAGGAAGGAAGTAGCACAAAGAACTGCCTAAAATTCAGCATAAACTCAAATCCTCTCTCTCTATCTCTACCTATACAGCAGAACACCTAAACTGTTACTCTGAAAAACCTAAAGTGTCTTTATGGTTGTTGGGGGTGGGGAGCCCAAGAGGAGGGGGATGGGGGATCCGGAGAGAGTGGTCATAGCGCATTTTGAACTTTCAGGCATTCTGAGATGTTGGTTTCAAAATGGAATTTATCCTCAAATCCCAAGATTATAGATTTCCTTCCAAACTGCATTCCCTTCATGGTTTAGAGAACAGTTAAAAGAAAAATTGCTCTCCATATTTTGATTGACATTAAAAACACTGTGAAAATAGTTTGGAACTTGATCTCTTCGAGGGAAGGACAGTAATTAAACTATAGCTTTCGCCTGCAGCTTTTCTCTCACACTTACTCAGAACTGTTCCAGGGAAGGAAATTCACAGGGAATTTTGTTCTCTTATATCACTTCTAGAAGGAGAAAGAGGCATTCCCAAGAAAATTATCCCCAAACTTCTAAATACAAAGGGAAAATGTTATTTAATGAATCTCAACCCCAAACCACCGCATTCCATGGAATAAAATCCAGTTGAATCAGTGATTTGCAGCTGGTAGTCTTTCATAGCCAGCACTATTAAAAAATCATCAGATTTACCCTGCTTGCCATATAGCATCTAGTCTTCACTCAAGTTCTAGCTGTATACGTCTGGTTTTGGCAAACACATTAGAAGGATTTTCAGTTTACAAGTCCATCTGCATAGTCCTGTTAACAGAAGGCATCTATAAATACCAAGCACTTTGTTCTCATCCACTTTTTTTGACCATGTATTGCCACAGCACTAAAATTCCCCCACCCCTTACAATCAGCTCTTTCTAAAAGGAATTCCAGGCTACTACCAACGAACTGCCTTGTACTACTGTTTCAGACACCCAAATATGTCTATCTCGATATGAAAGACTGCCTCCTCCCTTTCTAAACCACATTTCCAATCGACATCTCTTCAGATTATCTAGACACACTCAGGCACCCTTTCAAACAGAAAATAAGATTTCTTAAAAAAATAGTTTGGTAGGACGTTAAATGTGCTTTCTCAAAACACACCCACTAGCGCATGCATTCTCTTGTTATTAGGTTTTATAGGAAACAGACCAGCCTAGGCATCTTCTGTCTTAGCAAATATCCCATCAGTGACATTAACCCAACCAGTGCTAGGTGCTAGTGATCTCTCCATCTCTGACCTTATTTCCTTGCAACTCTGGAAGTCTAGTTTTAAATACTGGCAGCAGACTATAACGCAAATGCCTTTGGTTAAAAAATCATTCCTTTTTGGCTTCTCATCAACCTAAAGAATTGTTGGTTTTGTTTTTAAAGCAAAACCATGTTAAATCTTTGGCAATAAAAGATGCAGAAGAGACTGTGTGAGCAATCTGGTGCAGTAGGCTTCCTAACACTGGCCTTTGGATATCAGGTATAATCTCATATGGCTGTCCTAAACAAAAGGCTATCCTAATCAAAGTTGCCAGTGCTCCCTAAATGTAAGTCTCTATATGGTCGCTCTTCTTGTCCCAACTCTAAAAAACAAAACTTGAAATCTCATCCTGTTTGCCTTCCGGGAATATCCGTATGGCAGGGAAGCCCAGTCAGGCTCCAGAGTTTGCATGGTTTATTGCCTCGAACATTCTTGCATCTCCAGCTACCTTAGCCAGGAATGTTGACTGAAAACCGGAGAAAGTCCCCAGATTCTCTCTAGAAGGAAAAAAAGAAAGCCTTCTGTGCCTTACCTCGTAGGCTGAAACTTCTTCCCGAGGACTAAGTCGGAAAGGAAGGACTGATTTCTTTAAGCAGGAGCACAGCCAGAGAGCAAGCAGGCAGGCAGGCAGCCGAATACACACTGCTCTATTCAATAGAACTCCAGACCGCCCTTCCTTGGCCCCTCCCAGAAGTCCATGCTAAGTGAACACATATCCCCTATGTTTACAGTCGGCAGGCGGTGGTATGCATTGTCCTGTCGTTTTTCTAATAGGCAGCCAATGACGACACCCCAGCCAAGGTGGATGCAGCCTGCCTGTGGAGATGCCTGTCATTCCCTAGGCATGCTCAGGAAATCACTCATCAGAAAACCCAAGACCTAAAAAGCTCTGAAACTGCGTGCAGGCTGCCAAAACCAGCCTGCTCCATGCCCTTTTTTGGTTATCCTTAGCAGGGCCTCTGGAAGTGAATCCATTGTCAGGAACAATCATAAGAAATGTTAATCTTGGAGAGGCTGTCTTGTAGAACACAAATGCAGCAATAAAAAGAAAGCACAGTCTCTGAAACAAAAAGTTAACAGATCAGTTTATTGGGCGTGGGGGTGGGGAAGGCTTCTTACCAGAGAGAGTCTTAATAGTATATTTCTTTTCAAAGTACTTGTACGTACAAAATGAGTTTAAATTGTTATGCAATTCTAAAACCTGAAGGAAACAGGACCTGGGTCTGCTGTGCAGACTAAATTCTGGCCTGAAAGAGGCACAACTCCCCAAAATATGTCGGCATGTGTTATAAAAACAAGTGACCGAAGGGAAACCAAAAACTTAAGTCTTTTTTAGCAGGTAATACTGGCCAGAATAAACCTAAGGTCCTACAGGCTTGGATATCCTCACTGACTTCACTTTCCTCTCCTTATCTCTTTTGTTTCCTCAGATTTGGCAATGTGGAGATAGTACTAGAAATTCCTAGAAATTGATGCACATCAGAGAGGGCACGAAGAGATGCACCACCTGCTTTGGGCTGGGGTAGACAGATGCATATATCCCGCAGAGGTGACATAATGTTCAGGTGGCTTCTTGAAAGTGCTCTCACCAACCCTGCATTGGTAGGACGTGGGCTGTAAGAGGATCAGAATTAGGAGATGCTAAAGAGAATGAAGGTAACTGGCCCACACATAGTCTTGTCCTTTTCAATATAGAATTCACTCAATTAGTACTTAATTAAAAGTGAAAATCCCTTTTTTGGAGCACTTACTGTTTGTCAGGCCTGGGTATAGGTGCAAGATCTATGTCTCATTGTTGTATGTTTGGAGACTGTTTCATCACTGACCAAGAAGTTTCACAGTATTTTTCCTGGTTAATTACAAGTCCAGAGGTTGGTCTTTAAAAATGTGAGGTTTTACTATATGCCTTTCCCTATTTATGAAGATGTGACTTAGAAATGATCTCTGTTTACAAAAATGTCCCCGCCCTTTGTGCCTCTTTTAGAACAGTTGGGAAGTAACTAATTCACACTGTAGGTTTCCTTCTTCAGCCTTCCAGAATTAACGAGTTACCCAGAGGCGTCCATATCAACTCTGTACACTCATCTCTTTCTTGGGAAGGTTGCTTCCCTCGCCTCTTCCTGACTGCTACTACTGCACAGCCCAAAAAAGCTATAGCCGAGACTCCCAGGCAGAGGGAGAGATAAGCCTCAGGCATCCCAACATAGAACTAGGAATGCACGTTCCCAGAGAAAAGAATAAATAATGGTTGGTAGGAATCGTACAGTCAATGTTGCATTTCAGGTACACTGTGGCACAAGCAGGCATTTGTGGAACATCACTGTTTATAAAATTGTTCCTGTGGGAAAATGTCTTCTGATCCCAGATAAATGATTTAGAAATAAATTTTCGGAACACAGCCAGTTTTGTTGATGGGGACATCCCATATCTAGACAGGGAGGAAAGATAGAATACTACATAGTCTGGTAAACTGCTGGGCTTGAACATATTGTAGGGCGACATCAGGGAGTTCAGAAAACAGCAAAATCAATGATGTCTGTGCAAAGATACAACCTGTGTCCAGAGAAGTTCCGGGTGCATGGTCTCCAGGCGGTATCCTCCATAACTCAGTGAGGCCTATTTGAAAGTGCTATTTTCCATTACTGCTGCTGATTATATCCTAAACCACACTCTCCCTGCTTGTATAAATAATGCCCTTTGGTGGAACAGCATCAGGGTATAATTTTGCAATCTATGAATAAAATAAATACCAGCTTCCCAGAGGAAAGAAAAGTTGTGCTACAAATGGGGAAAATATTATCAACAGGAAACACAGCAGGGACCTGCATTTTGCATGGTTTTTAGAAGATAAATGGCTTAGTATTTTTGGGTTATGTCTTTTGATTAAAAAAATAGTATGTTTCCCTAGATAAATTCTGGATATCTCATATATAGGGTATAGTGGATGAGTGACCACACAACCTATTTTATGTATTTGAAATACACTTATCATGGAGGAACTATACAGTTTGAAGAAAAATTTAACAAATTTCATGTAGTGTATACCATGATATTAAAAAATTCTTCTTTCTTTGCCTTCTACTTTTTTTTAAACAATCAAGAATTTAAAAAGAAAGGAAGGGGAATAAAAAGAAAAAAAAAAGATACATGTTGCTGAATCTCTGCCATGGGAAACTTTACTTTCATAGTGTTTACTTTTTCCAGAGGTCATTTGTAAACAGCCCTAAAAATACATGAGATTTATATAGGAAAATTCTGTGAAATATATTTCCCAATTGGATCATCCCAGATACAGGACCGCTTGTCTGTCATAGGCTAGATCTACCTAATCAAACCGTAATACATCTAAAAAGACATTTGAAAATATCTGGACAATTCTTTGTATTTTTTTAGTTACAACTGAGGGTTTGCTATCATGTAGATCAGTAGCAAGAAATTATATTTTGCTTGCATGTCAACTTGGGAAAAGTAAAAACAGGCCATTTTTTAATTCAAAATTAGTTACTTCATTTAGTCATGAAAAATATACCTCCTTCCAGCTTAAAATGTCTACTTTATTCAATAGAAAAGAAGATTTGAAAATTTTAAAAGGCAGCAGAACACCCCTTGCCAGATTCTTTCAGTCAAATAAAACCTTTGCCAACACCCAGGTTTATCAAATGATAAAAGCCGACTGGTAGAATCTTGATATCAAAATTGGACACAAAAGTACCCAATATAATAGAGAATTTGGATTAAGTGCACTTATGAATGCAGATGAAAAAATCAGTAATTGAATCCAACAGTGTGGAAAAAATAGATAAGACCAATCCGGAGATGGTTTAAAATCTGAAAATCCACTGATATAATGTACAACATTAGCAGTTTAAAAGTAAAATAAAATAAATAAGAGAAGTAGAAAAAAGAAAAGAGAAAGATTGTCTTAATAGGTGAATGATACTTGGTAAACTTAGTAATCACTTTAGAAAAAAAATCTCTAGGAAAACTAGAAACAGAATCTTTTTAAACATAACGAGAGGCATTTACCAGAAATCTATAGCAAACGTCATGCTTAATGATAAAATGTTAAAAGCATTCTCATTGATTATAATGGGAAGTATATAAAGTAACTACTATCTCTTCTACAACTAAAAAAATGTGCTAGATACCTAACCAAGACAAACAAATAGAAAAAAATAGCCACTGGGATTAGAAAGAGAAATAAATGTCTTTATCTGCTATATGATTATCTGTGTAGAGAATTCGAGAGGATCTACAAATATATTGGAAGTAATAGAAGAGCTTAGCAAGATTGTTGGAACTAAGGTCAAGATGCAAAAACCTAGAGTTTCTGTAATCAGCTGTCTCTAATTTTTAAATATAATGGAAAAAGATGCTATTCATAATAACAAAAAGTGTTCATTACCTGGGAATAAATGTAATAAAATATGTGCAAGAAAGTTATAAAACTTGAGTTAAGGGCATGAAAAACCTGACCAAATGGTGAAATATATCATCTTCATGAGTGGAAAACCTGGAAGTTGTAAAGATATACATTCTCTTTGAAGTAATCCATGCATTCATTATTCTGATTAAAATCTCCAAATGACATACGTTGTATAACTTGACAAAACAATAGTAAATATTTTAAAAGTAAAGACCTAAAAATAGGCAAAGAGGTTTTTTATAGAGAAATTCGAATTACGATAAATGCTATTCATACAAGACTAAACAAGTAGATCAATAGAATAAAGCAGAGAGCCTAGAAATAGACCCAAGCATATATGAGTTTTTTTTTAATAATAGAGGAGGTATTACAAATAAGGAAGAAAAGGGTGGATTACTCTATTAATGGTAAGGGTTACAATCAATTTTGTGGAAACAGAAAATTTAGATTCAAAGTTTCTACTACACACTATGATAAACTAGGTTACATAAAAAACAAACTTAGAAATGATTAGAAAAAAATGAAGGTGAATTTTTTATCATAGGTTATATAACATAAAAAACATAATTAACAAATGAAAAGACTGATAAATTTGAGGATATGGTTAAACACGGCAGATCAAATAAGAACATTCATTTATTTCTGCTTCCCCAAACCTCTCCAGAATGACAGTAAAGAAATAAAAAATCATAAATAAATCCTACAAGACAAAGAGTACCTGAAAGGTATCAGTGTGAGTCCAGATGTCAGCCAAATTTTGGACTATGGAAAGTGGACTGATGGCTGGAAATTGACTCAACAGAGCTGAGAAACTGAAATCTGGTCCTGTGAATTAGGATGCTGGCAAGAAAGACGCTGATTCAAGCCTCAGAATGAGGAAAAATTCGGGATGTAGAAGCCCTGGGAACCTCTGAGGACAGACGTTGGAGCAGAAAACAGATTTGTTGAAAGTCTGGGTAAGGAATAGTTAGAAGTCCAGATAGCGTCCTCTACCCCACACAACCAGGTGAGCATCTCTCTCTCAACCATACAGAAAACTGGAAGTTTATTCTGATTCTTCTTTGAAGTGCTGGACTCAGAGGAACCAGGTGAAGCAGTGAACAGGGAAGAGGCTGAATGCTGAAAATAAATGTTTAAATGAAAGCCAACTCGTTGAACACTGAACATCTCCAATCGCCTCACCCTGCAGGGCTCCCAGGACACCAACAATCAGGTTTGTATCCCACAGACAGGAAATTGAAGGATTCCATTCCAGAGAAACTGGCATGCTCATGGAAAAAAGACCTAAACTCACAGATATTTGAGAGACATTGTCCAGTGCCCTTTAGTAACCCATTTGCAGCAACTTCCAATTGGCTACTTAGGACCTCATTCTTTTTTTTTTTTTTTTTTTTTTTGAGAGAGTCTCACTCTGTCACCCAGGCTGGAGTGCAGTGGCACCATGTCAGCTCACTGCAACCTCCGTCTCCTGGGTTCAACCAATTCTCCTGCCTCAGCCTCCCGAGTAGCTGGGATTACAGTAAACCACAACCACGCCCGGCTAATTTTTGTATTTTTTAGTAGAGACAGGTTTTCCCCATGTTGGCCAGGCTGGTCTCAATCTCCTGACCTCGTGATCTACCTGCCTGGGTCTCCCAAAGTGCTGGGTTACAGGCGTGAGCCACCGCACCCGGCCTACCTCACTCTTAAATATGAGCATCACATTAAGGAAAGAGGAAAGAGAGATTATAACAAACAGAAACACACACACACACACACACACACACACACACACACACACACACACACACAAGAAAGGTTGGGTAGGAAATGGAAGAAAACTTGGAGAAAACTACAATTACAGTTCTTAGTGAGATAAGAGAAGATATTGTATCCATGAAACAAGAAAATCATGCTTTTAAAAGGCACTTTCAGTGAACAGAAAAGAACACTTGTATATGAAAAGTATGATGGCAGAAATTTACAAAAATTCCACTCAAGAAATGCAAGATAAGGTTTAGAAAAATCAACTGGGCATGGTGGTTCATGCCTGTAATCCCAGCCCTTTGAGAGGCTGAGAAGAAGGAGCCTAGGAGTTCAAGACCAGCCTGGGCAACAGGGCGAAACCCTGTCTCTATGAAAAATACAAAAATTAGCTAAGCATAGTGGCACATGCCTGTAGTTCCAGCCCTAGGGAGGCTGAGGTAGGAGGATAGCTTAAGCCCAGGAGGTGGAGGCCGCAGTGAGCCATGATTGTGCCATGCACCCCAGCTTGGGCAACAGAGGTAAATCTTGTCTTAAAAAAAAAAGTTCAGAAAAATCTTACAGAAAAATGAAGAAAAAGGCAAGCTGGAATAGAAAAGATAAAAGATAAAAACAGTACATAATTACACCTGAGTGTACATAAAAAAGAGGACACAAAAAAATAGTAAGAAGAAAATTCTCAAATGAGATAATAAAATAAGACTTCTGAAAACTAAAGACACAAGTTTCCAGATCCAAAGGGCCCAATGGGCAAATACAATTAATAAAAACATATTTCATTCTGAAATTATCACGTTCCAAGGTTATATGCTTCACCCAAAGGGGGAATAATACTTTGGAGTGAAAATTAGAAGCCAAGGAGGAGGACAAAAATCAGGAAATAGAGAATGCAAACCCAGGATAGAGGTGAAAGGGTCCCATGATGGTAAAAGAAAATCCCAGGACAATAGCTGTATGGCTCGTTAAGAAAGCAACCATTAGATATTGAAGCAGTGGATGCCAGGAAGAATGTTTTAAGGAAAAGTGAGGTAGATAGATTATTCAATATATTCTTGGCAAAAGCACTTGCAATAAGTACATAGAAAATAAGTAAATGGAAGATTGAGGTCATTATAATTTTAAAAACAAACCATTTGTATAAGAAAGGAAAAGTAATCATTGGATACCATATAGTTCAACTGTAAGAAAAATTTACCACAGTTATAAGAAAGTAAATATTGCACATTGATATTTACCAAAATAAAGATGATGTCATTAGATTCAGAGGATAGCAGGCAAGACCATGTTAGTAGGATGATGGTGGGGAAGAGAGCCAAACCTTCATTTTGTTCAGCAAGAAATCATAGATAGTGTCTACTACTGAAGATGTAATAAATAGCAGAATTAGTATGTCGTTTAGGCTCATGGAAATAAATGCCTAAAAGAACAGTAAGTCTGGGCACGGTGGCTTGCTCCTATAATCCCAGTATTTTGGGAGGCTGAGGCAGGAGTTTGAGGCCAGCCTGGAAAACATGCTGAAACCCCATCTCTACAAAAAATATAAAAAATTAGCCAGGCGTGGTGGTGCACGCCTGTATTCCCAGCTACTTGGTAGGTGAGGTGGGAGGATCACCTGAGCCTGGGAGGTCAAAGCTACAGTGAGTCATGTTTGCACCACTGCACTCCAGCCTGAGTGACTGAGTGAGACCCTATCTCAGAAAAAAAAAAAAAAAAAATTGTTCATTTATTCTTTGATTCACTCACTGAACAAATATTTACTGAGTTTCTACCACATGCCAGGGCCTGTTCTAGATGTTGTGAACAAGACACATTTTGATGGAGGGAGGCAGATAAACACATTAGCTAATACATGAATATATAATGTCAGGCAGTGGTAAGTGCTATAAAAAAATAAGAAGGAGGAAAGGAATAGAGAGAAACAGGGAAGTATTTTCTGAAGAAGGTTTTCAACAGAGACGTGAATAAAGTGAAAGAACAAGCCGTGAGACTACATGAAGGAAAAGTCTTCCAGGAGGCAGGACAGCAAATGCATATTAAAGAAATAGCAATGAGCCCAGGGGACTTGGGGAGGAGGGAGAGCCAATGGCCAGATCCATCATCCAGAGGCTTCTAGCTATGGTAAGGACTATGGGGCTTGTTCTAAGATGGAAGCTCACTGGAAGATTTTGAGCCAGGAAAGAAAAAAAAAAATCACTGTTGCTACCTTATCTAGAACAGGGGCAAGATTGTCAGAGGCGGAAACAGGAGGTGATTGCCCCCTCCAAGGCGAGAGGTGCTGTTGGGAGCTGAGAGAGCCTTTGAATTCTAAGACTTGGAGATTCACTGATGGCTTAGATGAGGGCTGTGAGAAAAAGAGAGGAATCAAGAGTGTCTCTGGTTATGGTCTGAATAACGGAGTGAATGGGAGTGCTAGTGAATAGAATGGGCACCTCTGAGGGAGATGGACATTTGCAGGGAGGGGTGGAAATCATATTAGACACATTTCAGGCATGTTACGATGACCACCAGGCATCCAGTGTGAGTGAGGGGAGGGAGCATCATATGCAAATCCGGTGTTCAGAAAAGGGATCGAGTCTTGGGATGCACATTTGCGAATCCTCAGTTTTTAGATAGGATTTAAAACCAGGAGTGAGTTACCTGAGGGAGTGCAGACAGAAAAGAGCAGAGATGTGGGAGCTAACACCCCAACATTTACAGCCCAGATAAAGGAGGCTGAGAAGGAGCTGAGAGCCATTGCTTAGGGGAAGAAGCAGTTGAAGGAAGGAGTGGTGTGGAGGACTCCTGCTTTTGTTAAAAGTCATATAGTATTATTTAACTTTTCAAACAATGTAACTTGTGATAGATTGGGTTATTGTTACCCAATTCACTTCCTCTTTTAATGGAATTCCTTGCAGCACTCTAAGTAGGTGGACTTGACCATATGGTTTACCTTGAGCAGTGCAATGTGGCCAGAGGTGATGGCGTGCCTGTCCATGCCGGAGGCTTAAAGAGGTGTCACATGTTTACTTTTGCCTTGAGCACCTGCCCTTTGCCATGATAACAGCATACCCCATGCAGTGGGTTGAGCAGTGCCCCCCCAACAATATGTGCATCCAAACATATAGGACCTTATTTGCAAATAGGATCTTTGATATATAATGAAGGATCTCAACACGAAATCATACTGGATTGTCCAGGTGGGCCTGAAATCCAACCACAAGCGACCTTATAAGAAAAAGACAGGGAGATTTGAGATACACAAGACACGGAGGAGCAGAGTGGATGACTGCAGAGGCAGGGATGGAAGCGACACACCTACAAGCCAAGGAGTGCTGAGGCTTGCCAGTGACCCCCAGATGCTAGGAGGGAGGCGTGGGGTCTAGTCTCCCCTCAGGGCCCCAGAAAAAGCCAACGACCCTGTTGACACCTTGATTTTGTACTCCTGGCCTCCAGAACTGTGAGAAAAGAAATGTGTATTGTTCTAAGTCACCCGGTTTGTGGTAATTTGTAACAGCAGCACAGGAAACGAATCCTCCCCAGACAGTGGCTGCTCTGCAGTTTGGTTTCTAGAATAAGAAGACACATGGAGCTGGGCTGGGCCGGTGAGTCCAGCCAACACCAGCAGAGCTGCTATTTTCCAGGCCTCATGTGACGGGAGCAAGAAACAAATGTTTGCTATTGTAAGCCACTGAGGTTTGAGAGCATTTTTTCTTTTTACAAAGAAAAAGTTAACTAATATTTATAAATATTAAGTAAGAATTAAACTAAAGAAAAAAACTTGGTTACATCAAGATGTAAAAATTTCTGTTCAAAAAAAGCCACCATATACAAAGGGAAAAGACAAGCCAAGAGAAAATTTTCTTTTTTTTTTTTTTTTTTTTTTTTTTGAGACGGAGTCTCGCTCTGTCACCCAGGCTGGAGTGCAGTGGCCGGATCTCAGCTCACTGCAAGCTCCGCCTCCCGGGTTCACGCCATTCTCCTGCCTCAGCCTCCCGAGTAGCTGGGACTACAGGCGCCCGCCACCTTGCCCGGCTAAGTTTTTGTATTTTTTAGTAGAGACAGGGTTTCACTGTGTTAGCCAGGATGGTCTTGATCTCCTGACCTCGTGATCCGCCTGTCTCGGCCTCCCAAAGTGCTGGGATTACAGGCTTGAGCCACCGCGCCCGGCCGAGAAAATTTTCAATGTTTAAAACAAAGAATTAGAATCTAGACTATCGGCCGGGTATGGTGGCTCTCACCTGCAATCCCAGTACTTTGGGAGGCTGAGGCAGGCAGATCACCTGAGGTCAGGAGTTCGAGACCAGCCTGGCCAACATGGTGAAACGCTATCTCTACTAAAAACACAAACATTAGCAGGCATGTTGGTGCATGCCTATAATCCCAGCTACTCAGGAGGTTGAGGCAGGAGAATTGCTTGAACCCGGGAGGCGGAGGTTGCAGTGAGCCAAGATCACACCACTGCACTCTACACTCCAGTCTGGGCAGCAGAGCAAGACTCCATCTTAAAAAAAAAAATGTAGACTATCAGGGAATGCCTACAAATCAACTGATACACACACACACACACACACACACACACACACACACACACACACACAGAGAGAGAGAGGGAGTAAGAGAAAACTCAATAAAAAATAGGCATAGGATAAACAGTCCACGTAGGAGAACACTGCAAAGGTCAAAAGCCTTGAAATGATGTTCAACTTCATTAGTAATCAAAAAATGCAAGTTAAAACACTGATAACCAGATTGGTAAAGAAAAAAAGTTTAATCATGCAAAACTAAATGTTGTTGATGAGGTACAGAAACAAATTATTATACATTTTGGATAAGAAAGTAGATTGGTGCATTCACTTTGTTGAGTGTTTTGACAATATCTAGTGACTTTCAGTATGCACATCTATATTCTGTAATCCCATTTCTAGGTATATCCTCTTGGGATGCCCTCACACTCTTAAGCCAAGAGATATGTCAAAGGAAGCTCATTCAAGCATTGTCTGCAGCACTAAAAACATCATTAAAAATGCTCCAACAGCAGCTGTCAGGGGAGAGGCTACAGAAACCATGATCTATAACATAATAGCTAAATACCTAATTATATAAATATATGTATAATTATAAAAATATATAATAGCTAATGCCATATTATATATGGTATTGGATGGGGTATTATACCTAATAGCTAAAACGAATGACCTAAATGTACCTGAAACTCAAAAGCATATTGGGTGGGAAAAAAGAAGCAGGTTGCAATTGAAATTATTCCATTTGTATGTATCATTTAAGAATGCATATGAGAATGGACTAGATAGTTTAAGATAAATTTAAGATAAACATCAAATTTAAGATAGTTGTTGGCCATAAGGAGGGAGAGAGGGGAATGGTACTGGTCTTGAAATTAAGAAATTTAAAATGTATCAGCAATGTATAAAAGAGGATCTTAAGCAATTATGAAAAAAAATACATCTGTTAACACTGCAGAGCATGTACACAGGTGTTTGTTATATTATTCTTAAGCTTTTTGTTGTTTTGTTTTTTTAACAAAATTGCAATATAAATGAGACATTCTCCCCGAAGAGCACTGGTAATCTGGTCCTCTAGATTACTTCTCGGATGTTCCTGTGACATCAGGAAAAGCCACTGTGCTTCTTTGTCCTCAGGCCAACACAGCAGCTCACTTGGGGCCAGCCCAACTAGCAGGAGAATGAACCTGCCCTGACTGTGAGGTCCTCAGCTTAGTCACACATTTGTACAAAGGCTTTGACACCATAACATCAATAGTCACTCTTTAAGGAGTAATAACTTAAGCCACAGCCTGCTTAGCACCTGCTCAGCGCTAAGTGCCACCTGCTTTATGAGTAGGGTGCAGATGAAATGAGAGCCTGCACTGACCCACTTTGATAGGGCCAGTCTCCTGGAGCAGCGGGTGGAAGAAGAAAGGCACTGATGGTCCGGGATAAGGCTGATGACCTGACAAAATGAAAGAGGGCATGATCAGAGAAGACCCAGTGTGGATGAAGGAGCTCCTGAGATAAATGGTACTGCTTCTCACTTCCATGGAACAGGACTGGCCATCCCCTCAGCCTCCCTATAGGAAGCCTCTGTCTCCTTATTTCTTGAGTTATAGAGGATGACTGGATGTCTCCATGTTCCACCCTTCCCAGTCCACCCATATTCATTGCTGTTGGATTTGCTCTAACCTTAGAGAAAGATTCCAGTTTCCAGAAATTTCTCCAGTCTCCCAGTATCTGAGTCATGCAAAACTGTGGCTAGATTTTTCTCAGCTGTTATTTGTTCATTCATTCATTTATTCACTCAACATCTGAGCATCTGTTACCTGCAAGGCTTAGTGTTAGGTTCTGTCCCTGTTATAATCTTGTCACTGTCACTTTGATATAATCAGAGACACGGTGTGTGCCTCTAGAGAACTGCTGTTCTAATGGGGAAGCTCTGACAGGCACAGGAGATGGACTCCAGGATGGCAAGTCCTGAGAGAGACCATTTGGCTCTGCACGTCTGCATGTGCTTACCAAGCCGTGCACGTTTCCTCTTCCTGTTCATGCTCAAGGAAGCCTGTCTGAAATCCAACCAAGACTATTTGGTGAGGCCTGGCCTCCCCTCCTAACCAGAAAACATGCCCTTCACTCATTTCAGAAAAAAAAAATAAAAAGCCAGTCTTACAATTGGCTTTGCATTGCAGGCATACTTGTAAGGGGTGCAAATAAGAAAACATTTAAAATATTTGATCTATTTTGGGTGAGGTTCTGTAGCTTTGGCCTAACTGACTGTCATCTGAGAGGCAAGAAGCTAGAGTTTTCTCTTGGGGGATAGACTATTTTTAAGATCGGAAAAATATTTTTAAAGAGATTGCTGACTCTGGTGATAACTGGGGAGAAATGGCTGTTTGGATTAAGCAAACTGACTGTGTGATATAGATGCGTCTAACCACTGATCAAGCTCTGCTGGAGGTTTGATGGATCTATGTCACACACGTGCATGCACACACACACACAGGGACAGAGAGAGAGAGAGAGTGCACGAAGGAGAACTGAAATACCTTTGCAGCTTCACGGTCTCGCCCCTTTCTGAACCCTCACTGGGCCATTTAGCTTCATCTCACCTCACGCTGCTTCGTGCTCTTTCGTCTCTCTGTTGCTCCCTCCTGTCTGTCTATAAACATGTCCAAGAGTTGGGGTGAAAATACCTTTGACTGACTCTTGTTTCTTTTAGCTCCACTCTTCTCTTTCCTCTTAGTGTCAAATTTCTCCAAATGATTAGTTTATGAAGCAGCTCCTCCCCGTTCTTCATCCATGACCTCACCTCTTGATCCACAGCCATTTTGTCTCCAGCTTCCCTTCCTCCCTCCCTGTCTGCCTGCCACGCTCCCTAACTCCTCTTGCTTCTCTCTTTGTCTTTGGTGGCTCCTGACACCAGTGTCTAGCCTATCATCCTATCTCTCTGGCCTCTTGGTGTTTTCTACTTGTGTTTTCTTTTCCCTAAATATGGGCATCCTCCCAGGTTCAGGCCTGATCTCTCTCCTGGAAACAAATACCTACTTCAGAGGGCAGAAGTAAGAATTAAATGAAATAAAATGCATATGAAGTTGCTTTGCGAACTAACTGCTCATTTACTCACACCCAATAAGCATTTATGAAGTCGCTTCTCTGCACCAAAACTTTTCTCAGTCCTGATGTATTAGGCCATTCTAACATTGCTAAAAATACCTGAGACTGGGCAATTTATAAAGAAAAGGAGGAGGCTGGGTGCGGTGGTTCATGACTCCCAGCACTTTGGGAGGCTGAGGTGGGTGGATCACCTGAGGTCAGGAGTTTGAGACTAGCCTGGCCAACATGGTAAAACTACATCTCTACTAAAAGTACAAGAATTAGCTGGGTGTGGTGGCCTGTAGTCCCAGCTACATGGGAGGCTGAGGCGGAGAATCGGTTGAACCCAGGAGGCGGAGGTTGCAGTGAGCCAAGATAGTGCTACTGCACTCTAGTGACGGAGTGAGACTCCCTCTCAAAAAAAAAAAAAAAAAGAAAAGATGAAAAAAAGAAAGAAAAGAAAAGAGGTTTAAGGGGCTCATGGTTCTGCAGGCTTTGTAGGAAGCATGGTACTGGCACCTGCCCAGCTTCTGGTGAAGCTTCAGGAAGCTTTCAATCATGGTGGAAGGCAAAGCAGGAGTAGGTGCTTCACATGGCGAAAATAGGAACTAGCTAGAGAGAGAGAGAGAGAGAGAGAGAGAGAGAGAGAGAGAGAGGTTCCATACACTTTTAAACAGCCAGATATTGTGAGAACTCACTCACTATCCTGAGGACAGCACCAAGAAGATGGTGCTAAATCATTCATGAGAAATCCATCCCCATGATCCAATCACCTTTCAGGGCAGCACCAAGAAGATGATGCTAACTCATTCATGAGAAATCCATCCCCACGATCCAATCACCTTTGAAGACAGCACCAACAAGATGGTGCTAAACCATTCATGAGAAATCCATCCCCATGATCCAATCACCTCCTACCAGGCCCTACCTCCAATACTGCAGATTACAATTCAACATGAGATTTGAGTGGGGACAAATATTCAAACGATATCACCTGGGAATACATTGATACTGCATAAGACACTATACCTGCCCTTCTCGTAAAAGGGGCTTGCCTTTTGCTGGCAGATGTACATGGAATCGCGTAAGTGCAGTAGAGCGGGGCAGGTTTCCCACAAAAATTCTGTGCAGTGGGGGTTATGTCAGGCAACCAAGAAGGAAGAGGTCATTCCTACCTTACTAGGGTTTTTAAAACAATCTCATTTGTTCTCATGTTGTTAACAATTAGCTCTTGTGATAACAAATAAAATGCATATTTCTACCCTGAACTTTTCTTTCTTTTCCGAGACGGAGTCTTGCTCTGTCGTCCAGGCTGGAGTATAGTGGCATAATCTCAGCTCACTGCAACCTCTGTCCCCGGGTTTAACCAATTATCCTGCCTAAAATAACTGGGATTGCAGGCATGCGCCACCACACCCAGCTAATTTTTGTATTTTTAGTAGAGACGGGGTTTCACCATGTTGGCCAGGCTGCTCTCAAACTCCAGACCTCGTGATCTGCCCACGTTGGCCACCCAAAGTGCTGGGATCAGAGGCGTGAGCCATCGTGCCCTGCCTGAACTTTGTTTTCATTGAGAATTAATGCACTTGCTCAGACACCTTCAATATCATCTTACTACCAGTACAATAAAGTTGAGGCTTGGCTGAGCATTTTAGGGGAATCGATAATCGTCCCTCTGCTTGCCTTTCCTACAATTCCCTGCACAAACTTCTCTCTCCCACTCTGATCTCCTTGGCACCAGCTCCACATCGTGTAGTGCACCTCCTGCCTCAGTGACTTCAGTCTTGGTGCTTCTCCTGCTTCACATTTGCCCACTCTGGCTCCAGACCCACATGAAAGCAGCCTCCAAAATCCCAGCACCCAGCTCACACCCTTTCTCGGACAACTTGTAATCCAAGAAGTGAGGTCAGACTCTCATTTTCTCTTTATCATTTACTGACTTGATTTGATTTGATTGTATTTATGTATATCCATCCTGTTTCCCTAACTAGATTAACAACTAATTAATTAATAGTTGAATGATAGCTAATGAATAACTAATTAATCAATGAATAATTGACAAATATTTCTTGAGTGACTGTTATGTGTTACTCTACTAAGTCCTAG
Source organism: Macaca mulatta (assembly GCF_049350105.2). Classification (NCBI taxonomy): domain Eukaryota; kingdom Metazoa; phylum Chordata; class Mammalia; order Primates; family Cercopithecidae; genus Macaca; species Macaca mulatta. Next base: position 174,599,916 of record NC_133408.1, on the reverse strand, counting down.
TGCCATTGTGGTGAACGAGGCAAACAGAATTTTTAAAAACCTAGTCTATATCATAAAATCATCAGCCATATATCATCCCTACCTATATTTCTCTTTTTTTCTCCTTTCTCTACTCCCTTTCTGAGCCAGAATTTAAAAATGCAAACAAAATATGAAGATACCTTGATAAAATTATTTATACTCAACTTGTACACAAACCTAGAACCGAATCTGAGAATGCAAGTTGGTGCCTGGGGAATGGTGAGTGTGGATTTGGGTCCAGGCCAGGAGCCCTGGAGTCTGGTTGTTTGTTGCTACCCTAATTAAGAGGTGCAGGTGTCTGGAAAGGGGAGCTAATGATACAGTCCTCCCACATGCCCAGGAATGCCAGGCATACCACACACAGAACTACCCTTGTATGGACTTTGGGGACACTTTGTTACATGTATCTTCTGGAAGGTAGAGAAGTAATAGCCATAATAATAACAAACACCTAAGTGTGGCTAAGGGTCGATTTAGAAACTAGAGTGCCAATTAGCTAAGTTAAAGTGGGAAATATATATATATATATATATTTTTGAGATGGAGTCTCGCCCTGTCACTCAAGCTGGAGTGCAGTGGCACGATCTCAGCTAACTGCAACCTCTGCCCCACAGGTTCCAACAATTCTGGTGCCTCAGCCTCCTGAGTAGCTGGGATTACAGGCGCCTGCCACCATACCCAGCTAATTTTTGTATTTTTAGTAGAGACAGGGTTTCACCATGTTGACCAGGCTGGTCTCGAACTCCTGACCTCATGATCTACACACCTTGGCCTCCTAAAGTGCTGGGATTACAGGCGTGAGCCACCATGCCCAGCCAGTGGGAAATATATTCTGAGAGGGAAAAATCAGGTGGCCATTTATAATGAGTCTTCTGTCCAGTGGACAGCCCCTCTCAGGACACAGAGAAAGAAGTGTTAAGGAAAGTTCTGACCGAGAGCCCAAGAGACTGGCAATCTGGATAGATGGCTCCAGCAATCTGTGGTGGCTGATAAACTGCCCCTCTTTAGGGACATCTCTGTCTGAAAAACTAAACCCCATTGCTCGAAGAACTTCTTCTCCCTAAAATAATACCAGAGGAATACTCATATGTTCTTGCTCATGCTCTAAAACACTTGCCTTCTCTTTGCCAGGCATTTTCACTGCCTTCTTTCAAATTATGGATCTCCTGTTTATGTATTATGTTTAGTGGAATATTTCCTGGTGTTTTATAGGAATCTATCTCCTTAGAAAGACTATCTCTAAATCTCGAAATCACTTTGTTGAATAGTTAAAATCTGGGAAGTTTTTATTTAAGTAGACTATTTACAATATGGGACTCTAGATAGATCGACTGAGAGACTGATTAGATAGATAAATAGACAGATAGATGATAGATAGACAGATGGATAGATAGATGATAGATAGTAGATAGATAGATAGATAGATAGATAGATAGATAGATAGATAGATAGATAGAGGTATAGATAGTTAGAGATATGGTCCTAGATCTAGGTCTAGATACAACTGAGCAAGTACTTATTTCTGTATCCCAGCCTCTGGCATAATATCACACAAAATGTTATGGGATGAATGAATTTTAGAGAATTTTAACTTCCTGATCTCATTTCCAAATTCGGGGATTCTCCTTACTTTCAGAACCCTATATGATTTGGATCTGTGTCCTGGCCCAAATCTCATGTCCAGTTGTAATCCCCAATGTTGGAGATGGGGCCTGGTGGGAGGTGATTGGATCATGGGTGTGGATTTCCGCCTTGGTGCTCTTCTCGTGATAGTGAGTGAGTGCTCATGAGATCTGTTTGTTTAAAAGTGTATGGCATCTCCCTGCTCTGGCTCCCTCCTCCTCCAGCCATGTAAGATGCGGCTGCTTCCCCTTTGCCTTCCACCAGGATTGTAAATTTCCTGAAACCTCCCCAGAAGCCAAGCAGATGTCAGCATCATGCTTCCTGTACAGCCTGTGGAACCATGAGCCAATTAAACCTCTTTTCTTTATAAATGACACAGTCTCAGGGATTTCTTTATAGTAATGTGAGAATGGGCTAATACAGAACCCTGAGCTAGGAGGGCTTTTAGCAACTCTCCCAATCCAGAACTCTAACACTCCTCCCCTCCCATGAAGAAAACCCATGCTCAAGACTGCCCAAGTTCAAAGAGACCATTCTACATTATCTAGGCACTAGAGCCTAGAGCCACAGAATATATCTATTTAGGGCCAGATGCTCCCTTTACCAGGCTGGAGTGGCAAGGAGAGCTGGGACTACACTCACTTAGGAGAATGCCTGGCCATTTCTATTTTCTGCTTCCTCTTCATTTTGCTGGCTGGTGGGCTTTGGACCAGCCTTCTTCCTCAATGGAGTGATAAGATCCAAGATTCAACTGAAGATTCAATTGTAGTCCAACTAAGATCGGTTGGAAGATACCCTGCATTTGGAGGCCAAGGCTCCAGCCAATGGTGCTCCTTCGTCCAGTACTGGCCTCTGCACGTATTTCTTCCCTTGGGAAATTCACAGACAAGGTTGCCTGATGGTAGGGAGCCAATTTGGGGGTTCCCAGGTCTGTTCCTGCTAAATACTACCCTTTTAAGATGGTTTATAAGCTGCAAAGACCCGATCACAAATATTTAAAAAGTAATAATAATAATACAAACAATGGTAAACCTCTATTGGCGCTTTTCATCCAACGGGTTGTGCCACCCATACTATCACCACTTTTCTTTTCTATATCCTCATGAAGTTCATTGGCAAATGTTACAATGTTCCCACTTACAGGAAGCAAAGACAGGTTTAGAACCTGACCTCAGGACACAGGAAGAGTTCTAACACAGGAGGAGTGCAGATTACAAGTTAAGCAACTTGGGTAAGTCATTTAATCTCTCTGAGTTTTAGTTTTCTCATTTGTAAAGTAGCTGCCTCACAAGAGTTGATATGAAGATCAAACAGATTAAGAAATGTGAACATGCTTTGTAAACTAAGAAGTATTTAGCTATGTTATCAGCACAAAACTGAGATAAAACCCAAGTAACCTCCTGACTGCCAGTTTTATTTTTTTTAACTTTAAATTAATCGACTGCAAATTTTCTTTCTACGAGAACTTGAACCTCAGAAGATTATGGAGCAGTGGTTTCCGCAGCAGCCACAGAACTTTTTCTGATACTTGTCATTCCAAAGAAATTGGTGAAATTCCACTGAGTGCAGAGAGGAAAACACTAAAATTTTTTCTTAAATGTCGGAACAGGATATCATTTGGAAAACTGGGTTGGAGCAGGGGGTTGGGGGTAGGGAGAAGTAAAAATAAAACTTCACGCAGAGTTAATTTTAGGTGGAACTGTGGAGGAGGTAAAATTGTTTTCAGAATTCTGTTTTTCTCACTTCTTATGTCCCAAAGACCTATCTCTGACTGGTCACATGGTACCCACCTTTCTGGGCATCATTTGCCTAGCTTTCTCCTTTTCACCATTTGCTGTTAAAGCCTGACTATCCTGAGACCTGTTCTCTCAGAGACCTCCTCTAAACTAGAACAACTAACTAAGCAGTACTGAGTTGCTAGTGCTCAACAAGGTTTACTGTTTTGATCAGTCTGAAAAGACAGGGTACTATACTTGCTACCTATGTGCAGTTTACCTACATAATAATTCTGCACATATATCTCTAAATCTAAAACAAAAGTTAAAAAAGGAAGAAAGAAGAAAAAAATGTGCATTCTGGAACTTTGTTCTTTTGTTTGGTTTTGTTTGATTATTTTTATAACATCCTCTTATCTTACTTCTCCCCACTGTAGGCAACCATCCTATTCTATTTCCTGTGCACTTTCTATATTGCATATCTTCTTCCAAAGTTTTAAGTATTGTTTCATGTGCATACATCTTTAATTTATGTAAATGTTTTGTTTTATATATCATCCTCTTATTTTTCTCTCTAAATTCTATGTTTTTTCCGACCAAAAACAAAAACACAATGTGCCCAAATAGAATCTTTCAATTCTTGAAACTCGAGAGAGATACTATAATAGGAAAAACTTCACTCAGTGTGCAAGTTGTGATAAAAAATATTTTGGAATCAAGGAACAGGATCCTTTTAGCATCCTTCAATTTTCTCTCTCTCTTCTGCCTCTAATTTGTCACATATTCCAATACTATTACCTTGCTTAGGTCATCATCATTACTTATCTGATTTTATGCAATAAGCAGGTCTCCCCCGCCTACTCTGCCACTCCAACCCCAAACCCCACCCTCAATCCATTCTTCTGCAGCTAGAACTATGCAAGCAGGGTTATGCTACCTCCCTACTGAAAACTCACGTTTGATTTCCTACCACACTCAGGATAGAACCCTACAAGTCCCTCTGCAATCTTGCCCTTCTATTGCTCAGACTTCATCTCCTACTGCTTCTGTGCTCTCTCCCTTTGCTCCAGCCAGAGTAGCCTCTGGGTGTTCCCACAACACACTGAGCACCTGGTGGTCCAGCTCTCCGTGCTCTTTCCTCTGCCCAGACTTTCCCCTGCACAAATCTTCATAACTTCTTCCTGCATTTCCTTAGATCTCTGCTGAATGCCACCACATCAGTGAGACCTCATTGCCCTATGTGAAATGAGAACCATCGTGCCACATTCCTTATCGCCCGCCCTGAGTTATTTCTCTTCTTGGCATTTATTGCCGCTTGACTTACTATATATTCAATTTGATTATTTGTTCATTGACTTCCTTCCGCCCTTCGTGAGAATGGAAGCTCCTTGAGGGCTCATTCTTTGTCTGTTTTATTTGTTGCTTTATCCCCAGCACTAGTTCCTGGCACATGGTAGATAAATTAATGGATGAATGGTTCATGGATAAAGGTTAGTCATCTACAAAGAACTTAAAAGGCCAGCCCTTAATAATTTAGCTCCCAGTCCTCTGTCCAGGGGCATCTTGGACATCTCTCCCAAATCTGCCTTTACCCCCGCACTCACATGCACACACTCACTCTCCACTCTAGCCAGATTAAACTGGTTTTCATTGTCCTGAATGTGTCTTGCTGCCTCTTGTCCTCAGGTTTTCTTTTTTTTTTTTTTTTTTGAGACGGAGTCTTGCTCTGTCGCCGGGCTGGAGTGCAGTGGCCGGACCTCAGCTCACTGCAAGCTCCACCTCCCGGGTTCCCGCCATTCTCCTGCCTCAGCCTCCCGAGTAGCTGGGACCACAGGAGCCCGCCACCTCGCCCAGCTAGTTTTTTGTATTTTTAGTAGAGACGGGGTTTCACCGTATTAGCCAGGATGGTCTCGATCTCCTGACCTCGTGATCCGCCCGTCTCGGCCTCCCAAAGTGCTGGGATTACAGGCTTGAGCCACCGCGCCCGGCCTGTCCTCAGGTTTTCACACATGCTGTTCTCTCTGCCTTGAGCACTGTTCCTCCATATCTGTGTCCAGCTAGCTCCCCTCTGGCCTTCTTCTAGGTAACCTTTATGACTGCCCAAGTCTGAGTTAAGAGCCCTCCTAGCCTCGACACAGTGAACTTCCAATGTAATTGTGCTCAGTCTCCTCTATTGCAATCACCCTGTGACTTTTCAGTCTCTACCTTGCACTTTGAGACTTTTGAAGACAAAGGTAGATCTGCTTTTTTCTTATGAACTCTGCAGTGCCCAGAAGAGAGCCTCAATAAGTATTTGTGGAATGATTGGTCTCTTACTAGTATATTCTAGACTCTAGTTTGCTAGAGGGCATTGCTCTTAGGTTTAACTTGTTCTGAGTCGTTACTTACAAATGTGATGGTCATGCATTTTGGGACTGAAGTCTATATGGGGTCACAGCACACCAACTAGAAAGATCCACAAACTCTCCAAGGTGTTATTTTTACCTTTAGAAATAGCCACAGGGGAATAAATGCCTAATCAGTGGACTGTAGGAATTTTTAAACAACCTTGATTTGGAGAATTGCCATGTACTATCATTTCCATCAGTGTATAAAGGGGCCTAGGGCTGGGAAGGAAGGGTACAGATGTAGGTGCTGAACTGAGTGACAGGTGGCTGCCTAGATCCTCTGGGCTATTTGCAGTGTATGTTCCCAGGAAGAGACTGTCAAGCCCTGTGTACATGCAGTTGTCTCACATGTTACTATGAGAAGAGCAATAAGGGGAGTCTCCTTCCCAGAATCCCTTTGGGGAATAAAAAGTAAATGTTACTTAAAAAATAAAACTGTTTCACAAAGTAAAACAGACTTTGGAGTAAAGAAACAGCCAGCCAGAATTCCACAGGGAGCTGGCAACTGTTCCACGTTTTAACCATTCCCATCTGTCTAATGGGTGGCAATTAGTAACTTCTCCACTGCTATGTTCTTGGAAACACACACACACACACATACACCCACCCCAATGGGAGCTGCAGATATTTAAAAGAAAGGAGAGCTAACTTCACATGCTTATATCCCAAATGACCAGTTCACTTCAAGTTTAAATGTACATGAAGTTTTCATTCATTTGCTATTAATATGATTAATATGGTTGATTATATATGTTATAAATGTATGTGCCTATATATTTATAAATGAAATATACTAAAGTCAACAGGCAGTCATCCCAGTTCTAAAATCAGATGGTTCAACAAGAAAGTCCCTAAAGTATTTGCAGTTCTAACCATCTGTAAGTCTTGGAATTTTGACTTTAACTTTGCATCTTCTCACACAGGCTTTAGGAAAGAAGCATAGAGTTGCACACAACAGTCGGAGTCAGCCAGCATCACTCAGCATGTGGAATGTACCTGTAGAAAGTTTCTGGGTGGGCCCACGTAAACTATGTTTGCTATACTGAACAGAGTCTCTGTGCTCAACTGGTTACAAATTTGACTCAAGGTATGAGCCTTGCATTGTCAAATAGATACTTGTGCAGAATCAACAGTACCTGTGTGAGTGAGCAAGCCATCCTCCTGTACAGCCATTCTGAAAGTTTTGTTGGACTCCTTTTTTTTTTTTTTTTTTGAGATGGAGTCTAGCTTTGTCGCCCAGGCTGGAGTGCAGTGGCATGATCTCTGCTCACTGCAACCTCTGCCTCCCGGGGTCAAGCAATTCTTCTGCCTCAGCCTCCCAAGTAGCTGGGATTACAGGCATGCACCACCGTGCCTGGCTGATTTTTGCATTTTTAGTAGAGACAGGGTTTTACCATGTTGACCAGGCTGGTCTTGAACTCCTGATCTCGTGATTCACCCACCTCGGCCTTCCAAAGTGCTGGGATTATAGGCATGAGCCACCGCGCCTGGCCTCCATATTTTTAAAATAGTCATACAGGAGACCATTTGAACTCTTGTAAGACAAACCCTGATAAGAACTCAGGCCTGGAAACTGCTAGAAGTCTCCAGGCTAATTACATGAGTAACCTTTGCAGTCTGTGGGATGATGTCTTCAAGGAACACAGAGCTGCAAATTGTAGGCATCAACGGATCTATCTACAGGCAGAGCCAGGAGGATCTTTTTGAATAGAGAAACATAGAGAATGGGCAAGATGGCCGAATAGGAACAGCTCCAGTCTCCAACTCCCAGCGCGAGCGACACAGAAGACCGGTGATTTCTGCATTTTCAACTGAGGTACTGGGTTCATCTCACTGGGGAGTGCCAGACGATCGGTGCTGGTCAGCTGCTGCAGCCCGACCAGCGAGAGCTGAAGCAGGGCGAGGCATTGCCTCACCTGGGAAGCGCAAGGGGGAAGGGAATCCCTTTTCCTAGCCAGGGGAACTGAGACACACAACACCTGGAAAATCGGGTAACTCCCACCCCAATACTGCGCTTTAAGCAAACAGGCACACCAGGAGATCATATCCCACACCTGGCCGGGAGGGTCCCACACCCACGGAGCCTCCTTCATTGCTAGCACAGCAGTCTGTGATCTACCGGCAAGGCAGCAGCGAGGCTGGGGGAGGGGCGCCCGCCATTGCTGAGGCTTAAGTAGGTAAACAAAGCTGCTGGGAAGCTCGAACTGGGTGGAGCTCACAGCAGCTCAAGGAAACCTGCCTGTCTCTGTAGACTCCACCTCTGGGGACAGGGCAATAACAAACGTAGCCGAAACCTCTGCAGATGCAAACGACTCTGTCTGACAGCTTTGAAGAGAGCAGTGGATCTCCCAACACGGAGGTTGAGAAGGGACAGACTCCCTGCTCAAGTGGGTCCCTGACCCCTGAGTAGCCTAACTGGGAGACATCCCCCACTAGGGGCAGTCTGACACCTCACACCTCACAGGGTGGAGTACACCCCTGAGAGGAAGCTTCCAAAGCAAGAATCAGACAGGTACACTCGCTGTTCAGAAATATTCTATCTTCTGCAAACTCTGCTGCTGATACCCAGGCAAACAGGGTCTGGAGTGGACCTCAAGCAATCTCCAGCAGACCTACAGCTGAGGGTCCTGACTGTTAGAAGGAAAACTAACAAACAGGAAGGACACCTACACCAAAACCCCATCAGTACATCACCATCATCAAAGACCAGAGGCAGATAAAACCACAAAGATGGGGAAAAAGCAGGGCAGAAAAGCTGGAAATTCAAAAAATAAGAGCGCATCTCCCCCGGCAAAGGAGCACAGCTCATCTCCAGCAACGGATCAAAGCTGGACGGAGAATGACTTTGACGAGATGAGAGAAGAAGGCTTCAGTCCATCAAATTTCTCAGAGCTAAAGGAGGAATTACGTACCCAGCGCAAAGAAACTAAAAATCTTGAAAAAAAAGTGGAAGAATTGATGGCTAGAGTAATTAATGCAGAGAAGGTCATAAACGAAATGAAAGAGATGAAAACCATGACACGAGAAATACGTGACAAATGCACAAGCTTCAGTAACCCACTTGATCAACTGGAAGAAAGAGTATCTGCGATTGAGGATCAAATGAATGAAATGAAGCGAGAAGAGAAACCAAAAGAAAAAAGAAGAAAAAGAAATGAACAAAGCCTGCAAGAAGTATGGGATTATGTAAAAAGACCAAATCTACGTCTGATTGGGGTGCCTGAAAGTGAGGGGGAAAATGGAACCAAGTTGGAAAACACTCTTCAGGATATCATCCAGGAGAACTTCCCCAACCTAATAGGGCAGGCCAACATTCAAATCCAGGAAATACAGAGAACGCCACAAAGATACTCCTCGAGAAGAGCAACTCCAAGACACATAATTGCCAGATTCACCAAAGTTGAAATGAAGGAAAAAATCTTAAGGGCAGCCAGAGAGAAAGGTCGGGTTACCCACAAAGGGAAGCCCATCAGACTAACAGCAGATCTCTCGGCAGAAACTCTCCAAGCCAGAAGAGAGTGGGGACCAATATTCAACATTCTTAAAGAAAAGAATTTTAAACCCAGAATTTCATATCCAGCCAAACTAAGTTTCATAAGTGAAGGAGAAATAAAATCCTTTACAGATAAGCAAATGCTTAGAGATTTTGTCACCACTAGGCCTGCCTTACAAGAGACCCTGAAGGAAGCACTAAACATGGAAAGGAACAACCGGTACCAGCCATTGCAAAAACACGCCAAAATGTAAAGACCATCGAGGCTAGGAATAAACTGCATCAACTAACGAGCAAAATAACCAGTTAATATCATAATGGCAGGATCAAGTTCACACATAACAATCTTAACCTTAAATGTAAATGGACTAAATGCTCCAATTAAAAGACACAGACTGGCAAACTGGATAAAGAGTCAAGACCCATCAGTCTGCTGTATTCAGGAGACCCATCTCACATGCAGAGACATACATAGGCTCAAAATAAAGGGATGGAGGAAGATTTACCAAGCAAATGGAGAACAAAAAAAAGTGGGGGTTGCAATACTAGTCTCTGATAAAACAGACTTTAAACCATCAAAGATCAAAAGAGACAAAGAAGGCCATTACATAATGGTAAAGGGATCAATTCAACAGGAAGAGCTAACTATCCTAAATATATATGCACCCAATACAGGAGCACCCAGATTCATAAAGCAAGTCCTTAGAGACTTACAAAGAGACTTAGACTCCCATACAATAATAATGGGAGACTTCAACACTCCACTGTCAACATTAGACAGATCAACGAGACAGAAAGTTAACAAGGATATCCAGGAATTGAACTCATCTCTGCAGCAAGCAGACCTAATAGACATCTATAGAACTCTCCACCCCAAATCAACAGAATATACATTCTTCTCAGCACCACATCGTACTTACTCCAAAATCGACCACGTAATTGGAAGTAAAGCACTCCTCAGCAAATGTACAAGAACAGAAATTATAACAAACTGTCTCTCAGACCACAGTGCAATCAAACTAGAACTCAGGACTAAGAAACTCAATCAAAACTGCTCAGCTACATGGAAACTGAACAACCTGCTCCTGAATGACTACTGGGTACATAACGAAATGAAGGCAGAAATAAAGATGTTCTTTGAAACCAATGAGAACAAAGATACAACATACCAGAATCTCTGGGACACATTTAAAGCAGTGTGTAGAGGGAAATTTATAGCACTAAATGCCCACAAGAGAAAGCAGGAAAGATCTAAAATTGACACTCTAACATCGCAATTAAAAGAACTAGAGAAGCAAGAGCAAACACATTCGAAAGCTAGCAGAAGACAAGAAATAACTAAGATCAGAGCAGAACTGAAGGAGATAGAGACACAAAAAACTCTCCAAAAAATCAATGAATCCAGGAGTTGGTTTTTTGAAAAGATCAACAAAATTGACAGACCACTAGCAAGACTAATAAAGAAGAAAAGAGAGAAGAATCAAATAGACGCAATTAAAAATGATAAAGGGGATATCACCACCGACCCCACAGAAATACAAACTACCATCAGAGAATACTATAAACACCTCTACGCAAATAAACTGGAAAATCTAGAAGAAATGGATAATTTCCTGGACACTTACACTCTTCCAAGACTAAACCAGGAAGAAGTTGAATCCCTGAATAGACCAATAGCAGGCTCTGAAATTGAGGCAATAATTAATAGCCTACCAACCAAAAAAAGTCCAGGACCAGATGGATTCACAGCTGAATTCTACCAGAGGTACAAGGAGGAGTTGGTACCATTCCTTCTGAAACTATTCCAATCAATAGAAAAAGAGGGAATCCTCCCTAACTCATTTTATGAGGCCAACATCATCCTGATACCAAAGCCTGGCAGAGACACAACAAAAAAAGAGAATTTTAGACCAATATCCCTGATGAACATCGATGCAAAAATCCTCAATAAAATACTGGCAAACCGGATTCAGCAACACATCAAAAAGCTTATCCACCATGATCAAGTGGGCTTCATCCCTGGGATGCAAGGCTGGTTCAACATTCGCAAATCAATAACCATAATCCAGCATATAAACAGAACCAAAGACAAGAACCACATGATTATCTCAATAGATGCAGAAAAGGCTTTTGACAAAATTCAACAGCCCTTCATGCTAAAAACGCTCAATAAATTCGGTATTGATGGAACGTACCTCAAAATAATAAGAGCTATTTATGACAAACCCACAGCCAATATCATACTGAATGGGCAAAAACTGGAAAAATTCCCTTTGAAAACTGGCACAAGACAGGGATGCCCTCTCTCACCACTCCTATTCAACATAGTGTTGGAAGTTCTGGCTAGGGCAATTAGGCAAGAGAAAGAAATCAAGGGTATTCAGTTAGGAAAAGAAGAAGTCAAATTGTCCCTGTTTGCAGATGACATGATTGTATATTTAGAAAACCCCATTGTCTCAGCCCAAAATCTCCTTAAGCTGATAAGCAACTTCAGCAAAGTCTCAGGATACAAAATTAATGTGCAAAAATCACAAGCATTCTTATACACCAGTAACAGACAAACAGAGAGCCAAATCAGGAATGAACTTCCATTCACAATTGCTTCAAAGAGAATAAAATACCTAGGAATCCAACTTACAAGGGATGTAAAGGACCTCTTCAACGAGAACTACAAACCACTGCTCAGTGAAATAAAAGAGGACACAAACAAATGGAAGAACATACCATGCTCATGGATAGGAAGAATCAATATAGTGAAAATGGCCATACTGCCCAAGGTAATTTATAGATTCAATGCCATCCCCATCAAGCTACCAATGAGTTTCTTCACAGAATTGGAAAAAACTGCTTTAAAGTTCATATGGAACCAAAAAAGAGCCCGCATCTCCAAGACAATCCTAAGTCAAAAGAACAAAGCTGGAAGCATCACGCTACCTGACTTCAAACTATACTACAAGGCTACAGTAACCAAAACAGCATGGTACTGGTACCAAAACAGAGATATAGACCAATGGAACAGAACAGAGTCCTCAGAAATAATACCACACATCTACAGCCATCTGATCTTTGACAAACCTGAGAGAAACAAGAAATGGGGAAAGGATTCCCTATTTAATAAATGGTGCTGGGAAAATTGGCTAGCCATAAGTAGAAAGCTGAAACTGGATTCTTTCCTTACTCCTTATACGAAAATTAATTCAAGATGGATTAGAGACTTAAATCTTAGACCTAATACCATAAAAATCCTAGAGGAAAACCTAGGTAGTACCATTCAGGACATAGGCATGGGCAAAGACTTCATGTCTAAAACACCAAAAGCAACGGCAGCAAAAGCCAAAATTGACAAATGGGATCTCATTAAACTAAAGAGCTTCTGCACAGCAAAAGAAACTACCATCAGAGTGAACAGGCAACCTACAGAATGGGAGAAAATTTTTGCAATCTACTCATCTGACAAAGGGCTAATATCCAGAACCTACAAAGAACTCAAACAAATTTACAAGAAAAAAACAAACAACCCCATCAAAAAGTGGGCAAAGGATATGAACAGACATTTCTCAAAAGAAGACATTCATACAGCCAACAGACACATGAAAAAATGCTCATCATCACTGGCCATCAGAGAAATGCAAATCAAAACCACAATGAGATACCATCTCACACCAGTTAGAATGGCGATCATTAAAAAGTCAGGAAACAACAGGTGCTGGAGAGGATGTGGAGAAATAGGAACACTTTTACACTGTTGGTGGGATTGTAAACTAGTTCAACCATTATGGAAAACAGTATGGCGATTCCTCAAGGATCTAGAACTAGATGTACCATATGACCCAGCCATCCCATTACTGGGTATATACCCAAAGGATTATAAATTATGCTGCTATAAAGACACATGCACACGTATGTTTATTGCGGCACTATTCACAATAGCAAAGACTTGGAATCAACCCAAATGTCCATCAGTGACAGATTGGATTAAGAAAATGTGGCACATATATACCATGGAATACTACGCAGCCATCAAAAAGGATGAGTTTGTGTCCTTTGTAGAGACATGGATGCAGCTGGAAACCATCATTCTTAGCAAACTATCACAAGAACAGAAAACCAAACACCGCATGTTCTCACTCATAGGTGGGAACTGAACAATGAGATCACTTGGACTCAGAAAGGGGAACATCACACACCGGGGCCTATCATGGGGAGGCGGGAGGGGGGAGGGATTGCATTGGGAGTTATACCTGATGTAAATGACGAGTTGATGGGTGCAGCACACCAACATGGCACAAGTATACATATGTAACAAACCTGCACGTTATGCACATGTACCCTACAACTTAAAGTATAATAACAATAAATAAATTTAAAAAATAAATAAATAAATAAAAATAAAAATAAATAAAAATAAAATAAAAATAAAAAAAAGAAACATAGAGAATGGAAGTGGGAAGGAGAACAGTACTGTGCACTGCACAATCCAGGGGTCATCATTCACATTCTAGTCTACATAGGCTGTGCTCTCCAGAGAGAAGGGAGAGTAAAGTAAGTCCAGTTTTCATTCAATTGCACCATATGGAAAGCCAATATGGAGAATAATATTTATGCTTCGGGGGTTTATTTGATAGCCAATAACTAAACAACTAAGTGTCTTGGGTTTTTTTTGTTTTGTTTTTTTTGGGTTTTTTTTGTTTTGTTTTTTTAAAGGTCAAAGAAAAAAGCTTAAATTGACTCAAAATTTTCTGGCAAAGAAAGCGATTCATGCCAAGTTCTAATACCATGTGTCTTAAAACAGCAAGAGTAAAACAGCTACTCTGAATGAAGCAAATCAGTGAAATGCCTAGAAAAAAGAGCGTGAGTGGCAGTTTTCAAGTTACGCATAGTACTACTTTCATTCTGCATATATTTATTCACAGACTACTACTTGTCAAACTGTGCTATCAGATGGCATTTAAGGTTCATATGGGCCCATGGAAAAGTTCATATTTATATTTTTGAACTCTTGTTCTAAATGATCAGTTCACTTAAACTTAAAAGATATATGAATTAATGTTATTAATATACTATGAATCAAGTTATGAGTTTCAAGTCATAATAATATTCAGGAAGAAATAAAAACAAGTTGGCCACTTCACTGGACACCAAGATCTTTGTCTAAGAGTCATGCAGGTCCTCAATGTGGGAGCTTTAAAAGATAACAAAAGCATTATTTAGACTGAGCCTCCTGTCAGAAGTGAGAACTCCATATCATTTATAGTACATAGTTTATTATAACATTAAGTTATATACTATGAATTAAACTCAATATAGAGTAGATCTTTATTTAAACCAAACCTCTCACTTACTAATAGATCGTGATTACCCATGACCATTTGGAGTGAAATGAATAATTTCTCCAAATATAATTTTAATCATAAGAATAGAATGCAGAGCCTCAAAATGGGCCTATGAATATAGGAAAAAATGCCATATGATAGAGGTAGTATTTTATTTTATTTTTTTTAATTTTTAATTTTTAAAATTTTTTAAATTTAAATTTTTTTTTTTTTGAGACGAAGTCTCACTCTTGTCCCCTAGGCTGGAGTGCAATGGCACGATTTCAGCTCACTGCAACCTCTGCCTCCTGGGTTCAAGCAATTCTCCTGTCTCATGTCTGTAATCCCAGCACTTTGGGAGGCTGAGGCAGGTGGATCACCTGAGGTCAGGAGTTCAAGATGAGTCTGGCCAACATAGTGAAACCCTGTCTGTACTAAAAATACACAAATTAGCCAGGCGTGGTGGTAGAGGTAGGATTTTAGGTAAGAGATGTCTTTTGGATGTCTATTCAATAATTTGTTGGTATTATTAGTTATCCATTTGGACAAAGATAATGTTAGATCCCTACCTCACATCATCCACCAGTCGTTTCTAGATAGATTAAATATATGAGCATAAAAAGTAAAACTACGAAAGAATCAGAGGCCATACAGGAAAATGTTTTACTTTGGGTGGGAAAGATTATCTTAAACAAGACTCAGAAGGCAAACAACACAAAGGAAAAGACCGATAAATATGACTAGAAAAACAACTTCTACACTGTGAAAAATAACACAAGTAAAATGTAAAGACAAGAGACAGAGTAAGGATAAAATATTTACATATTGATCACAAACAAAAGCTGACTGCCAGTTACGGCTGTGCAGGCTGTGTACTGTACACCACCGGGGGGAGCCATTCAAGTAGACTACAATGTGAATTGTGTCCTGAAGGAAATCCATAATCTATAAATCACTCCTCTACCAATAAGAAAAAAGATAAGCCACCCAATAGAAAAATGGGCAAAGAATATGGAAAGTAAAGGAGTAAAACCAAATAATAGTAGGCATACACAAAAATGTTCAATCTTACCTGTAATCAATGAAAAGCAAACTGAAACAATAATGAAGCATATTTTCTCCACACCAGTAATAAAAAAAATACATAAATGCAAACAAAGAAATACCATTCCAGAGAAGCAACATTTGAAATATGTGGCATGGTGGCTGACACCTGTAATCCCAGCACTTTGGGAGGCTGAGGCAGGCAGATCACTTGAGGTCAGGTGTTCAAGACCAGCCTGGCCAACATGGTGAGACTCCGTCTCTACAAAAAAATACAAAAATTAGCTGAGAGTGTTGACGGGTGTCTGTAAACCCAGCTACTCAGAAGTCTGAGGCAGGAGAATCGCTTGAACCTGGGAGGCAGATGTTACAGTAAGCCCAGATTGGGCCACTTTACTCCAACCTGGGTGACAGAGTAAGACTCCATCTAAAAATAATAATAAAATAAAGTAAAATATGTGATAGTGTTGAGTAGAGTATGGTAAAATGGTATTCTCTTGCATTACTAGGTGAGGTATAAATTTGACAATACCTATTTAAAATAAAAATTCATCTACCCTATTGTCTAACAATTTTACTTTTCCTGATCTTCTCTAAAGAAACCTTCACACACACACATATAAACTATATATTGTATTTATACAATTGTTTATAATCATATCCGTTGGAAACAGCTTATTTGTCCATAGTTAGCATTTAGTAGTTGAGTAGAATGAGATTTATATGTGGTGAAATGAAAGATCTCCACTCTAGACTGTTGAGTGAAAAAAAAGTAATTTTCCTAATGATGTATGTGGTATTACTCCAGTTATATAAAACACACATGAAGCAATATCATACATGTGTTTTTTTGTACGTCAAACAGTTCTTCCAGGACTACACATTTGTTAACAGAGGTACCTCTGGGAGCCAAAAGGGATTATACATGGATATCAGCAGTGGGTTTTAGGTTTACTTTTAATGTTTGGTTGAAAATTAGAGCATGTGTATTATTTTATAGACATTTTCTTTTCAACTTACACTTCTAGGCTTGTACCTTGAGACAATGGTGGCATTAAAAAGTCATGAAGAAGACATGATACAGAATTTTTAAAATGACAGCAGCAATTTATAAGCGACAGTGGCCAATGCTAACATTTATAATACACACTTAGGTTTACCTAAAGAAGATGGTCTTACTCATCATTTTCTCTTCTCCCTTCTCTTTATAGTCTCTCCTTTCCACATCTCAGGCCCTAGCTCAGGAACCTACCCCCTAGTCACCTAGACTTTCTCTCTCTCATTCTGCTGTAATTTCCTCATGCAGGATTCAAACCCAGGCTGGTTTCATCCCATGACAAGAAGATTGTTATCTAGATGGACAGGGTGGGACTTCATCTCATCCCACAGAAGTTAAGTGTTGAACAAATAAGGTCAGGTGCTGCCTGTGGAGATGTCCCCAGCCTCCTGCCGGAGGGAAGGGACTGGAAGTTAGAATCCAACTGAGAGGGTTGAATCAGATGCTTGCTTCAAGTCAATGCAGCTAAGGGAGTTTGCAAAGCCACAGTTTGCAACAGAGTGGGCAAATACTCAGAAGAAAATACAAATTTCTGGAGTCAGAGCAGGCCAGGGAGGGACCAGCAGGCATCTGGGAATCAGAAGCATTAAATTATAGACAACAGATACAAGACAATCTGTGGTCAAGGACCGGCGCTACAAGGCAGGAGAATAAAGAACATGAAGGAGAAAGGGCAGCAAGAATGGGAAAGAGGCCCCACTGTTGTCCTGTGTGCATCTCTGCAGAAAGACTTTGTCATAGTCTTTGCAAGGCAGGAGCTACCCTCAGGGCAGTTGGCCTAGACCAGTGCTTCTTACCTGGTGTGCTTTAAGAAAACTAGCAGTGCCTAGGCTGCATCCCAGTCTAATTAAACTAACATTTCCTAGGTGGAGCCGGATGTCAGTATTTTTCAAAACTCCCCAAGTGATTCTCCAGGACTCAGAGGCATTGCTCTGGCCTTACAAATTTAGAGTTGGTGATTGGTGGCACCTGGCAGAAGTGAGGCATACACAGGGTGGAGAATCCTCGGAATCCACTCCCTCAGAACAATTTCATCTCATTATTTCTTTTAGTAAGTGAGATGATACACCCATTTATTTTCCATAAAAATTAAGATGGCTGCCCTCATTATTTGCTCATATGAGAGCTTAGGACCAAGGTTTATCAAGTTATCACGATTTCTGGATCCTTCGTTTCAGTTCTCTTTTCAGAGCTGAGTCTTGTCTTTTTTCTCTAGACAGGCTCCACTCCACCCCAAGGCCCAGCAGACTTTGCAGTATGGACCCAATATAGCATTCCATTAATTATATTCTGTCTGAAAATAATATATTCAACACAGAAAAGTGTGAAAAGTAGTCTTTTTCTTTCTTTCTTTCTTTTTTTTTAGAGTCTGGTTCTGTTGCACAGGCTGGAGTGCAGTGGTGCCATATCGGCTCACTGAAACTTCCACCTCCCGGGTTCAAGTGCTTCTCCTACCTCAGCCTCCTGAGTAGCTGGGATTATAGGCACCTGCCACCACGCCACCACTTCTGGCTAATTTTTGTATTTTTTAGTAGAGATGGGGTTTCACCATGTTGGCCAGGCTGGTCTTGAACTCCTTACCTCTGGTGATCTGTCTGCCTCGGCCTCCTAAAGTGCTGGGATTACAGGCATGAGCCACTGCGCCCAGCCTGAAAAGTGTAGTTTTGATAATCGGTGCAAAGATTGGATTTATGTTCTGATCTGACACAAATCAGGCTCGAAATTTATTGGCAGAAATAGAAGTTGCATAATTACTCGGCTGTGGTTATGCATTCTTGACACATTTATCTCTCTGAGCCTGAACTCTGTACATGCATGGACACATATGAAATTCCCCACTCATGATGCCTATTTTCTGGCATTTGGAAATAGATTTATGAAGGTATCACTGTATAATATATAGTTTCACTTTTATAATTTGGATGGTTTAGGGTAGTGATGAGAAGAATCTAAACTTCTGTGTGCTAAAATCATAACTTATTCCTTTGAGAATCTGAGATGGATGTACAAATGCAAACACGAAATGAAAAATAATTAATTTGGAAATTATTTGACTGGTTATTTTGACTAGCAAATTTTTTTGGCATCAGGCTGAAAGCTTCCTTTTCTGACAGGCTCAATACTCTCTACTTAGCCTATATGAAATAAGCGTTCTGTCCAAGTTGCACAACCAAGATGATTCATCATGCTTTTGAAAGCTATTCCATTAAGCTCTCAGGTCTGATCTTCCTGATTCTTCTGCCATTTGAAGATCCTTATTAACTCTCTCCTGGAAATCTTCCCCCAGTATGTCTTGAGCTAAAATACTGCATGAATGACATTTCTGAAAATAAACTATGCCTTGGGTGAGGAATCAAAGGACTCAAGAGTACAGATGATAAACTTTTTTTTTTCTTCTTTGAAACGGGTATCACTCTGTCACCCGGGCTGGAGTGCAGTGGCACGATCTCGGCTCACTGCAACCTCTGTCTCCTGGCTCAAGCGATCATCCCATCTCAGCCTCCCAAATAGCTGGAACCACAGGAGCACACTACCACACCCGCCTAACTTTTTGTATTTTTGGTAGAGACAGGGTTTCGCCACGTTGCCCAGGCTTCTCTTGAACTCCTGAGCTCAAGGGATTCATTGCCTTGGCCTCCTGAAGTGCTGGGACTACAGTTGTGAGCCACCATGCCCAGCCCTAGATGATAAACTTATATAATGGTTTTCTCTACCAATAATAAAGACTTTGAAGAGAAAGAAAAATCTGTGGGTTGAATGTACAATTAAAAAGATGGTAAAGAGAAGTGACATTTATAAGACGAAGCCGTGGTTTATGTACTGGGATGAATGGTGTATTCTTGGTGAGGGAAGGATAATTGACCAGAATCTGGGTGACCCAACTGAAAAACTTTAAGTAAAGGAAGAAAGAAGGACAATCACGTTGATAAACCTATGAATGTGGTTCCTATGGAAGACAACAAGCGTAAGATGAGAATATGAATAAAAGTAGCAGATATGCCTGGGGATTTGCACCCCCAAAATATTGGAAAGCAGAGAGGAGATGGAAATAATACTAATAGCCTCAAAACCATTATACTAATAATAGCTGTCATTGATTGAGTACTTACTATCTGTATATCTCTTTTCATCTTAGAAACAACCTTACAAAGTAGGTACTGTTGTTACTTCCATTTCACAGATGGAGAAAAATGAGGCTTATGGGAGTTAAATAACTTGCACAAGGACATGTACAGCTGGTAGGCAGAAAAACAAGGATTTGAACATGGGCAGTCTAGTCCAGAGGTCACTTTATCATACTGTCTCAGTGTGCATTGTGAATGAACCAAGTTGAGGTTATACCATAGTGTGATTTTTTGAGACATGGTGGGAAGGGGCTTCAGATTAAAATACAGTGACGGAGAAGCATGCCATATTCCCAAATGAGAGGCTGTAATAAGGGGAGACTGAATGGTATGATATATCAATAAGATATTCACTTGAGTAACCCAAAAACAGAAACACTGTGGAGGAGTGAGTCAGAGAAAAATGTAAGTGACCTGCTCTGGAACTTTGGTATAGGCCACCTGGCCAGGAGAAAATTAATCATGCATTTTAGACAGATGAAAAAAAAAATGTAGAAGTAATGTATAGAATTGGTCATTGAATATATATTTTATACAGTGGTGATGAGAAACTTTAACTATTGGATATTTGCTAGAGGGTTTGGTGGACATGCTCTTGACTTTTCAGAAGAAAGTGAAAGTCGATCTTTTTTTCTGTTAATAGCTAGGAATGGAAAGGATAAACATTGTCAAACACGTGCCTCAGCTTTTGAGATGGCAGGATTTTTAAGTCTGCAGAAGATAGGTATGGTTCTCCCAAGAGAAGGTACCTGGAAAGGGCTCAAATACAATTCTAGCTGTAATCGGTAATACACGGTTCTGCTAGGAAAGAAACATGGGTCTTAGGACGCTATAAGGAGAACGTGCCACTTATAAAGTTGTGACCTCGCCAACTCCAGACCCACGCTCCTGTATTCCACTGAGGCTAGGGCTCTGCACAGCACCTTTCTGCTTGGCCAGCTGACACCCTGTTAGGCTCTGCCAGTAGGGGGCACCAGAGAGAGACCACAAGCCCGGATGAAGGGACGGGGGTTCCTTGCTTCTGTTGGCAAACAGGTCTTCAGGTCACCCGAGCAATGGCAGTGCCTTCCTGAAGCAGCAACTAAATCTAGTTTGCAAGATTTGTTTGTTTGTTTGTTTGTTTGTTTTAACACTTGCCATATCAACCTTCCAACTTGTCCCCCAAGACAGTTGGTCTGTGTCTTGGAAATCTGGGTGTCATGAGGCCACTCTTTCAAGTTCAGAGACACCAACACCAGCCCAGCAGCTCTCTGGGAGCCCTCCCTAAAGTTTCTCTGTTTCCCTTATAGAAGGTTCCTGTTTACTGGGAACTGCATTCCCTAAAGCGACTCGAGAGCCAGCTCTTTCTGTGAGAGTAAGAACCTCTTTTGTGTATCCCTGAGAAACCTATGTCAGTTCTTTCAATTAAATTACGGAAATATAGTCCACCCTTCCTTGGCATCACTGAACCTTACTGCTGTTTTCTGGAACTTTGAAAAACTCCCTGTACTTTTGGCGAAACAGAATTCCTTCATGGTGTTAGAATGAGCACCTGGGTCCCTAGCTCCAGGTGCATCTTGACCTTACACATCAAGCATCCTCTGAGGCGGGATCATTCCACATCCACACCTTACCTCACTCTTCTGGTCTTGGTTTTTTCTGTTGTTGTTTTGTTTTGTTATTTTCTTTTTGAGATGGAGTTTCGCTCTTTTTGCCCAGGCTGGAGTGCAATGGCGCAATCTTGGCTCACTGCAACTTCCTTGGTTCAAGCGATTCTCTTGTCTCAGCCTCCCAAGTAGTTGGGATTACAGGTGTGCATCATCATGTCCAGCAAATTTTGTATTTTTAGTAGAGACGGAGTTTCACCATGTCGGCCAGGCTGGTCTTGAACTCCTGACCTCAAGTGATCTGCCCACCTCTGCCTCCCAAAATGCTGGGATTATAGGCACAAGCCACCACGCCCAGCCCCTTGCTTCTTAAAGACCCAGTCCTTGCTCTGCATCCTTGAGTCACTTCTTCTATCTTTGGTTCCAGGGCTGAGAGGTATTCCTTTGTATTTGTGAAGACAAACAAATAAGTGCCTTTTCTCTTTTCATTTATTGGGCCTCTTTAGACTAATCTCCAGTTCTTGAAACATTATTTCTCACTAGATTACTCTTTCCAAAAGTCCAAACTGGGATGTCTTATTCCATTTGAGCTGCCACAACAAAATACTATAAACTGGGTGGCTTATAAATTATGAAAATTTATTTCTCACAGCTCCCGAGGTCGGGAAGTCCAAACTCAGGGCAGATTCAGGGTCTGGTGGGGATCTGCTTTCTGCCTATAGACAGTGCCTTCTTGCTGTGTCCTCACATGCTGAAAGGGGTGGGGGTCTCCCTCTAGCCTTTTTGATGAGGGCATTAATCCCATTCATGAGGACTGCCCTGACGACCTAATCATCTCCCAAAGGCAGGACCTCAAAATACCGTTACCTTGAAGGCTAGGGTTTCAACATGAATTTTGGAGGAGAAACAAACATTCAGACCATAGCATTTCACCCCTGCCTGTACCCAAATTCATGTCTTTTTTTTGGTGGGGGAGGTGGATGGAGTTTCACTCTTGTTGCACAGGCTGGACTACAATGGCACAATATTGGTTCATTGCAACCTCTACCTTCCAGGTTCAAGCGATTCTCCTGCCTCTGCCTCCTCAGTAGGTGGGCCTGCCACCACGCCCAGCTAATTTTTTGTATTTTTAGTAGAGACAGGGCTTCATCATGTTGACCAGGCTGGTCTGGAACTCCTGACCTCAGGTGATCCACCCACCGTGGCCTCCCAAACTGCTGGGATTACAGGCGTGAGCCAGTGCACTCAGCCTCATGTCCTTCTTGCATGCGAATATATTCATTTCATCCCAAGAGCCTGAAGTTTTAACTCAGTCCAGCATCAATTTAAAAGTCCGAAGTCCAGGGTCTCATCTAAATGTCATCCAAATTAGATATGCATGAGATGCGAGGTACTATACATCCTGAGCTGTGAACCTCTGAAATTAAACACGTTAAGTGCTTTCAAAATAAAATGATGGGACAGGCATAGGCTAGATACTCCCATTCCAAGATGGAGAAATAGTAAAGAAAGAAGTGGCAAATTCTGAACAAGTCCAAAATCTTAATGCTCAAGCATAATCTTTTTGGTTCAGTGTTCCGCTGTCTAGGTGCTGGGGCAGAGGTCCTGCCTTGCACACCCACTGGGATGGCAGTCCTACCTCTGCAGTTTTGCCTGCCTTCATGGCCTCGGACAGCTCTGACACCACAGATTTTCCAGGTGTAGCCTATGGCACAGCTCTCTCGGTTTGAAGTTGAGTGCCTGCAGTTCTCCCAGGTGGGAATCACATGCTAGGGGCTCTACTGGTCTGTGGTCTCAGGGGTGGCCCCACTCCCATGGTTCCACTGGGTATTGCCTTAGTTGGGACTCTCTATGGTGGCCCCACCTTTGTGGTGTTTGTCTGCCTGGGCCTATGACGTTCCAGGGCATTCTCTGCAATCCAGTTAAGAGGCAGCCGTGCCCCCATGGCTTTGCTGGGTGCAGACCATGCTGCACTGGAGCCACCTGAGCTGGCCCTGGGGCAGCCAAGGGGCACAGTGATGGAGTGCAGGGAGTGGAGCCCCTGATATAAGGCTGCTCTGGGCAGTGATGGCCTTCCTTTGATATTGTTCTGCACTCCAGGACCTATGATGGGAAGGGCAGCCCCAGTGATCTCCAAAATGCTTTCTGAGTCATTCTTAATCCATTTTCTCAAACAATAGGTCCTGGATTTCATTTAAATTAAATTACAGAAATATATAGTCCACCCTTCCTTGGCATCACGAATCTTACTGCTGTTTTCTGGAATTTTGAACAACTCCCTCTAGGGTTGGCAAAACAGAATTCTTTCACATTGTTGGCCGGGCGCGGTGGCTCACGCCTGTAATCCCAGCACTTTGGGAGGCCGAGGTGGGCGGATCACAAGGTCAGGAGATCGACACCATGGTGAAACCCTGTCTCTACTAAAAATTACAAAAAATTAGCCGGGCGCGGTTGTGGGCGCCTGTAGTCCCAGCTACTCGGGAGGCTGAGGCAGGAGAATGGCGTGAACCCGGGAGGCGGAGCTTGCAGTGAGCCGAGATCGCGCCACTGCACTCCAGCCTGGGCTGGGCGACAGAGCGAGACTCCGTCTCAAACAAAAAAAAAAAAAAAGAATTCTTTCACATTGTTAGAATGAGCACCTGGGTTCCTGGCTCCATATGCATCTTGACCTTAGTATGAAACATCCTCTGAGGCTGGATCATTCCACATCTGCACTTTACCTCACTCTTCTGGCTTTCTTTCTCAAGACCTATTCCTTGTTCTGCATCCTGAGTCACTTCTTCTATCTTTGGTTCCAGGGCTGAGATGATAAATGTCCCAATTATCTTGATGAATAGCATCTGGCTTCCATTTAGATGACAATCTATACCAACCTTCTTATCAAATAATCATTTGGCTGCATGCTTGTTCTCTTCCACACAAGTTTTCTCATATTTTTTCAATGTGAATAGACTAAGAATCTTCTAAAATTTTAAGCTCTGCATTCCTTTTAATTAACAATCCATCTTTAAATCATTTCTCTCTTCTTGCATTTTACTATGAGCAATCAAGAGAAACCAGGCTACACTTTCAACACTTTGCTTAGAAATAGTTTCAGCTAAATATTTAATTTCATCACTCACAAGTTCTACCTTCCACAAAACACTAGAACAAGAACACAAAGCAGCCAAATTCTTTGCCACTTTAAAAATAGAATTGCTTTTTCTCCCATTTTCAATAACATATTTCTCATTTCCATCTGAATGACCTTATCAGAATAACCTTTACCATTCATATTTCTACTAACATGTTCTGTTCATGACCACTTAGGTATTCTCTAAAAAGACTGAGGTTTTCTCTACTGCTCTCCTTTTTTCTTTCTGGGCCCTCAGCAATATTGCCCTTAATGGTTAGTTCATCACAGTGTAGGCTTTTTCTAGCATGCACCTCAAAACTCTTCCAGCCTCTATTCATTATCCAGTTCCAAAGCTACTTCCACATTTTAAGTATTTAGTACAGCAGCACCCCCACTTCGCAGTACTAATTTTTGTCTTAGACTGTTTGGACTGCCAGGACAAAGTACCATAAACCAGGTGGCTTATAAACAGCAAAAATGTATTTCTTACAACTCTGGAGGCTAGCAAGCCAAGATCAAGGCAGATTTGGTGTTTGGTGCAGGTCTGCTTTCTGGATTATAGACAGTGCCTTCTTGCTGTGTCCTCACAGAGTGAAGGGGACAAAGAGTCTCTCTTCAGCCCGTTCCAGTTCATGAGGGAATGGGCCCTTATGATTTAGTCACCTCCCAAAGGCATCATCTTCTAATATTATCATCTTAGAGTTAGGATTTCAACATATGAATTTTGGGAGAGACACAAACTTTCAGACCGCAGCATGGGAGAGCATTCAAATGAGAGAGTCCAAGCTTTGACTCCTGAAGGCACCATTTCTGGAGATTCCAGTTAAGCTCTTCCTACTACCTTCCCCATAGGTTCTCTTTAGTCATCATGAACTAATAGCAGTGGCTTCATCAACCCACACAACCATGGTAGATAACACTATACATCACAAATTGAGAAATAAATACCACTATCACCACAACAAAAGGGTTTCCAAAATCTTCCAGAACTCTTGGATGCTGAGCAAAAAGAACAGGAATTGCTTATCTGTTAAGGCCACATCACACCATGTATTATAAAGAACAACTGGGAGATGAAAGGCACAACTTCTGGGACATTAAAAGAAGATGAAATATATTTTAAGTTGCTATTTCTAAAGTATAGCAAAACGACACTTCCTCCCCCAACTTTTATTAATGTAGCCAGGGAAAATTTTTCAGAGAAGATAGGTCCACAAGGTGAGAGCTGAAAGGCAATTGCCCCTTGGAATTTAAGTTAAATTCACCTCTCTAGCAGATGTTTTGATTTAAAATAGTTACCTTTTGTTCAGCTTAACTCTCAGCTCCCAAATCTTTCTGCTTTCAATTCTTCAAGGAAGGCATCCCTGAATACAATGCGAGGGAGGGAGTTTAATCCAGAATTCTTGAAAACAGCTTGATATTTTCAACTAAATCCAGTAGCGGAATGCAGGCTTAACTGGCCCCACCCAACTTCTCCCACCCAGATATTTTTCCTTTTTGTCCAACAAAGTTTCTTCTGGTTCCAAAGAAAGAAAAAGGAAGGAAAAGAAAAATGTTTGCTTAAACCATGAAACTCTAAACTACTAAACTAATTCTGACCAAATTTAAGATGCCTGGTACTGAATTAGGATGGAGAAAATAAGAAAATTTTTTAAATGGAGTTTTAATTTTATCTTCTCTGGTAAGAACACTTAGGTTATAGGTTACTACTGTACAGTATAAGTGGCTTTGGATGCATTTATTTTATTAATTAAACACACGCTTGTTGTGTGCCTATAAGGTGCAAGGTACTGTGCTAAAATCCATGTGGAGGTACAAAGTGAAATCTACCCTAAATATTGCTTGGTGGAGCTTATAAATCAGTAGAAAAGATTAGGTAAATATGATTAGAGAAATGTGAACACAGATTACTATGATGTGTGGCACAATTAAATACATGCCAGAAAGACATGGAAGTAAAGTTCTATGGGAGTCCAGAGAAAGGGGGGCCACTTCTTTTCTCCAGGAAAGGCTTCCTGGAGGAAGAGGCGTTTCAGCTGCCCTTTCAAGAGAAACGAGAGAAAAACCTTCCAAGCCTCCTTAAGGAAGAGAGCACACACAAAGGGTGTAGCCAAGGAAAGGATGAGGCTCCTTTAGGGAATGACTTGCAGTACTTATCACAGTAACCAAGCCAAGTCTGCCAATGTTTGGTGAAGAATATTGCTCTAGTAAACTTATTCTAATTAGCTTACTTTGATTTTGCTTGGTTTCTGGAGGAATTCAGGTAACGTCTACATAAGTAATGTTACCTCCTCTGCTTTCAATATGTCTAACATTTAATACATAAAAGTATTAAATTAATCTTGCTCTTTCTCTCTCTTTCTCCCCATCTCTCTCTCCCTCTTCCACTTCTCTTTCAATGTGTGTGTGTGCACGCATGCGCGCACACACACATATACACACACACACAACTTCCTGATAGCAAGGAATAAAATAAATACTAAAAACCACCTTTAAAGAGGCAAGACTTCTGATTTTCTTCATTAAATAACCAACCTGCATTTCAAGCTGCACAGTGAATCCCATCAGAGACATCTGGAGTTAGGCCCCAGTCTTGCTTCCTGGGAACAAAGTCAAAAGATTTCAGGCCTGACAGCAGGCTCGAATATTTCCTCAGCCACTTTACCTCCCCTAGAAAAGCGACAGTTCTGTGTAATACCACCCAGTGTCTGCTTTAATAAAAATCTCTGTCATTACTACAGGCTGCTACTAGAGAAGGTTTGCCATTGGCCAAGGGCTTAACCTTGAGGCCCTGTTCTTGCATTTTCTCTCCTCGGTCTTCCCCTTGACCATGGCTGCTGCCGGAAAAGAGGGGTCTGCTGTCGTCCAGACCTTAACACAGCTGGTTTATTTTTAAAATAATCGCAAACAACTAATCTGATTGGCTATTTTTCATTGAATGTATCAGCGGACTTCAGTGAGGAAATTAACCAACTGCTTGTGGATCATACTAAAATAGACCTCAAGTTTACGCATGTGAATTCGTCTGCCCCTGGGAACGAGTAATTTCTGCTATGTGATTATGCAAATAAACTAGATTTAAGTCTTATATCTGTGAGAAACTCCACAAGTAAAGTTATGCAAATTTCAAAAGGTGAATTCAACAAAAAGTGGACAGAAATTAGACTACAGACACTGTCACAGATTATGTTAGGATACAGATATCTTAATAACCGGCAACACTTTTCTGATTGATTCCAAGCTAATACTATCCAGCACATGCTGCTTATTTCTTGTTCATTGACAAAATGCTAAATTGAGTCATTGCACAGATGACATCTCCACTTTGAAAGAGATGGTCAACAAAACAGCAAGATCACTTTAGCAGGCATCAGAGGAAAGAAGTTAAGTATTTGCTGACCTCTCAGAGAAGGAAATGAACTCCAGTTCCCACCCCCCACCCTCTTAGATTTGCGCAGGATTGTGAAGAGCTGAAAAACTTCAAAGTATAACAAAACTGCGGCTCAATTTTAGAAATATAAAGCATTTGGAGTAACTAATTTGGCCAAATATTTATGTTTTGGTGCATAGTTGAACTGCTTATCAGACCTTCAGGAATTCTTTGTTTTTCATTTTTGTGCTTTTATTTCCTCTCCTATCTTCTCCTCCCCTCAATCGAAGCAAAACACCCTTTGGCAATGAAAGCTGAAGATGCTTCTTCATGGAAGAACCAAGCCAGGGCCAAGGGGGCTGATCCCCAAGTTTCTGCCAGCTGCACTCAAAGCAATCATCTTCCCTCCCACTAGCTCTCTTCTGAGAAGTGCCGGGAAATGTGGAAATCCCTAAGGCCTCCCCAGGAAAGAAACAAAAATCTTTTCCTATGAGTATAAAAACCCTTCTTGAGAGATCTTAGATTGACTTTAAAAGGCTGCTGTAAAGAGCTGGCTTTTGTGTCTTTACAAACTGGGGCAGAGAGGTAGGCAGGGAGGGTTCCCAGGAGCCTCCAGATCTGGTGGACCCTCTCTTTCCACTATCAATACCCACCAGCCTTCCCTGCCACCTCCCACAATCTCTCTGCAGTCCTAACCTTAAAGAAACAGAACACTGCTCAGGGGGATGATGCTCATTTATAAAAAAGAAGGGTAGGTGTTAGTTACACTGCTAACTTTCAGTGGAGACAGGGCAAAGGGTAGGCACTTGGACAGTCTTTGTGGGAAATTACGCTGAGATGTTCTATACTAGTAAGAAGGGCAGAGGAACCGCTGTTTCTCCTTTAATCTCCAGGCTGACCTCTGCTCTAAGGGCTGCCTGCAGTGACAAGTTCTGCATTTCCTATTAGTTTCTTCACCCTCCAGCCCTGGGGGCTGCTGAACCACACCAGAGATCCCAGGTGGGCCCCAACCCGCCCCTGCCAGCAGAACTCTACTGCTCCCAGGCTTCAAAGCCCACAGGGCTTCGAGCACATTCCAAGACATTCCACAGCTGGGAGGCTGGGAGCCTGGAATGTCTGGAGCCCACAGAGGGAAGGTGTCCCAGCATGCTCCCCCATCCCAACCACATTTCCCCAAAGATCTCAAAGCATTCTCCAAGGGTGATCTCATTTACTAATAGACATTTATTTCCATTTTCATCCTTACTGTTAGGAATGGCCTTCTTTTGCATGAATGTCATTTTGAGTTTTTCACATAGCCTATCTCATGGTAAGAATATCACCTTGGGAACCAAGAACCCAGTTACTACTCAACTACCAATTAGATATCACTTAAGCCCTTTTCCAGTGCACAGACCTTTGAAATTTAACAATGAAGCAGCAAGGAAATGACTGTTCCAGTTCCACCCATTGAAAGAGAAAAATGTAATATGGGGCCAAGACATACATCACAAATATGTGTGTGTTTGTGTGTGTGTGTGTGTGTGTGTGTGTATCAATACCTCATAGTGCTAGTGCTACTGCAGTCTTCAGGACTTCTATTTCCTTAACTGTAGAATGAAGATAATAACACCACCTTACAAAGTTCTTTTGGTCTTGCTATAGTGACTGGAACATAGTAGGCACTTAATGAATGTTTGCTGAATAAATACACTGATGGATGAATAAACATAAAGTTTCAGGGTTTCCTCATCTCTTAACCTGCCATGTTTAATTCACAGGGCAATTTGGAGGATTAAAGGACATCCAGGTTTTTAAAAATGGCTTTTGAAAATAAAAAACTAACTGTAAAAAAATACCAGATTATTATTGCGCATGTGCCTACTAGCATTGGTGCCCAGGTGTGTCAAAACCTCATGGATCTATATCTTTTTTAAAAATATGCATTGGGCACTAAAGCAACTCCCTGTACAGGGAGTAACTCTGCCTCTCTGGTTCTTTCTATAACTTTGTTTTTATGTATTAATTGCCTCAACCCCATTAAAACTATTGAACGTGAATCGAGTGCTTGAGATGGAAGAGTTTCAGAGCTAATATAGTTTGGCTGTGTCCCCACCCAAATCTCATCTTGAACTGTAGCCCCATAATCCCCACGTGTCATGGGAGGGACCTAGTGGGAGGTAATTGAATAATGGGGGTGATTACCTCCATGCTGGTTTTGTGATAATGAGTTCTCAGGACGTCCGATAGTTTTAAAGGGGCTTCTGCCCCTCTTCACTTCTCCTTGCTGCTGTCATGTGAAGAAGGACGTGTTTGCTTCCCTTTCCACCATAACTGTAAGTTTCCTGAGGCCTCTCCAGCCCTGTGGAACTGTGAATCAGTTAAACTTCTTTCCTTCATAAATCACCCAGTCTCAGGTGTGTCCTTATAGCAGTGTGAGAATGGACTAATAATACAAAGCTTAATTGGGCAGATAGTATGTGGGGTAACAGTATCAGTCCTAGAGTCTAAATGCCTGCTTTTTGTGCTCTGACCCCCTGATTTACTAAGGTACCTGACCTGGCTATGCCTTAATTCATCCATAAAATGGGGACATTAGTAGAATACTTTCATAGAATTGCTGTGAAGATTGAATAAGATACATGTGTAAAGCATTTAGAGAAGTGCCTTGCACATGGTAAGAATCCAGTAAATGCTAACTCCAACCATTGTTGGTGGTATTGCTATTATTATCCCTTTGCTAATGAGCTTGCAGTCTAGTGGAAAAGATAGACCATAGAACAAAACTGGAGGAGTAGCGCAGCACGAAAAAGGTTACCAGCAGTATGCTTTGGGTGCAGATCCAGGAGACATCTTTATTCACAATCCTCATCACCTCCTCTGCATAGTCTCTAGTTTGTCACTGTTCCAATGTACACAGAATTTAAAAATAATGTCCCAGATTCCATCTGAGGAGCACAGAGCCTAACGCTTCTCACGATCATCACACAATACTTCCATTAATGCAGTAAGTTTGTGAAGCCATATCACACTGTTGGCTCACATGAAGCTTTTGGTCAAACAAGACCCCCAGGGCCTTTTCACATCAATTGCTGCCAAGTCGCATGTTCTCTATCCTGTATCCCTATAATTCTTTTTTGGACCTAAAAATAAGACTTTGCATTTATCCGTATTACATTTTGTGTTGTTAGTCTTGGCCCAGCATTGCAGCATGTCAAGATAATTTTAAATCTTGATTCTGTCAACTCTCTCATGTCTTTTTTTAAAAATCCCCTCCAGACTTGTGTCATTGCATATTTGATCAGCATACCTACTACCTCCTCATTCAAGGCACTGATTCAAATGTTGACGAAAATGAGGCTAAGAGAATAGCCCAACAGTTCAGTTTCAGAGCCCTCAGCATACTCAATTGTGTCCACTAATCATTTTGGGAATGATTGTTCAAGTAGTCTTAAATTCATTGAGAAGTATCCCTATTTCACCATTTTATTCAAAATACCTTGCTGATACGAAGATACACTGGGTCTATGACATTCTTGAATATTATTTTATTTTAAATGTTCCTGAAGTGCTTGTAACTCCCTTAAATTTTATGAGAATATTCAATTTCTACATCTAGATTATCAGTAAAGAACATAGTGGACACCATTTAATAGGTGACTTAAGAATAAAATTATGCCATTTGATTGTTACTCTTGCACTCCAATTTGAGGCTTTAGTTTGAAGGTGCATTTGCTAGGATATTTGCCTGCCTCAACAAAGAGCCTCCAAAATCTCAGTGGCTTCAGACAATGGAAGCTTATTTCTCACTCACATGAAGTCACATGAAGTGATCCTGGTTGTCAGGCTGCCTTCCATGTGTCATTAAGGAAATCTGATTTCTTCTGTTTAGTGGCTTGCCTCTCCTCTTGTTCTTTGCAGTTTTAGGAAGTCAGAAGTTAATGGGGAAAGGAGAGAGATAATGACATGTGGAATGTTTTTGTGGCCCAGGCCTGGGAATAGTGCAAGTCAGTCACGTGACCACTCTACCTGCACAGGAAGCTGGGAAGTGCACTTCATGTATGTGCCCAGCAAATCCAGAAAGGCAACAGAAAGTTGGCTTAAAAACAGACAGAAAACATAGTTTAGGTGGAACCCACATGGTATTTCATGTTAAGTATGGTACTAAACCTGACAGTGTATGGGGTTGATGGATCAAAAGTGATAAGACCTAGGTTCTAATTCCAGGTCTGTCATTTATTGGGTAAATGTAGTCTTGGGTAAGTCACAGAACTGTATAGTTGCAAGGCTTATGATACTGTCTTCGTCCATTTTGTCCATTGCTAAATCCTTTTTGTTTGTGCCCATTTGTGTCACATTCTGTGGGCTGATCTCTTCCACATAGTTTTTGCTTGTTTCGCACTATAGAAAACAGACAAGCTCTAAAAACCATTCAAGGTAAAGCTCTGCCCCAATTACACTGCTTCTATGACTTGAAGTCCAGTCACCGATGTTCCCTTTATAATTAAACTTAAGAAGCAGGCATTGAGTGCCTGTTGAGACTAGGACGTGTGCTAAGTTGTGGGGTAATACATAGATTGATACAGTGAATCCTAAAATAAACAAAAACACTTGCAAGTGGTAAGAATTCACAACTTCTGAATGAATTAAAAATTACTTGAACGATCATACCCAAAATGATTAGTGGACACAATTAAATTTGCCCGGGGCTCTGCAATTGAACTGTTGGGCTATTCTCTTAGCCTCCTTTTGGTCAACATTTGTGTCAGTACCTTGAATGAGGATGCAGAAGGTATACTGATCAAATGTGCAATGACACAAGTCTAGAGGGGATTTTAAAAGACACATGACAGAGTTGAGAGAATCAAGATTTAAAATTATCTTGACATGCTGCAATGCTGGTCCTAGAGTTGAGGATCCATCTGACAGTTTTATGTACCAGATAGCTCTCACCTAATTTGTCACTAAGAATTTTCAACAGCGAACAATCAACATCTTCACTAAAACTACTAGAAAATATATTTAACTGGAGGCCAGATAATAGATGACCTTAAATGCAAGGACAGGGAATTTAGACTTTATTCCACAGGCAACATGTGGGCCGTCAACAGTTGTTAAGCCAGAAAATCTCATAGTCGAAGTGAAGAAAACATAAAGCATAGATGAAAGAACCTCTCATTCTGATGAGATGGCAGGCTGAAATCACCGGGAATCTCTGCCTTTTGGGTATGCCTAGGATTTGAGGATAAAATATAACAAAACAATTTTTTATGCAAAACTAAGATCACAGAAAGAAGGGGAAATCACAGAAAGAGAAAGAATGAAACCAAGCAAGTTTAGCGTGTGAACTGATTCTCCATTTCCTGCAAAATTGGAGTGAGTCACGGAGCTTCAGAATCCATGGAACTTGAGTTTTAATGACCACAGGAGAGCCTGAGCCTTGAGCCTTGAGGCTGCACAAGATGGGGATGGAAATGAGACTCCCTCATAAAGCCAACACCCTTGGAGGCCTGAACCGTCAGGGAGGATATGAATGAGAAAACAAGAAATTTCTCAACCAGCATAGCAGGATGACACAAAAACACATTTGTCTCTCTTTGTGGAAAAAAAACATATTCAAAATCTTGGAGAATATGAAACCCTGGATCTACTCTACATACGAATTTGGTTTTAAAAATTACCCTATTGGAATAGCCCAGAAACTTCCAAGCCAAGAAATTAATGTAAAAACTGGTCCCTGGCTAATAATATTTTGGAGTGGCTGGCAGAAGCACTTATAAAAACACTCCAGAGAGACATTCCACCATCCAGAATGCGAGGTGGTTTCAAAGGAGCAAGCAGGTCCACGCGAAATGAGCTCACAATACAAGGAATTACAAAACACTGGAGGAAATCATCCATCCTGGGCAGGAGTCAGTAGATATTACACACAGCAGGATTCACGAGCACTGCCTCCTACCTCCCAAGGAACCAAGGTGCTAGAACAACAATCTGAAAGAGAATATAAAATAAGCATGTTTAGAATGATTGAAGACATTACAGAAAGAAAGAAATCCACAAGAAAAACAATACCATGACCAAAAAAAGGCAGACTTTTTTTTAAAGAACTAAATGGAAAGTGTAGAAATAAAATGCACAGTTATTTAAACTAAGAACTTAATGGAGGCCAGGTGCAGTGGCTCACGCCGGTAATCCCAGTACTTTGGGAAACCAAGACAGGAGGATTGCTTGAGCTCAGGAGTTCAAGACCAGCCTGGGCAACTTGGCAAAATCGCGCCTCTACCAAAAAAAATTACAAAAATTAGCAGGTTATGGTGGTGTGCACCTGTAATCCTAGCTACTCGGGAGGCTGAGGTGGGAGGATCACTTCATCTCAGGAGGTCAAGGCTGCAATGAGCTGTAATAGGGGCACTGCACTCCAGCCTAGGTGACAGATCAAGACCCTGTTTCAAAACAAATATATATATAGTTACCATTAGCCAAATCAGATGTCATTTGCTTGAAGATATACATTTCACATATATATTTGAGATACATATCTCTCAAGTACTTATCCAGATGTATATACATAAATGGATGAACTAAATAGCAGATTAGACATATCTGAAGAAGAATTAGTGAATTAGAAGACCAACCTGAAGCAACACAGTGAAGGTAGCACAGAAAAATAAAGGGGTGAAAAATTTGGAAGAGAAGTTAAGATAGAAAAGATAGCACGAGAAGCTTTAATGACGTCTAAAATGATTTCTAGAAATGAAGAAAGAATGGAACTGAGGCAATATTAGAGAAAGCAATGGCCAGAAATTTCTAATTGGTTGAAAAGCATGAATTCTCACAGCAAAGATGCATAGTAAAACTGAATAGCATACATAAAAATGTGTCCAGGCCCATCCTCTCTGTGATGTACCCACCATCAAGCACTGTCAGTCTTTGTTTTCTGGGGATTTAAGTTTGTCTTGACAGTTACCATTAGCCAAATCAGATGCCATTAGCCAGATAATATTACTTAGATTTGTTCTTTAAGGGAGAGTGGTACTCATTTTGCCTATCTGTAAGAAAACACGTGATTTCTCTTTGGAGTCTCTAAGGCATGGAAGGAAAGAGAGAGGTCCTATTGCTGAGAAGCCCCGTTTTGCAAAGGATCAGTCTGGGAGTCTGTAGAATGTGGAGCAGCATGAATGAAGTGGAGGGAGCTGAGGGTGCACGTTGATGTGTGTACATTTTTCTGTAGCTCTATACTCTTACAGACATAGGCACATATTCAAAGGGATTTCAACAGGCTCTCACTGACCTTAAGCCTCTATCATGAGATTTTTGAATGTCATCCTAAATGTTCAGATATAATACACTTATTCTCTTCATTTGAGGAGGATATTTGGTTTGGATTTTGTTGTCAGTGGTGATGGCTTTTTGAAGCAGAAAGGAACCTTTGCCTCCACTCTTTTTCTGCAATAGACACATAAAGGAGAAAGGCTTACATTCCCATTTCCCACGGAAGATACAGTATGCAGGAAGCATTGAGACTCCAGAACCTGTGAAAAAGATGTTTCCTTTAATAATATTGTATCTTGTCTCTCCTCCCTATTCATGGGTTTTAGGTATGAGTTGCTCTTACAGATTTCTAGTCAGTGTGTTGGTGCAATTTTTCCTTTTAATAGTAATATTGTCGTTATGCAGTGAGTACTCTTCAATGTTTCCAAGGTATTTCTGCATAGAACAGTGTTCAAGGACTTTATCAAACTCCTTATAAAATGTACCCCAGCTGGACTCTTCAGAGTTATGTATATCTACCTCCTAGCAATGTTTAATCCCAGGTAGCCACAACATTTTAGAAAAAAGTTCCAAATTCAACTTGAATGTCCCTTATGGCAATAGGACAATGTGTAAACCAAGTCCCAGGAGCAATACTAGAAACCTCA
The DNA here is from genome assembly GCF_049350105.2 of Macaca mulatta. Lineage (NCBI taxonomy): Eukaryota > Metazoa > Chordata > Mammalia > Primates > Cercopithecidae > Macaca > Macaca mulatta. Next base: position 174,564,170 of record NC_133408.1, on the reverse strand, counting down.
TAGTACTTGCAATAAGTATATACATTTATTTCTGCTAAGAAGAAGTTCCACTGAGAGTGATACACACACACCCCCACATACACACACAACACACGCACACACATAGAAGGCAGTGGGGAGGGAAAGAAAGAGAGAAATAGCATTCCTGTAGCAGTGTTTAACTGTTATCCAAATAAGTGTGCTGTATGATACACACACACTCACCAGATTGTATGCATATATGGCATTACCACCTGAGTTTATGTTTCAAGGTTTACTTCAATATTTCACCCATACAAACTCAGTTATTCAAATATACTGAATGGTGTGTGTTAATGTGCAATGAATTTTCCCATCAAGACCACTCCAAACAGATAAATGTATCTACATTTTGAATCAAGTGCTATTCAAAACTACATCAATATCAAGGCACTTCAAAGAGATACACTCATGCTGCCTCTACCTGACACCAACCATCTTAATGAAAATTGAAAACAATGAATGTCAAACACCAGTTTTCATATCCAGATACAAAGAGTCTTGGATGGTACAAAGCGTATTTCTCCAGAGAACAATGCCACCTTCATCAGCAACACAGACATTCAGGAGCTGTTCAGGTGCATCTTGGAGCAGTTCTCTGCCATTTTCAGACACACGGCCTTCCTGCATTGGTACACGAGGGCATGGACGAGATGGAGTTCACTGAGGCCAAGTGCAACATGAATGACCTGGTGTTTGCATACCAACAGTACCAGGATGCCACGGCCGAGGGGAAGGGAGCGTTTGAGGAGTGCGATGAGGAGGAGGTGACTTAGAGTCTTCTGTTACTGGATGTATTGATCTGTTCTCACATGCTAATAAAGACATACCTGAGACTGGGTCGTTTATAAAGGAAAGAGGTTTAATGGACTCAGTTCCACATGGCTGGGGAGGCCTCACAATCATGGTAGAAGGCAAAGGAAGAGCAAAGTCACATCTTATGTGGCAGCAGGCAAGAAAGTTTGCGCAGGGGAACTCCCATTTATAAAACCATCAGATCTCATGAGACTTATTCACTATCACAGGAACAGCTTGGGAAACAAAAGGCCCACCCCCATGATTCAATTACCTCCCACCCCGGTTCCTCCCACGATGTGTGGGGATTATGGAAGCTACAATTCAAGATGAGATTTGGGTAGGGACACAGACAAATCATATCACTGGGTAAAGGGCGGAAGTGGCATGAGCTCCTTATTCACTTACACTCTCTTCCCGGATAGCCATGTCTCACCATGTGTGCACTTGTTACTCTTTGTGTCTTCACATCGCATGCTGTGAAGACACCTCTATTAAAGCATTTCCATAGTAAAAAATAAAAATCAAAAAACAACAATAAACAGTAGTACAAAGTGGTGCACTCTTAGAAACCAAAATGAACAAATTTCCTCATGAATTGTGGAGAGAAATAAAAATCTGGCAGCTTGGATATGATTTTAAGAAATAATTCTTTATAGGAAACATTGTTTTAATTTGATGATAGCCTCTGGATACCCAAAGAAATTAGAAGTATGACTATTTTCTCTGTGAACCTCTCCTCATGCTATGGAGGCTCAAGAATAACTTGTTTTCCTGTGTGATGACCAGCTTCACCCCTGTAAGGCTCTGGTAATGTCACTGCTGCATATTAATGGCTTTTAAAGTTTAATATAATGGGTTAATATAAATAACTATATAATATGTGCTATGTACATTTTATATTACTATAATATAGCAAATTTATACTATATAAATTATACAAACTGAAGGTTATATATTATTACATAGTGACTTCTATATAACAATTATGACATTATATCATTTAATGTCATTTAGCAGACATTATTAAACACCCAATATGGGTATTGCTGGGGGGATAAAAAGACGTACAAAATATAGTCCCCAGCTTTAAGAAGTCTATAGTTTTGTCAAGAGGATTTGGGAATTCTGAAAACACTTCTGTGGCTTCTAGAAAGATATTTTTCCCCTAAACACCTCTGGGCTCTTGTGCCACCCATAACTCATCTCCATAGAGAAGTGAGTTACCCAGATGTAACTTTTCAGAAAGGAACTGATCTGGAGGTGTTGCTGGGGCTCCTCCCCTCTGCCCTTTACTCTTGAGTGCTGGGTTCCATGCATTAGGAAGCCTATAATTGCAGCACAACAAAGAAACTTCCTTCAGAGACAGTTTTATCAAAAATAAAGCATTGTGTTTTGATCCTATCTGCCGCTCCTTCCCCTCTCTTCTTTGGTTCAGCGCTCAAGTGGAGAGGAGAAGGGTGTAATTTATTGGAGGCCCCTGCAGTCCCAATAGGAGTGAGATGTGTAACAGGTAATTCTAACTCAAAGCGTAGTGTGATCAGTGTCGTGTGAGTTCCAGAATGCTAGGAGATCATCAGCAAAGGAGCGTGCACTCCTGCCAAGAGATTTGCTAAGAAGCACAGCCAGAGCGCACATCCAGGCCTGGGCCCATCCTGCTTGAGAATTTCTTATGTGTGATGATACATTTAGTTATTGATTAAGTACACTTGAGTTAGAGGATTTTTGTTACTTGCTCTCTTTAGATAAAAAAATATAGCATGGGATTATGTGGTGGTCGCTTAAGTAAAGAACTCGGGTGAGAAACAAAAACTCTTGAGAAATAAAATTGGAAGGGTCATTTGGGGATGGAGGTAGAGAACCTGTCTTGGTCCATTCAGGCTGCTATAACAAATACCTTAGATTGGGTAATTTATAAACAATATAAATTCATTTCTCACAGTTCTGGAGGCTGGGAAGTCCAAGATCAAGGTACTAGCAGATTCAGTGTCTGGTGAGGGCCTATTCCTCATAGACGGTGCCTTCTGTGATTCCTCATTTGGTGGAAAAGCAAACAGCCTCCCTTTAATCTCTTTTATAAGCGAACTGATCCCATTCACGAAGGCTCTGCCCTCATGGCATAATCACCCCCAAAAGCCCCCACCTCTTAATATTATCATATTGGTGATTGTTTCAACATATGAATTTCGCCAGTACACAAACATTCAGACCATAGCAGGTCCCTAAATGCATTGTGTACGCTTTAGGCATTGGGTGGCCCTTGAAAGTATTTGGGCAGGAAAATGCCCAGCTTAGATGTGTGCTTCAGGAAGACTGGTATACAGCAGTGTGTCAGGTGTAAGTTGCAGCTCAGTAGGGTAAGACTGAAAGCAGAGAGACCTGTTAGGAAATTATTGCATTAAGTAAGGTAAGAGAAAGTCAAACCATGAACTAGAGGGATATCAGTGGAAATAAAAAGAAAACAGCAAACAGAAAAGCTATGTTTTTTTCCAACAAAATTGATAGGACTTGACTACTAATCAGATGAGAGACAAGAAAAGAGGAAAGAATGAAAGATTTTATCAATCTTTTGAGCTGGCGCCATTAGGAAGAAAAATTTTGATGAATAGAAATTGGAAAAAAATAAACAATGAGGGTGGCAAGGGATAAATTTAGTCTGAAACCCATTAAGATCAGCACACTGTAGAATACATGGGTGGAAACTTTCCAAAAGGAGTTAGTAAAGCCAAACTGGAAAGAGGAGGTTTCAGAAATGTGTCACGAAGAAGGAAGAATTAAACACAAGACGGAGTGAATTCACCAAGAGAGCGGTGAGAAGAGAGAATGAAAGAAAAGGTTAATAGCAGATTCTTAGAAAAAACTTATATTTGGAGCTGGAAAAAAAGAGGAAGTGGAGGAGACACAGAGATGAAAGGGGGATAAAAATAGCACATTATCAGGGAAGCCAAAGGAGGTGAGAATTTCATAGTGGGACATGGTTAGGAGTGGATGAACAGGATCAATGATGTAAAGCAATTAAGCAAAATGAGAACAAAATAAAACACTGCTTTCAGTAACTGACTGATCACTGATCTTTAATAAAATTATTATGGAGCATTCAGAGCTGAAGCCAGACTGCAGGGATTAGGAATGCTGTGGGTGGTTATCAGAAAAGAAGCAGATGACAAGCTGACTTTTAAAAGAAAAGTTTAAAAGATGGTGAAGAGAAAGAAAGCAGGGAAACTTGCTTTAGGGAGAGAGACAAAATGGAAGAAGAGTGTTTTTGTGTTTGTTTGTTTCCATTGGTGGGCTGGTTTGGAACAGCAGAAACTTGAGCATAACTACAGAGGAGCAAGATCCAGTGGTAGAGCCAAAGAGAGGGTAAGAGAGAATGAGTGTGGAAGAGCGTGGAAACTGATGGAGCAAAGCTTCAGGGTAGGTAGGAGGAGCTCCAGTTGGGAGGCTAAGGTTAGCTGTAGGGGAGGAAGGTGCTGTAACATGCGTGAGGTGTGCTGTTAATGATAGAACCAGAGATATCTAGGGTAGACAGCATGGAATGAGGGAAAAAAAGGAAGTAGACCAGATGCTGGAGGTGACAGTAGATGAGCAATGATGCAGGACAGGTGGGGTGGGAGAGGCAGGTGGGAGCTGGGAGGAGCAGCTTTTTCTTTGGGCCTACATGATCTAAAGCTGGAAGTCTCCCCCCACAACCCCCAGGCACATTCCAGCCTGTCTGACATATAAAATCTTAGGAATCACGAGAGCCAAAAGTCTATTTTAATCCTAAAGTTACCATCTCCATTGCTATTTTATAACTTGTGTTGTTCCTAATTATGGTATTAACCAGTCAATGTTTTATTTTACTTTTTTTTATTCTAAAAGATGAGTAAGACCAAAAAAATTGTAAATAGACGAATCCATCTTGCTAGTTTCTGTGTTTCTTCCAAAGACTGGATGGCAGAGAGAAGATATTTTTGAGATATGATCTGTTATCAAAGCGCCATAAGTCTGGGCTTTTCCAGGAGCTTGCACCACAGTGTGGTGCTTGCATTACTGCTTGTAAAGCCTTCTGTGAATACTTCCTAATGCTTTTGTGAGGATGAAAGAATTGGGAAGTTGGAGTCCTCCCATGATGGATTTATTAGGAGCCTTTCTGTTTTTCTCCACCAGTCCCTGGTCTGATTGGGAAAACGAAAGGGTTTTTTGGTGTGATTTTGTTTCTTTCAGTTCTCTTTACTTATCCTCTAATGTTTCTGGATGTTTGATTTATATTTAGAGGCAAACACTGTGAATGTTCTGAGAAAGAGAGGGAGGGAGGGAGACAGACAGGGAGGGAGGAGGCAGGGAGACAGAGAATGAATGAGGATGGGATTTGAATCCTGGTTTGGATTCAGGCCTTTTCTGTGAATGGGACAGGCTCCCAGAACTAAAGTTTCAGATTCCCTTTAGAGCTAAGACATTCCCCAGGCAGCAGCCACCTCATGTCCTCTGTTCTCTCATCTGTGACTGTGTCTGTTTATGTGGTGCTCTGGGAATCCCTCTCTTCAGGGACCGCACTCTGGGGCTCCGGGTCCACAGAGCCCACCATCCAGGAGCATAAATCCCATCCGACTCTCCATCCAGAGTCTAGATTTGGCTCCAGCAGCTTTCCTTCTTTCTTAGCAGGGGCTTTTCTCACTGTTACACATGTTGCTATCTTTGCTTTCAATAGGCAGCAAGTAATTTTCCACCTCCTTAAGCATCACTCACAGCTCCTCTTGATATTGCCCCTGTCCTCTGCCTTTCTTCTTGGACTTCAAGGTAGCAGAAAGAATCTGCTGGTTTTATTAGAAATGAAAAACGTTGGTGACTTCTTCAGAAGGCAGTGTCCTCTGGCAGAGACCGTCTGTACAAGAGGGCTACGGCCCACCAGGCAGGAAGAAGGGAGGCCCTTGGCCATGGGAAGACCCATGCCAGCTCTCCAAATCTTCCTTGTGTGTCCCCTCACAGGCACGGTTCCCATCTGGACTTGGGCATGCCCTCGGGAGCTGCGTGCCACATCCTTCTCCCATTTATGGGCACTTACCTGCCCTGCACCCTGTGCCACCACTATCCGAGGTGAGAGGCAGCAGAGGGCACAGGTTAAACAGGTAGACATTGGAAACCACCTTTGGGATTTTGAGTCCCAGCTCCACCATTTACTAGTTGGGTGACCATGGGCGAGTCATTTGACTTCTCTGTCCCTTACTTTCCTCATCTGTAGAAAAGGAGTAACAATACTACTCTACGATAGGGCTTGTGTGAAGAAGAATGTGCTAAATTGTGCAGGAAGCACTCTGTAGTGCCAAATAAGTAGTAGTTATTACCTAAAATCTCACTCCTCGAATGGGGTCTTTTGGCCAGGCATGGTGGCTTACACCTATAATCCCAGCACTTTGGGAGGCTGAGGTGGGTAGATCGCTTGAGACCAGGAGTTCAAGATCAGCCTGGCCAACATGGTGAAACTTTGTCTCTACTAAAAATACAAATATTAGCCAGGCATGGTAGCAGGCACCTGTAGTCCCAGCTACTCAAGAGGCTGAGGCACCAGAAATGCTTGAACCAGGGAGGAGGAGGTTGCAGTGAGTCAATATCGTGCCACTGGACTCTAATCTGGGCACAGAGCAAGACTCTGGGTCAAAAAAAAAAAAAAAAAAAGGTATCTTTTATCTGTTGTCCCTCCTATGATTTTTGTATTTTCATCAGAGCTTCATGGAAGGGCCAAAGGAATTAACCTCAAGGGATAGAACAATAGGGACAGGAATAGTCTAGAGATCTTTCCATCCCAAATGCAGCTGTTGGAGACACTGGTCTTTCCAGATACTCTCTGGTCTAATGCTTCCTTTGAATTAAGAAGAATGGGGGTGACTGCTTAAGAATCATCCCAGATTTGTTCAATCAGGTTTAGCCTAAAGCTGCCTCCTTACATATTTTAAGTTCAGCCTAAAGGTTCCTCTGTACATCGTCAACTATAACAAACTATAACAAGTGGAGGTGTAAACAGACCGTAGCCTACACTTGCGCCAATCACCGAGTTTCAGCCAATTAAATGTAGCCAACTGTCCGAACTGTGTTCAGATAAGGCAAACGCCGAGCTGTAACCAAGCAGGTTGTTTCTGTACCTCACTTTCCTTTTTCTGTCCGTAAATCTTCTACCACGTGGCTGTGCTGGAGTCTCCGAGCATACTCTGGTTCAGGGGGCTGACCGATTCGTGAATCGTTCATTGTTCAATTAAACTCTTTTAAATTTAATTCAGCTGAAGTTTGTCTTTGATCAGATCAAAGACTTAACCCAGGAAGCAGGTTGGTCAAGGCTAAAATAGGCTCAACGTCATTCTCTACATTGAATATTATAGCAGAAAGGAACTCACCGCCATTCTCTTTTTGGATTTTACTTTTCTCCATGCTGAATACAAAGAAAATCAGTTGGCAGTTAATAGGACATCCATAAAGTAACTAATGTTAGCAAAGAAAAATCGCCAAAAATAGGAAGTTCGTAACACAGACTTGGATTATTTACTTCCTCAGGATCACTCATAAATCTCAAATATGTCTGACTAAAATCTACTCATTAGCAAAGTTAAAGAAAACTTAATGGGAGACCCCTCATTTGTGCTGAGCTTCGTCTGCACTAGATCCCAACAGACCAACCCAAAATAGAGTCATTCATACTAATGTTCCTCATCACTAAACTGAAAACCAAGCTTTTCACTTGTACAATCTGACCTGAGAAGTCAGGAGAGAGATGATAGCCAAACCCCCAGACAGGCCAGTTTTCCCCAAAAAACCATGAGATTCACAGCAACTGGCCAACCTGAGCTGGCATGAGAAGGAAGTCCCCTCTGCTGTAACCCGTACTAGGAAAGTAACCTGATGTTAACCAATGTGCTTTTTGCCCCATGCTGTTTCCTTGTTCCTCGTGTTCAACCTACTTTATAAAAATGGACTTTGCTTGTTCTTCCTGCTCAAGCTACTTTATAAAAATGGACTTTCCTTGTTTCTCCTGCTCAAGCTGCTTTATAAAAATGGAGTGTTCCCGTCATGCCTGGCAGAGCTCCTGTCTATTTTGTAGACTAGATGATGCTCAGTTTATGAACTAACAAAAGCTGGTTTGATAGTTTGATCTTTAAAACTCCATTTGTTAAAATTTTGTTCTTTGACAGGAATAAGAAGCAAAGATGGGTATGGGCATGTGACTGGAGGGTCCTGAAGGGCAGAAGATGAGTTGCATGTGCCATGATCGCCTGTTTGCCCTACAAAGCACATGCCTCTCACTAACATCAGTAGAATCTGAATCCATGGAACAGATATTTGTCAATTACTATTGTTATTAGTTTTCTTTTTTATTGGATAGTTCAGAGTCCACACCCTCTTCAGGTTTCTAGAAGCGTTCTTTTCCTATAAATCTCGATGAGAGGCAAAGCTTGCTTCCCGTTGTACAAGTAGAAGGCTTATTTCCCGGTATCCCTTGCAGTTGGGGTTCAGAATATAACTGAACTCTTCCCGGCAGATGCACCCTTCTAGTGGTGCAAAGAAGCTGTGAGGAGGAGGAACATTTCTGGAAGTTGGCGGCGGTACTGCCAACAATGTGGCCTTTCTAGTGACAACAGTGGCTGAGGAGCACCAGATGTGGAGTGACTGGTGACTTCAGGGGCAAGTTGTGACGTCCAGCATTATCCTCACTAGATGGGCTCTGGAGCAAGATTTTGGCTGTGGTCCTGGCTGCTGCCAGGCCTCATTTGTCCCTGTTCGGTTTCTAAGCCTGGTTTTGAAGTCTGTGAAATACACAATACCCTTTTATGAAATGCTTTTTCTGCTGAAATCGACCACATCTGTTTGAGTTGTTTGCAATTATAAAGCCCTGACTAATACAACTGGTGATACAAATTTTTTTTTTTATTATGATGGCTGGGACTGCCAGCTGTCTGCCATTGTTCTCCTTTTTGTCCTTTGGTAACAGAATTCTGGATTTCAGCTGTATCCCTGGCAGCATCCATGTCCTGATCTTAATATATAAAGATATATATTACATATAATATATAAAGATATATAATATAATATCTAAAAGATATACATAATATTAAGTTATATACATCTAATATATAAACATCAATTAAGATTAATGTATATGCTAATATATATTTATATATTCATATATAAGAATATATATGAATATATTTATATATGCTAATTGTGTTACCTGAGTCTTTTCTGAGTCAGTTTCAACTGATTTTTCTCCTCCTTATGTGTTGTATTTCCCAGCTTTTTTTGTATGCCTGGTAATTTTTGGTGGGATGTTAGCCATTGTGGATTTTATCTTATTAGGTGCTGAATAATGGTGTATTCCTATAAGTATTCTTGGGTTTTGTTATGAGATTCAGTTAAGTTACTTGGTGTATTAGTCTTTTAATGCTGCTGTAACAAATTACCCAACTTTAGCAGCTTGAAACAATAGAAATTTATTTTTTTGCAGTACAGGAGACCAGAAGTCTGAAAGCAAAGTACCATTAGGGCACCCCATAGAGGTTTTAGAAGAGAATTCATTCCTGACCTCTTCTAGCTTCTAATAGTGCCTTGGCCACGTCACTCCAATGTGCCTCTGTCTTTGTAGCACCTTCTCCTCTGTGTGTGTCTAATCTCCTCCTGCTTCCCTCTTATAAAGACACTTATGATGGCATCAAGGGCCCAGCCAGATAATCCAGGATGTTATTCTCATCTCAAGATCCTTAAGGTAATCACATCAGTAAAGACCCTTTTTTCAAACAAAGTGACATTTATAGATTCCAGGGATTAAAATCCAGTGTCTTTGGGCCACCATTCAGCCCATTGCATTTGGAAATAAGTTGATCCTTTCAGGTCTTGTTTTCAGCTTTGTTAGGTGGGACCAGAGCACTGAAGAGTGACATTTGTCAAGCACCAACTGTTAGAATTGGGGGTACCACAGAATCTAAGGGTGATATTAATGCCATACATGCTCAGGAAATTGAGGAATAGCAAATCCTGTCCTAAATCACCCACTTTTGAAAAGCCCTTTGACAGAGAGATGCATACAAATTATAAAACAGAAAAAGTGATAGTTTGTTTTCAGCAGGGTTTGGATCCCACATGGAATGTAGAATCCGGGGAGGCAGGTTGAACCCATGGACATCTCCTTTTGTTCCATGGATGACAGGCCTGAGGAGAGGTATCACTGTCAATTTCTGCACTAAGATCCAAAAATATTGAATTAAGGAAAGACTTACTTTGAGGCCTTGAATAGAGCTAGTCTGGGCTGTCCACATAGGTACTCAGGCCAGGGCTGTGGCCCTGGAGAACGGTGTTTGAGGAGTGAAAGAGATTACAGGTCTTTCTGGCTGTCACGAGCAATCCCTAGGCCACCTCATGTCATCATTCTCAGAAATTAAGTAGAAAAGGGAGGCCACAGGAAGAGGGGGTTGACTGCACCCACATCTTGGCTCCTAGACATAGGGAGTTAGCTGAAGCTTTGCAGGAGGAAGAGAAGGTTGCAGAAGCCAGCCCCCTGGATAGGCACAGGACCTTGATCTCAGTACACTGATATCCCCCTGGGTGTGAATAGCTGATACACGTTCTTAAGGCCATCCAACCTCAGAATGGGAGGGAGAAGGCAGTAGAAAGGAGGAAGGAGCATGGAGATCCCCCTGAAGGAGTGCTGGCCGAAGCATCCTGAATTGTTCTAAATTCACTTTCCTAATCTTCCTCTGTACCCATTTCACAGGCAACAAAACTGGGGCTTAAAGAAGCTAAGGACTTTGGGAGGCAGTGGGGTATAAAAGAATCATAGACCTTGGAGTCAAACAAATCAAGAGTACTTTAGCCAGCTACTGACTATACGATTTAGCTGAACTATTTTCATGTGCTATTGTAAAAATAAAGTGAAATCATATTGCATATGCAATACTGCCATCAAGTCTGGCATACAGTAGGTGTGCTGTAATCTTAGTTATTTTTCCTTTCTTTGGCCAAGGGCACAGAGTCAGTCCACAGCTGGAGGAGCTGAGATTCAGACTCATATCTTCCTGAGCTGCAACCCCAGGCGCTCTCCCCTCAGTGACGCCTTTCTCTCAGCTTCCCCTGAATATTAAACCCAGGTTCCCTTCTCAAAGGCCTTTCCCAGCTAAGCTGGTTAATCTTCATATCCAAGAAACAAGAAGATGGTTGCTAAACAACCCCTTTTTAGGACTAGAGTGCCTTCCCTTCCCTAAAGCGTATTCACTCTCACCTCCGGAGAAATATAAACACGCCTTGGTGAGGGGCTGGAACTTGAAGCTGGCCAGGCTTGCCCTTTCCCAGTGATTCTTCAGGCTCACAAGGGAAACCCTTGCAGGGAATCCCTCTGGGCAGCAAAGTCCATCCCTTTTATGGACAGATTCTCCTGCTGCCGCATAGCAAACCCTGAGCAAATTTTTGGCATGCAAGAGGCCCCACATCTTTTTGTCTAAAAGGCAAATGTGCTTCTCTGAATTCATAACAGCAGCTCAGTTTTAAAAGATTTTGCAGATCCCAGTGAACACCTCTGTCCAGGCTTTTCTCAGACTCAATAAACAGTAGGATTCTAAAGCCAAGAGGATCCCCCTACTTCCAATATGATTTTGTCCAACTGGCTACCTCTAAACTAGGATTTCTCAACCTCAGCACTACGAACATTTGGAACAGGTGCATTCTTTGCATTGTGGAACATTCAGTAGCATCCCTGGCTTCCACTCATTATGTGCTAGTAGCACCATCCTACCCGCCCCCAAAACTGTGACAGTCAGAAATATTTCCAGACACGCCACATGTTCTCTAAGAGGCAAAGTCACCCCCACTTGAGAACACTGCTTTAAACAGACCTGGAATGAGGTTTAAAACTGGTTTTGAGCTTGCAGTTTTCTGCAAAAAAAAGAAAAACTTGCCTTTTCTACTGTACTTGACAGCTTGAGTCATTAGTGAATCAAATGGGAATATTAGGGGTATCCATGGCTGGATTTAAGGGTGCCAAGAGTAGCGGTATATAGCACGATATTGAGCACTACCTTATTTCTAACTCAATTAATGTCAGGACAAGAGGACCAGTATAGGGCTCTGAGCCATGCTAACCCTAAACTACTCAGAAGATAGATAGAATTTTCCTAAGGGATTAAAAATCCTAGGCCAAGATGGAGAAACTGCAGAGAAACTTCAGAGTACCTTAAATGCACTTTACATATGTGATCTCATTTAATCTGTGATATGCCTCTAGGAGGTAAAGCAGTCATATATTTTTACACAAGAACTGAAACTCAGAAAGATTGAGTAATTTATCCAAGGTCAGTCAGCTGATAACTGATAGAGATGAGCTTCATACTCAGGCTTAGCTGTGGGGGTGATAGCTGATATTAGAAACCAATCCGTGTTAGTGCTTCCTTTGACTGGTTAGAATCCTGATGCCTCTGGAATCACTACAACCCCAGGCAGCTGGTAGGTCTCATCCTGATAGCTCTCATTCCAAAGGAGCTGGGCTCTCTGACAACGGTATCTGGAAATTCAGTCTCAGAAGTTAACTGTGAGTCCCGTTTTCCTAAATTCGAAGAAAAGAAAATGCCTTTCCACTATGTATCTAATAGAAAAGTCCTCCCAGCAGGGACTGTGGGTAAATGGAAGTAAAAGGATAGAGAGCGGAAAGGAAAGGTGGAGGGGGTGGAATAAGACATAGCAAAGGAATGAGAAATAAAACTGCAAAGGCTGAGCACGGTGGTTCACACCTATAATCCCAGCACTTTGGGAGGCTGAGGTGGGCAGACCATGAGGTCAGGAGTTCAAGACCAGCCTGACCAACGTGGTGAAACCCCGTCTCTACTAAAAATATAAAAATTAGCCAGACATGGTGGCATGCTCCTGTAATCTTAACTACCTGGGGAGGCTGAGGCAGGAGAATCCCTTGAACCTGAGAGGCGGAGTTTGCAGTGAGCTGAGATGGTGCCATTACACTCCAGCCAGGGCGACAGAGCAAGACACCGTCTCAGAAACAAACAAACAAATGAAATAATAAAATAAATGAATAAATAAATAAATAAATAAAACCAAACTACTGTAGAATGCACAGCACAAAGTTGGAAAGACAAGAACACTAAAATCAAAAGATTAGAAGAAGAAGAAAAGAGAAAAGAGAATGGTGAAAAGGTAAGAGAGGAAAAAAGAGGCAAACAGAAGAGAAATTTGGCTGGAGGAAAGGAACAATAGAAGAGAGGGAATCTGCTCCAAAGTCATCTTTGTGGCTATTGACTCCTGGTGAGCTTTTAATTTGAACACCACTTGTGAATAACCGGCAAGGTGTCTGTGCACAAATCATCCAGTAAAAACTTTCATGTATTAGGATCCAGCCTTTCTAGGCTATTCACTTAACTAGAATTTTTTAGCTGTGCTCTAGCTTTAAGAAAGAGAAAAACTATCAGACTAAAAAGCTACAGTCAGGGAATGAAAAGAAAAACCCCACCATATATCTTCAGGGTAGAGTCACACATGCTTAGGGCCAAAGAGAAACCCCATCACAAAGTATTGAGACTGTGTTCCATAAATTACACAGCACAAGCTATCCCACTACTATCAAGTCTTACCTATGTGATGAAAAATATTCTTCAAGGACTAACTCCAAATCTGATAGGATATCGTGGTTACCATATGCTCATCATTTACCAGTATTCCTAGAGCAATAACGTTGCAAGGAATACCATTATGTCCATTGATGGGGATGGAGACACTACGGACAAGAAGGGTGGAATAACTGGCCTGAGGTCACACCGCTAGTCACTGGGATTGGCTGTAGACCCCCTCGGTCTTTCCCCTAGGCCACACCCACCCTTCACCCCTCCACCCCTCTACCCCTCCTACACACACACAGCTATGGGGTTGTATTCAGTGCTCAGTTTTTGCTGCAGTAGAACAGTAAACCCAGGAATTCTAAGTTTTTTAATCCACAAAGGCTGAAACAAAATCATGCCTTGTGCTCAATTCATAGAATTGCCGAATTCCGAGTCTGGCGGGACTCCAGGGCCATGAAGTACCCTCATCCTTTTTTTCTTTTTTTTTTCCTTTTTTTTTTTTTTTTTTTGCAGATGACCTAAACCAGGCTCAGTGAGTTGAAAGGCCCCAAGTCACTGCAGTTTATCAGAAAATTAAATTAACTGAAAATTGCCATTCTTGAAAATATCCTATTCCCAAGCATTTTCTTGTACCCATAAGGGGAACATTTTTCTCTTCCAGAGGGCTGCTCCACTGCTCTTGCCCCAACTGTCAGGGACACAGGGAGGCCACAGAGCCTCCTGTGCCAGTGGCCTATGGCGAATATCAGGAACAGCCCCAGGCAGTCGGGCTACAGGTAGGGAGGAGATCCAGAGGGTCTATTAGGCAGACCACAGCTTTGCTAAGAAGTTACGTGGCAAACACCAAATCACCAGTTCTCAACTCTTTGTTTGATGCTATTACTTTTATAATCTATGGTTCCCTTAAATCTAGTGTAATATGACAAGCTTATAATTCAAAACACATTTGTACAAAATGTAAAATACACACTGTACAAGCCCGTGAATATAAGACGCAATGTTCCCTTCAGGCCTCCTACTGAAAGCAGACAACACTTCTTCAAATCATCTGACATTTCTTGTCTGCTAGCTTGAAGACCCTTAATTCCCCACTCTGTTGTTTTCCTATTGACCAACTGCTACATTTCATGTGGGTCCTCTTGCTCGTGTGTGAGTATATGTTAAGCATTTGTTTTCCTTTAGGACAGACATTCCCTGCTGTGTTTTTCCTGGATTTGGACTATTTTTACTATTTACTTTATGTTGCCATGGAGATGGGGAGATCACAGATGTTAAGCGTTGGAATCTGGGGCCACAGGAGACATTTATCATTGTACTTTGTATGAAGTGGGCTCTTGTTCCCCATTTCTGCAGAGCCTCGTGTTTATTTTACAAAGAAGTTACTAATGAGGACTCAGGCCTAATGAATAATGGGAAACTCTGCTTCACCTCCATGGCACATGCTTGCTGCAACAGCGATCTTATTAGAAAGGAAGGTAGAGCTCCTGAACACACAGAGATTAGCAGCTGTCAGTTTTTTCCTGTGTAGGAAATAGAAGGATGCATCAGAACAAGGGGCCCATTCATCATTCTTTCCCAGCTCCTTGAAGAAGAGAAACTTTCCCAAATTATTTCAACTATGCTCTGCAAGGAAAGGAAAAAAAAAAAAAAAAAAGGGAGAAGGGCTAACCAGAGGGCCACCGTCGTCATTAACAAACGTTTGCTGATTACTGGTGAGCAAAGGGTGAGTCTGACTACAGCAAAATACAGCGGGTGAAGTTTGCAAAGGCTACATGCTAAAAAATACTAAACACATGTGCTGAAAGCATACACACTAACCAAAGTGAGGGTTAAGAAACCCAACTTTTATTCTTTTGAAGGATCTGTGTAGCTCAAAGTCCAGCTGAATTGAAACAGAGATAAAAACAAGAAAACAAAAACTCACTGCAGGCATCTTTGGTGATTGATTTGAACATTTTGGGATTTGAACATTTTGGCTTTTGAACAAATAACTCAAAATTCATTCTCTTAAGACCCAACCAAGGTAACTTTTGGCTTCTATCACCTTGCCCAAACCAGACTGGAGTCCTTAAAAGGTCTTTTTTGCACACACACAAGGCCGTTGACATCCAAGCAAAACAGAATGGACAAACACATATTGGACAATGGCTATTGATGGGCCCAGCTACACTCTTCCTGTGCTTGGAGAAATCTCTCCTATCCCCCTCGCAAACTTCCGGGTTCCTTCTCTAGACCCTGTTCTCTTTCTAGGAGACTATGATGACTGCCCCATTTCCCTGGACTCTAGCCCTTTGCCTGAATGGTACTTTATTTCGATTGGCTGTTTGGCTCCTCCTAGGCTTCACCCTGGGTGCTCTGCCACTTTTTACACGTCTACACCAAGTTCCCCTAGCAAGCCTTATAACCCTGTTCTGCTCCCAACTCTTGTTTTAGGGACCCCAGCCCTCTATTTGCCCTGTAAAGTTATTTGGACATTTTTTTAAATCCCTTTTTGTCTCTCCTCTTTCTATTTTCTTTCATCCTTATTTACTCTTTACTTCTCCCTTCTTGTGTGAAGCTTAAATTTTCTCTTTAAACAATCATTTTTCCTTTCCCAGTGACCTTTGTAATTTGATCTGAAAATTAATATTTCTGCAGCTAAATTTTTTTTTTTTTTTTTTTTTTTTGAGACGGAGTCTCACGCTGTTGCCCAGGCTGGAGTGCAGTGGCGCAATCTCGGCTCACTGCAAGCTCCGCCTCCTGGGTTCCCGCCATTCTCCTGCCTCAGCCTCCTGAGTAGCTGGGACTACAGGCGCCCGCCACCGCGCCCGGCTAATTTTTTGTATTTTTAGTAGAGACGGGGTTTCACTGTGGTCTCGATCTCCTGACCTTGTGATCCGCCCGCCTCGGCCTCCCAAAGTGCTGGGATTACAGGCTTGAGCCACCGCGCCTGGCCAGCTAAAATGTTTTAAGAGGCAATAGCGGTAAAAAGAACATTGGACTAGCTTCAGACCTTAGTTCTAACATTTGTGAGCTGTAGGATATTGGGGAAAATAATGTCCCTATACCTCAGTTTCTTCATTTGCAAAATGGAGATAATAATCTATAGTGTACACAGTGGTTGTGATGCTAGCATGGGTGAGAACCACTGATAGGTTCCCAGTAAAAGGTAATTCTTTCATTCAACTTGACTCAAAGATTTCTTTGGCAAGTGTTATTCATCTAGGTATGACATCTAAGCAATAGTGACAATATTTTGGGGAAATAAAAACTCCAGAAACAGTTGTCAAGAACTGCTAAGGGTCTCAGATTTTACCCTTCTTGAAAACTAGCAACTGGTATAAGACATGAGACTCCTGGGTCAGAGACAAAGAGTTTTATTATTCACAACAACAGCAGTAGCCAACGTCTTCTAATTGCAACAGAAATTTGAACAGTAATTTACTCCAATTTTAAAACAGCTAAGGCCAGGATGTATGCATTTTTAATGCATAACAAGCCTTTTGTAAATCATCTATATTTTACTACTTGTGTCTGCTCCCATCTCAGATATGTCATATGAATCTTTTTCCCATTAAATAAACACATGTATACAAATAAATATAAGCATATAATTTATAGCAGTAGAGTTTAGTGATTAAAAACTCAGGTTCAGGAGTCAACCTGCCTCGGCTCAAATCCCAGCTTAACCACCACAGAGTGACCTTGGGCAAGCTATTTAACTTCTCTGTGCCTTTTTCTCATGTCTGTAAAATGGAGATAATAACAGTGTCTACTTCATAAGATTGATGAGTAGATAGAATGTTATAATCCATGTAAAGTGCTTATGACATCAAGCTTAAAATAAATGGTAACTATTATTAATAGTGTACATTCACAAAATCCTTTGGATTTCATCTTCTTTCCCAAAAGGAGGATTAAAAAAAAAGTTTCCAATCTAGAACTTAGGGTTTCAGAATAAATCCACAGGCACTTATAACAAAAAAATCCTCTCCCATTTTTCTTCTCTTACCATGAACCAACTTTAGATTGATTCTGTGTTTAAAAACAAAAGCGAGAAAGAAAAATAGGTACCACATGAAAATTCTACCTTCTGGAAGCATTCACATAGTTAGTATTGTTCTTTTTTTCATGACAAGGAGAATGTTCTTTTATCTAGAAACAATCTATATTGTTATCATTTTCTCTTTGTTTTAGCTGTAGTCCAAGCATGTTATTTACTAAGAAGATAAAAATCCAAAATATATGTCTTCATATTTATGTTTTCTTAGTCATTTGTTTTTTAATTCTTGAAATCTCCAAAGGCGATTGGCACACACAAAAAAATCCTGGGGCTTAAGGAAAATGTTCACCAATCCATTAAACACATACGAACCCTGGTTATAATGACTGTGCCTTCTTTCAGGTGGAGCTGGCAGGACCTTTCCTATCATGGAGTCAGACTCCTCACTTTGACTTTATGAACCTGGAGCTTGAGCCCAGGGAGGCAGGCAAATGCTCCAGTCTGAGCAGCCGAGTGCAGCTGGATTCCAGTGCTTTCTCTGCATCACACCATTCCTTCTGCCTGGCCACCTTCTATCCCTTATTTTCCTTCATTCTTGGGATCAAAGCAGGTACGTTTAGTTGGTATTGCATGAAATGAGATGTACTGAATGAAACTGAAATGTGTTTCGATTTCATTCCTGGTGCTTTCCTGACCATTGTAAGCAAGGTAACCAAGGTCACTCTGCTTTTCCAATTGGGCTCTTTCAGCTTATTAAAACCACAGTGGTCCTTTGAGTGGTGACACCATTACGTATGGCACTGTTATGGCAGATACATGACATTATGCATTTGTCAAAACACATAGACCTATACAACACAGAATGAACCCTAGCCTAAACCATGGACTTTAGTTCATAATATAGCAGGATCGGTTTTGATTCATCAGTTTTAACGAGTGTACCACACTAATGTCAGATGTTAACACTAGGAGAAACTGTGTATGTTGAGGTAGGGGAGAGAGACTATGCAACTCTCTGTACTTTCTGCTCAATTTTTCTGTAAAAATATACTGTCTTAAAAATTAAATATATTATAGACAGACAGATAGATAGATGGACACATAGATTAGATAGATAGATAGATAGATACAGTCTAAGATAAGTATATATATAAAGCTTCAGTGGTCCAACCTTGTTATATTTGAGAGATAGTATGGTAATGGAGTTTGTTTACCAACAACAATAACCACAAAAAAACAAAGACCAGTGATTTCTTATCTCATTTGGCATTGGTCTTTGGTGTGAAAAAGGTAAATTCTAGAACTAACTAGTCACATCATCCATATCACACATCAAAGTCTACAATGTAAATACTACTCCTTAATAAAACTAACAATTTGCAAGTCATGGTGCAAAGTAGTTTTGAAAGATGCTATCATATTTTTAATAACTAGCTCACGTCCACTCTACCTACCATGAATATTTGAACTCACTTCATGGTGTTGACGTGAACCCTTCCGGCTGAATTTTTTCCCTGCCATTATTTTCACACTGTCCATATTGCTAGCTTATATTTTTGCCAATTTATTTGAAGGTGTGTTAAAAACTGATTTAAACATCTAAAAATTTCTTCTTCTGTCGTGTACATGTCAAGAGTTTAGAAAATAACAAATCTTTCTCATATTTGCCTGCATAAACCTACAATACAAAAGCAAGCAACACAGAGTCTGGTCCACCGGAGTTATCAAAATTTCACAAAATTTCAGCCTTTTAATTGATTCATTAAACACAATGGGTGATAATTCTTGCATCTGAGCTAGTATCTTATGAGACATGAGAGTGGTTGAATTTTTATAGTAGCCAGTTGCATTGTTTAAACAGATTGTTTAACAAAACTACCCCTGACGGTACATTCCATTTTCTCTCAGAGTACATCTACTTAGAGTCATGCTGGATGTGACTTTTTATTGTAAGATTTAATTTTAGTTCATATTCAGTTTTCTAGGTACAGTAAGCTCAAGACACACTGTAAGATACCAATAACCTTATTTTTATTCTCACTATATTCTGTTTCAAAATACCATTGTAACTTGGCAGGCATCATAGAACTATTTTGCAAATTTTTACTGCCTGAAGTACATCCAGTAACTTTTAGCTCCATAAAAGGTGAACCCCAATGACAAATAATTATTAATGTTCTCCTTGTCTCTGCATGACTTTATGAGAAAACTTTCCACACATGGCCTTCATTGACTGGCCTTCGACCTGGTCAGACTTGTCATTTTTATCTTGATACATTTCTTATTGTAAGTATAATTATCCCATTCCCACTTGTGGGGCAGAGGAAAATAAATATAAGCATAAACTCTGTCTTATACACACACATATATGTGTGTGTGTGTGTATATATATATATATATACACACACATATAAAATTTGTAAACTTGAAGGCGAGAAAACTTAATTCATTAAAACTACTACAGTATGATACTGCCATAAGAAAATGCATAACATGTCCACTTGTACTGGATCACTGATTTTCACCCTAGAAGATAGCACAGTGCTGACCATATATACCCAAGCCTTACCTAGCTATTTAATGGAGCATGGTCTTTCCCATGTTAACAGAGGGTGTATACTTGCAATAGTTTACTTTCGGGTACATGCACAGGCCCAAATTCAGGAACAGATTATGGCAGACCTACATGATCTGTTCAAAGACACGTGTATAAGACATTCAAATATATACACAAGAGTGAAAATATATTTCAAGAGAGAAATGCTGTTTCCGGGTTTGAACTTAACCAAGCTCACCCAGTAGTAGAAGTCACTGTAGTGGTGGTCTCTAGTATGTTAAAATCTGCTGCATGTCAAATTTGAGTGTGTGTTTATTATAATTTATTTTTCTAAAGAGTTGAAGTATATATATCTTACAATGAAGCTAGAGTTTTATATTTGTGGAATCTTTGCAACAAGGCATAGCCTTCCTCCATGGGTAACATATAGCAACTCATTGAAGGAAAGAAGCTGAACCAACTAATAAGGAAAATGCAGCTGCTCCCCTACTAGGCAAAGGAGAAAGTACAGCTGGTATTGAAGTAGGAGACTGGCAGGACTTGTTTTCCAGACCAGATAGGAAACTGCCCAGAACCAGCAAGTGACACCTCTTTCAACCCTTTGGTGCCCAGAACCAGCAAGTGGCACCAAGAAAGCAACCTCTACTTGCCCTAGCTGCCCATCAGCATAAGACACTCCCACCAGTGCCATGACAGTTTACAAATGTCATGGCAACACCCGGAAGCTGTCATCCCTTTCCATGGTCAAATCTAGAAGTTACCACCCATTTTCTAGAGATTACTGAATGACCCACCCCTTAATTTGCATTTAATTAAAAACGAGTATAAATACTGCTTACCAACAGCCCATACGCTGCTCCTCTAAGCAAACTGCCTGTGGCTAACTCTATTGGGCAAGGAGCAGTCAGTGAGCAGTGACACTGCTGCTTCAATAAACTTGCTTCCTTCCACTGCCAGCTCGCTCTTGAATTTTTTCCTGAGCAAAGCCAAGAACCTGCCTTGCATCAGTACCGGTATGCAGAGAGGCAGACAGGAGTGGCCTGAGAGGAGAGCAAGGTGGGCAGAGTTAAGTCTTCTCGATGGAGAAGTGGACAAACTTGAAGAGGAGGGACCTGAAAGGACCGGGAAGAACCTGCCAGAGGAAGGACAAGTCCGCTGGGAGATGAAGGAGCGTGGGATGTATCTACAATATGGGTCTGCATGTTCTTGGGGTGCCATGCAGTTGGGCTGGAACTTCTTCCTCTCCTCTAAACCAACTGTATTAGGCCATTCTCACACTGCTATAAAGAAATACAAAATTTTGATAATTTAGAAAGAAAAAAAGTTTAATTGGCTCACGGTTCTGCAGGCTGTGCAAGAAGCATGACGCTTGGAGGCCTCAGGAAACTTTCAATCATGGCGGAAGATGAAGGGGAAGCGGGCACATCGTCCATGCCTGGAGCAGGAGGAAGAGAGAAAGGTGGGAGGTGGGAGGTGCTACACACTTTTAAACAACCAGATCTAGCAGTAACTCACTCTCAGGAGAATAGCACCAAAGGGGAAATCCATCCCCCTGATCCCGTCACCTGCCACCTGGTCCCACCTCCAACACTGGGGATTACAAGTTGACATGAGATTTGGGCTGTGACACGGACCCAAACCATATCACCAACCCTCCCCAGTTCAAGACATTTTTTCTCTCTGCTGTTTGGAGTCGTCTGAAATCTCACCACTTCTATTCATGAGTTTGGGCGTGCATTTTCTAAGCTACTGTGCTGTGGACCATCATTCCATAGGAAAAAATCTATTTCCCACCTGGAATTACTATTAAGCTGAACTAAAATCAATGAGTTTCTTTACTGAAGGATATCAAGCCTTTATTATACTAATTTGAGGGTTGGGGATTTCCTAGGGGGGATTTATTATGTCATGTTTTCCATACTCATTCAATTTTTTAAAAAGTTTCTCTTTGTAGCATACCTGTGAATTTCTCCTGAAACTCATATCCCACAAAACACGGTCTGAGAAATCCTGCTTGGCGTAAGGCGCTGCATGTCCCGGAGCCCCAGGCTTTCAGTCACCGAGGCAGCAAGTCATTCCCAACCTTCCCCATAGTCAGAGGGAACTGCATGTTTGGGGGCCATCCACGTTTCCAACTAGATCCCTTAAAAGGAAATTGTTTACTATGGTTATTTTACACAGCACCATCCAGGTGAGAAGGAATAGGGGCTAGCTCAGGTAAGTTTGGATTAAAGTGGAAATTAACATGAAGTGTAGGTTCTAGGCAGGCATTAAATAGAACTACCGAAGGGGTGTCCACAGGGTGTCTAGGAAATGAGGAATGAAAAGTGAGAAGGAGGGTAATGAACACCAATGTCACTTATTTCCTGATGCTGACTAGTTAGGAAGTAATTTGGTGAAATCACCAGACCTGCATCTGTCAATGTGAAAGGTGGATTTAAAGTTCCTTTTCTGTTTTTGCACCTTTACCCTTCTCCCAAGTTGTGTATATCTGAGTCCCTTATATATTATAGACTGTCGATAAATCCTTGAATGAAAGAGGAAAGGAGTGAATGAGAATTGTCCTAGTCCAAATTATAAAACGCATCAAGTTTATTTTCAGGCATGTTTTCCTCTTGGATTTTTAACGACTTTTTTCTCTTCTTTCCCTCTATTATGTAAACCCCACTCGAAGGCATGTCTGATTCCATCTCAGCGTGCTCTTTTATTCAGGGGTAGTTTGTTATTTCAATACACGTCAGATCTTAGCTAAAAGACCGATTCTCTGACCCTATGGTGGGAAGAATCCCTTTGAGCATCAAAGTCTCCCCAGAATCCTGCAATTCTTCCACAAAAGAGAAAACTCACTCTTGAGTTCTGAGGATGAACAAAACTAAAATAATAAATTGATAACCCATCATCTTTAGTGTCTACTTTAATTCTAGAAGGCATTCCAGGGATTGTCCCAGGTGGGACATTTTCCCAGAGACACAATTCCAGTGTCTTGCGCAGGAATGTGGCTGCTTTGTGGGTGACTACAGTGCATGCAATGCGTGTATCCAATTGAAACCACAGGGAAGAATTCTGGTGGCCGGAATGTCATTACCCAGTAATCTGGGGCATTTGTCTTCCGGGTCCCATCTCTCCACCGGTCCGTAATCAAAGCAGGGCATTATGGCTGTGCCAAGACAGATTCCAGACTAAATATTTTAAAAAGAAGATATTGTTGGCTGGACCTCCAAGTGAGATAGATGAGAGAGATGTCTGATGAAGCAAAAGGTCTGGAGGAAATGGTAAGAGATCTGTGCTTGTTGTTTGATTTTAGAGTACGCTGAAAAGGAATACTCTAGGCATTGTTTCAAGAATTAAAAAGGGAGAATGACAACTAGAGCAGAATCTTGCCTCAAGCCTGTCTTGGGAATTTCTGTTTTTCCTCTTTCCCACTTTCCCTTCCTCCCTCTCTCCTTTCCTTCTTTCCTTCTTTCCTTTATTTGGTACCTATACACCAGAAACTGCATTAAGGCTACAAAGATAAATGGGAGATGATTCGTGCTCTGAATATGTACAATGATCCCTTTCTCTTCCCTCCTCCACCAACCTTGCCTGACCCTTCATTGTCTCCATTTTACTTTTCTCTATTTTTTCTACATTTTACATAACAGCATGTGTTAGTTACAGTTTTCCAGAGAAACAGAACCAATAGGATATATATGGAGAGAGACAGACAGAGACAGAGAGAGAGAGACACATACAGAGAGAGAGAGAGAGAGAGAGAGAGAGAGACTGAGGTTGATTTTAAGGAATTGGCTCACGTGATTATGAGGGCTGGCCAGGCTGAAGTCTGCGCAGCAGGCAGACAGGCTGGAGACCAGCGAAGAGCTGGGGTTGCTGCTGAAGTCCAAAGTTGGTCTGAAGGCAGAATGTATTCCTCTCTAGGGCACCTCTGGTTTTTTTCCTTCTTAAGGCCTTTGTGATGAGGCCTAACCACATCCTGGAGAATAACTACTTTACTCTTAGTCTAATGATCTAAATGTGAATCACCTAAAAAATACCTTCACAGTGACATCTAGACTGATGTTTATTCACATATCTGGGTGCCACGGCCTGCCCTAGTTGACACGTGAAACTCACATCACACAGTCCCTCCCACCACTGACACCAGCATCCTCCCTAGACTCTGTTTCTTCTTGGGATTCTTCTCCGTACCTTACCCCACCTGTCCTCCCATCAACTTCCCTCACTCTCACAGGAACCCTGAGGTAACAGTGACACCAGCTGACATTTACTGAGCCCCTCCTGGTTACCAGACACTGTGTCACATGCTTTGCATGGATTTCTTACTTAATTCTCACAACTCTTTGAAGTAAGCACTTTCGTTATCACCTTATCTCAGCCGGAGAGGTTTGAGACCTTGCTGGAGGGCCTAGCGCTGGTGTACAGTGGGGCAGGGATTCAGAAATCAGTCAGCCTGACACCAGCCTGGGGGGTTCACTGCTGGGCCACACTGGCACTCTTCACATGCAGGGCGGCCCCTGTGGGAAGCCTCCTCCCCTTCCCTCCCCATCCCCTTGAGACTGTGAAAATCATCAGGCACGAGACGGTACAACTGCTGGTTTGGTTGACCCCATGGGACAGCACAGGGAGCGCGACCTTGGGGGTGGCAGAGCAGGCGGGTGCCTCTATGGGATGCCCTGCATAGAGCACGTGCTCCCCTACAGAGCAGGGCAGGCAGGGAAGTGCAACCCAGTGTTGCCCTGGGGAAGGGCTTCCTGAACCCTGTGGCCAGGCCACAGCAAAACCCACTGCCATGGGGCACTCTACAGCCTTTTACAATCATTCTGGAGTAGAAAATCAATGATATGGGGAAATGTTCATGATATACTAAATTAAAAAGCCAGTTCTGCCTGTAATCCCAGCACTTTGGGAGGCTAAGGCGGGCAGATCACCTGAGGTCAGGAGTTTGAGACCAGCCTGGCCAACATGGTGAAACCCCGTCTCTATTAAAAACACAAAAATTAGCCGGGCATGGTGGTGGGTACCTATAATCTCAGCTACTCAGGAGGCTGAGGCAGGAGAATCACTTGAACCCCGGAGGCAGATGTTGCAGTGAGCGGAGATTGTGCCACTGCACTCCAGCCTGGTGACAGAGCAAGACTCCATTTAAAAAAAAAAAAGGCCAGTTTCTAGTAGTTTGTAAATATGAGCTCTCAAAGCATGTATTACACATATTACACATGTAAACATACATATCGATGTGTATAAATAGATGTACATACATATAAAAAAACTGAAAAGCTAGGCTCAAAAATGAAGTAGGATCATGTGTAGTTATTACTTTAGTCTTTATGTTTTCCTACATTTTCCAAAATTTCTACAAATAAATATAGTTTGTAGAAATGTAAAAAATATTGTATTATTCTTCTGCAATTAAAAAACTGGTCACATAGGAAGACATTTAGATACTTAACTGTTTCTGGGTAGTTTAATCCTATACCAAACTATTGTTACAAATTAATTCCTGGCCGGGCACGGTGGCTCACGCCTGTAATCCCAGCAGTTTGGGAGGCCGAGGCAGGCAGATCATGAAGTCAGGATTTCAAGATCAGCCTGGCTAATGTAGTGAAACCCCGTCTCTACAAAAAATACAAAAAATTAACCGGGCATGGTGACGGGTGCCGGTAATCCCAGCTACTTGGGAGGCTGAGGCAAGAGAATTGCTTGAACCCGAGAGGCGGAGGTTGCAGTGAGCCGAGATCGAGCCATTGCACTCCAGCCTGGGCGACAGTGCCAGACTCTGTCTCAAAAAAATAAAATAGATAATACTAATAATAATTCCTAGAAATACAGGGCTCAAGAAATCCATATTGAAATTATTGGTTACAGATGGGATGTCAGTCCCTAAAGAGACAGGGTGGCCAGCCTGGGAGGGAGCGTCAGCTCTCCCAAGAGGAAAATAATCCAGCAAAGGTGTTTGGCTTAATGACAAGAATTTCCATTGCAAAAATATTTTCCATTCTTTAATCAGAGCCTAATCCAAAAGAAACTTCAGATGCCCGTCATGGTACTTTCCATTTTAAATCTCCACCTCCCGCTTATTTCGGTCTCCATAGCATTCCTGCCCTTTGTGAATGGTAAAGAAAAAGCTGGAAATTGTAAAGGTCTTTTTCAAATTGTCACCCATTTTATTAATCCCTCAAGTTGTAGTGGTGTGACTGAGTTTTTAACCAGCATTCCAGGACTAATAAAACAAATAAGAGCTGTCTAGTTTGCAAAGAGAAAAACTTATTCCAATTAACTTTCATGGATCCAAATGCTTGTAAATCTTGATGTTATTTTCACAGGCTATGTATATCCCTTTAAATAACAATAATAAATCATCATACCATGTATCATATTATTTATACATTATCCCATTTATGCTCAAAACGTTCCCAAGACTCTGTATAACTTCTGTGGCGTGAAGAAACCAAGGCCTCAAGCTGTTGAGTTGTTTGCCCAAGGACACACAGCTGACAAATAAGAAAGCCAGAATGTCTGACTCGAAACAGTGTACTGTCCACCTCACACCACCTCCTTCACATCTTAGAAGGTGGTTTGAGGTTGTGGAAACAACTATAAGTCATTCAGACCAAGGTCTCATAAATTAAAGGGGTCATTCAACCAATGGCTGTCAGTGAAGAATATTGAATGTGCACCATAGTCCGTGTATGGTTCTACTTGGGGAGATGGTCAGATGAATGGTCCTTACTGTCACCAAATTGAGTAATGGTATTTGGTCAAAAAATGATATGGGGGGGGGTGAAAGAGGGGTGGGGATGGTTAATGGGTACAAAAAAAATAGGAAGAATGAATAAGACTTACTATTTGATAGCAAAATAAGGTGACTATAGTCAATAATAATTTAATTGTACATTTTAAAATAACTAAAGGAGGATATAATTGGATTGTTTATAACACAAATGATAAATGCTTGAGGGGATGGATACTCCATTCTCCATGATGTGGTTATGACACATTGCATACTGTATCAAAACATCTCATGTACCTATAAATATATACACCTACTATGCACCCACACAAATTTAAAATAAAATTTGAAATTAGAAAAAAATGAGGTGTCACTTTTAATGTAATGAGACTGTGTGTGTGTGTTTGTGCATGTTGTAAACCCGCTCCAAAGGCCTCCATTAGCACCTATGCCCTTGAAGGCACTGGGAATGTTTTAGATATTGGGCAATGTATGATTACCCTCACAAAAGAGGCTAGTTTCAGACTGATTTCACAATGCATGTTTGGTCACATTACTGAAAAGTAGTCTGAAAAACTGAAAATGTTGCTTTTGTGTATTGATTTATTAACTTGTTAGGACACATGACTGTCAAAACCTTACCTATCATTAATACTTTCAGAGTCAAACTAAGGATTGACATTCAGGCAGTATAAATCTCATATTTCATTTGCCCTTTGTATCCTTTAAAAATATATTGCCTTGATTTGGAGTGATTTGAGGGTTTTCTTTTTTTAACTGGTGTTGCTATCTATCTATCTATCTATCTATCTATCTATCTATCTATCTATCTATCTATCATCTATCATCTATCATCTATCTATCTCTATGTCTATATATTAGTTAGGAGCTGTTTTCTTTTTTCTTTGAGACGGTGTTTTGCTCTTGTTGCCCAGGCTGGAGTGCAGTGGCGTCATCTCTGCTTACCGCAACCTCCGCCTCCTGGGTTCAAGCGACTCTCCTGCCTCCTGAGTAGCTGGGATTACAGGCATGCGCCGCCACATCTGGCTAATTTTTGTATTTTTAGTAGAGACAGGGTTTCTCCATGTTGGTCAAGCTGGTCTCTATCTCCCGACCTCAGGTGATCTGCCTGCCTTGGCTTCCCAAAGTGCTGGGATTGCAAGCATGAGCCACCATGCCCAGTCTAGGGGCTGTTTTCTAAAAAATTGATATCTGATTCCTTCCTGTTCAAATCTTCATAATGTTACATTCTAGATCACTTATTTTTTGTGTGACTTTTCCTAGGAGCACTTGGTAGTGTTACCTTAAATATTACACTTGAAATAGAAAATTCACTAGGGCTTTAGCAGATATCAGGATGCTGATAGGCTAAGATCAAATTAGATGGTGTGGTACAGACCAAGTAGCGTTGACTCTTCTGCACCAATTAACATATGTGATTCTTTGATGGTCCCTACAAATAGGTCTTTTAATGTAGAGTAACTAGTACATTTTATTCTAGAGTCCTTAAAACTAAAAAAGTTTACAAAAAACCAGTCATAATTCTCGATGGTATGATTCACTAACTTCTACTCTTCTGTATTTTGAACTTCTAAATCCAGGCCATATGGCAGTGGTTCCCAAACTTGTCTGTAATAAAGTTTTTACTGGTTCACAGAGCAGTTAGAAAAGTGAACACATAGAGTAAATATAATAAATAAATGTATAAATGTATTCATGAATTGGGATGTGCTAGTTAAGCTAAATAATAATGCACCTCTAATATATAACCCTCAAATCTCAATTGCTTAACACAATAAAGGTTTATTTTGCAGTCCTATCACAGTCCATGAGCGTGAGGACTGCTCCAGTGATCATTCTGGGACCTGAACTCCTTCCATTCAGGGGCTCTGACATCTTCTAGAACCTGGGAAGGGAGGGTAGAGAGGACACACCTGCACCTAGCCACCTGACCCAGAGCAAACATGCATCCCTTCTGCACTCCATTGCTAAGAACTAGTCACATGGCCCCACCTAAATGAAGGCGGGGGGCGGGGGGGTGAAAAAATGCAGTCCAGCAGCATACGCTTGAAGGAAAGTATGCAGACATTAGCCAAAACCTAGCTGGAATATGCTACAAGGTTAAGGCTACCTATCACCTTTACTTGGAAAGGAGGCTCTTTTATTCTTAGTTCATGTTTTTATCCTCCTTTTGTTAATGCGGAAAAAGTCCTTTCTTTTGTGGAAAACTGCAGCCTCAACTGGGGCTCAAGAGATCCTCCCGCCTTAGCCACCTGGGTAGCTAGGACTTCAGGCACACACACCAGGCCCTGCTAATTCTTTTGTGTGTTTGTTTTTTGTACAAATGGAGTCTCGCTATGTTGCCCAGGCTTGGTCTTTAGCCCCTGGACTCAAGTGATCCTCCCACTTCGGCCTCCCAAGTATTTGGATTACAGGCATGAGCCAGCACTCCTGGCCCCTAATTTTAAAATGAATTTCAAAATACTAGAACCACTGGCTTACAGAACACTGAGATATTAGAAAGCTACTGCCTGAATTTACTGACTCACTTCATAAAACGACTTCTAACTTTGAATGGTATAGCGTTTGGCCACAGGTACTCTTTGAAATTGCAAAACATTTTTCTGCTATTTCTTTCTACAGACTCCAACAGCTACATCAGTGCAGGAGAACCAAAAACAAAACAAAGCCCTTTTTTTTCGTTGTTTGTTTGGTAGGAATAATTCATTGTTTGGTTGGTAGAAATAATCACATCATTCTAGTGTTCTAGTATTCTCCACTCATTGAAACCATGTGCTCCCCCAAGGGATCTGGACACATTACCAGGAAAGTGGATCCCACTGGAATTTAACATCAAATGTTGCAACTTTAGTAAAATCATATTTGCAAAAGCTTTTCTAATAAATATAACTGTGCTTCAGAAGAATGGTCAACAGTGGAAGCAGCTGTTACTACTGAACACTTATTAGCCGCGTTACTGTCCTCTGCTTACCTGGATCTGTTAGGATGGTATTTCCCTATCATTACAGACATGTCAGTGATCCCACAGTGTCCAATTTTGCGTCTAGCACCAGAAGCGCCCTCCTGAGAGGAACACAGATCTCTACCGGCACAGTTCTCAGCATGCGGTAGCTGCTCGTTACATGCTAAATGAAGGACAGAGATCATCTCTTTCTGGTGTCGGCAGATTGGCTCCTATGTTCTTGTTTGCTGTCCCTTTATTATTTGTACTTGCAACTCGGCAAGTTGCTTCACTCTTCAAAACAGTCTTGAGTCTATCGCCACCCATTCTCTTACAACCATCCCTAACAATCATTCTTGTTGTTGCTTGGCTGATCTAAAGATTTGTTATGTCAGAGTGGGATAGGGTGACAATTTGTAACACTTCTTTTCAATTCCCAAAGATCACTGATCTTTCTCTGTATTGGGTTACAGACAATAGTGTGCACTCTTTCCCTAACCCACTCATTTGTTTCTACTCTCCAACCACAGTAAAAATTATAGTTATCCTATGTTATGTGTCTTCTATGTTCCAGAAACAATGTTGGGTGCTCGACATATGTGTATCATCTCATTTAACACTGACCTTAGCTCTGTGTGTGGGTGTTATTAGCCTGGCTTGATAGATAAGGAATCTGAGGTTCAGTGAAGCATGCCTCAGTAACTAAAAGTATCATATTATTTTCATAATTACATTGCAGTGTGGCTTTGAGGTTTGGCAGATGTGAGTTTGAACCCTAGCCCTGCCACTCATTCTAGTGGGACTTTGGATGAATTGCTTAACTCTCCTGGACCCATTTCCCTGGGGTGCAAGGAGTCCCAGTGGGGGCCAAGCACTCCTTTTGGGTGTGAGGAAGAGGGTTTGCAGGTGCTACCATGGAGTGTCCGGTTCTTGATCTGTTCACCCCTCTCGAGGGTACTCTGGGAAGGTCAAGTTCTCAAACTCCCCAAAGTCTCAAAATCCCCGAGAAGCCCCTTTCTGCAATTTGGGGTTTGCTCATGACTCCCTAGAAGTAGCTGAAGTTTTTCTAAGAGGACATGAACTGCTCACATTTCCCGAAATACTTTTCAGAGGGGTCTCCAGGGCCCATCTCAAACAAAGTCTATCGGCAGTGAGGTCCTATGGTTTCTCAAAGTTAAATTGCGGTAGGTTTGGCCCTTCCACCTGTTCAAAGGGACTTCTTTGCTGGGTAGTTAGCCCTGCGTAGTGGGTGTATCCCAGGGCCCTACAACACTCAAAGTACTACCACACAGTGTTTACTAAGGTGACCCAGGAAAATTTCTTTAGCCATTATTTACAGGAAAAAAAAAGTGGAATGAAATAGCAGATAGGCTTAGCAAAGGGCTCTTTGAAATTCACAATACTCTATCCGAAAAGTCTCTACAGAAACAGTACTCCTGTAGGCCTTGGTTATAAATATTTAAAGGTCTGAACACACGGAATGCCAAATTTGTCTATCAGCTCTGCAAATGAAACAACCTATTAATTTTCCATTAGTACTACACATTTCCTAATTTATACATGCCTCAAATCGAGTTCTCCCTCCCTTATACAGCGGTTTGGCTGCTCCCTGGGGTGACCTAAGTGAGTCAGCTGCAAAGGAGATTGATGCTTTTATTTGCAGTTTGTTCTCAGCCTTTGACCTCGGAGAAACTGCTTTCGTAAGAGGGTAGGACTCTGCTTGGCGGGGGTGGCAGGGGGCAGATGTTTTCAGAACAACCCATCGGTGACATCTTGTGACCTGCAAGGAAAGGCCTATGAGAGTAAGGGCCTCCTTTCTCAGCACGCCTTTCTCCTCACCCTAGTAACACCTCAGACCATGTTTACACCAGAATTAACATATTTCAGGGAAGCATGCAAAAGGAAATCAAGTCTACCTTTGCCTGGGCTTTGAGAATTTCTGAGCAATTTCTCACCTCCATTCTGCCTTATGCTTAGCTCTCTGAACACGGTGGCTTAGAAGAAGCAGCACTGAGGTCAAACTCTACTTCTCTACCCTGAACACCTTCTGTCTGGAGAGAAGCAGAGAAAAAAGAAAGAGCTGGTCCTTGTTTGTCGGTGAGAAGAATGGACCACATCAGTGGTTCTAAACCTGAAGCCTAAGAGTCAGCTGAGATGCTGGTTAAAATCCAGATTCCTGGGTCCCATCCCCAGTTGCCCTGGTTCATTAGTTCAGACTCCCCTGCGGATGGCTTCCAGACTAGCTTCTAGGGGGACATGGTGATCACTTAGTCCACCCAAGCTGATACAGCCTGAGGTTCTATAGGTCATTCACCCCTGCTATTCCTGGCAGCCTGGGGCCAGACAGCCAGTTCTCATCAAGCCTTTAACCAGTCACTGCCTCACTGATGTTAGATGTGACCTGGGCTTCCTGGTCAAATTCCTGATCATCCTGTCTTCCTCAGGAATAACAACTCAAAGTTCCCGTGTTCTTCCTCTGCAGTCAGAGATACCTAAAAAACAAGGCAAAGAGAAACAAGAGAAACTGGTTTACAGCCAAAGGGAAAGGCTCTTTGATCCATCTTTCTCTCACCACTGCCTACTCCTTCTGTTCCATTCCTGCCTCTAATAGGCACAGTCATCATTTTTATATTTTTTAAATAAATAAAAGCACAATCATGTCAGGGCTCAGCAGCACCTCTGAGAGGATCTGATCCCCTTCCTTACTGTTCAGGCAAGAAAACTGAAGACAGAGGTTAAAGAACTTGCCAGACGTCACAGCCAGCAGAGGCAGTGGTGGGATTTGAACCGAGGTAGTCTGACTCCAGCATGCAGGCTTGTAACCAGAATGTTCCATAATGCATAGATGCAATAAGAAAGCTGATCTAATAGCACAAGATTGGCGAGCATAACAATGTTGGGAAGATACATGCAGAGGGCGGGGGAAAGGTTATCCTTGTGCTATTCTTGTAATTTTGTTCAACAAAATTGTCAGCATGTGGGCAGAAAAACAGGCAAAGCCACACACTGTCTTAACCATTTGCAAGCACAGACTGTATCACAAAGGGGATTAAAACTCACATGGTCGGATTCTGACTTCTCTTGCTCCCTTCCCTTAACTCACAAGAAGAGTCAGGCGGCCTGGGCCGGGCTGGACCCCTCATGGGCTCCAGCAGCCTGGAGTTCTTCTTCCCATGCTGCCTCTTCCCAGCTGCATGGGGCAACCACTCCCCTTTTCTGGGTATTGTTTCTTCTGTAAATCGGGGAGAGGATTGTTCCAGGGGATTACTGAGGGTGCTTTCCAACTCTGAAGTTGTAGGTGTGTCCTACCCTTGAGTGGCAGGGGTATCAGCGTAGCTTTCTGTGCAGCTGAGGGGGACAGTAAATGCATGGTCACATGCATTTTTACAGACCAATTTTGTGTCGATTCATACCTCAAACTCCATGAATGGAGAGAACTTTCATGGCCCTTGTAGCTTCTCTCAGCATCTAGAGCAGGATTCTGCCGGTGACAGGTATTTAGCAAATATGGCAGAGCGGCTGTTCCCAGGGCCAGAGCCACTTGCGGGTCCTCCAGAATCTTGATAAGGCTCCCCTTTCCATAGAGCTCCTTCCCCCCTCCTCCTATCCAAGACTGGATTTAGGGGGCTCAGGATTCTACAAACAAAGCTGAGTGACCCTGTGACCCTGTCATCTCACAGTGACTGACAAGAAGACAGCCAATCTGTCTCCCTGACTCCTGGGAGGCTGTTCCTCCTAGTCCTTACAGAAACCTGGCTGGAGACAAACTATTGGCCATTTTGCTTCTTGCTTGTTTTGCCTTGGGTCTTTCATTGTTTTCTTGATAAAACAAAAGGTGTTCAGTCTCTTAGAAGTATTGCCCAGTCCTTACCCTTGACAACAGCACCCCATCACCAATAGTCAGTCAATTTCATTTCTCCCATATCCATATTTCCCTTGCTTCTGGGGTAGGGGAATGGGTTTTGGCCCTGGTTTCATACAGCTGCAGAATGATTTCCAGAATGATGTCCCATGATGGCCATGTGAGAGGAAACAGGCACGAACTGCCACCTGGGAGTGATGTCTGGTCAGACATTTCATCTTCCTTGGTGGATGGCTTAACAGGCAGGCTGGTGAAAGCCAAAAGTTCATCCTCCAGGAACGTTCTGGAGATTGTGCCGCCTGGAGGTAAAAGGTTATTCTAAGTCAGTCTCAGAACTTTGGACCTTTGATGTCTAATTCAATGGTTAGAACATGGGCTAAATGCTTTTCATCCCTAGATGGGGCCAGCGAGCTTGGTTTAATTCAGTGGCCTAAAGCTCACCACTGACTCTGTCTTGGTGAATTTCAGTGTAGTTATTCAACAGGAAAACCAAAACGAGAGGCTTCACCTCAACTCCTCTCAAGCCGGTGTGCTATCCCAAAGCCATTTGAAATGCCGACACCGATTTGGCAATGACATATAAGAAGGAAGAGTTATGAAGCTCAGCATCAAAGACTGACATTCCTATTTCTTCCATGCTTTCGTTATGTTAATGTCACCTCCTCCACATTACTTTCAGATGGAAAGAAAGAACATCACATGAATGGTCAACTACAAAAATTAACTATTTTCAGTCCTGGCTTAGGTAAAAATCATGTATATGGCAACTCGTAAAGTTAAGTATTTTCCAAAAATATTTTTTACTGCCTTAAAATACTGGAAAAGCAGAAGAATAAAGATGTTCTATTCAAGAATATAAGTTTATAAATAAGTGGCGAAAGAAAGGAACACGAGGCTGAGCACGGTGGCTCACGCCTGTAATCCCAGCACTTTGGGTGGCCGAGGTGGGCGGATCACCTGAGGTCAGGAGTTCGAGACCAACCTGACCAACACGGGGAAAACCCATCTCTACTAAAAATACAAAAATTAGCCGGGCGCGGTGGTGGGTGCCTGTAATCCCAGTTACTTGGGAGGCTGAGACATGAGAATAGCTTGAACCCGGGAGGTGGTGGTTGCAGTGAGCCAAGATCACGCCATTGCACTCTAGCCTGAGCAACAGAGAGAGACTCCATCTCAAAACAAACAAATGAAGAAAGAAAGAAAGAAGGAAAGAAAGAAAGAAGGAAAGAAAGAAAGAAAGAAAGAAAGAAAGAAAGAAAGAAAGAAAGAAAGAAAGAGAGAAAGAAAGAAAGAAAAAGACAAAGAAAGAAAGGAAGGAAAGAAGGAAGAAGGGAGGGAGGGAAGGAAGGAAGGGAGGAAGGAAGGAAGACAATCAGGGGGCTGGAAGGACCTGGGAGAGCGTGAAGCCCACTTGGATGAGGATCAAAGCTCAGAGAGGCCGTGTGCTTTCCTAAGGTCACACAGCTTAGGTAAGGGTTAAAATAAGAGAACATTTAACCCATTTATGCCTGAGGTTGCCATTTTTGAATTTTTGCAATCAGACCTTGGCGATGACCTTAAGCAGTAGGATATAAATACCTCCCACGTGCTCAATGTTCCAATAATGGAACACTAGGCAT
Organism: Macaca mulatta; assembly: GCF_049350105.2. Classification (NCBI taxonomy): domain Eukaryota; kingdom Metazoa; phylum Chordata; class Mammalia; order Primates; family Cercopithecidae; genus Macaca; species Macaca mulatta. The sequence goes on along the minus strand of NC_133408.1, from coordinate 174,529,073 downwards.
AAATGGGTTTTAAACAAGTAAAAACAAAAACTCATTTTTCTGATTCCTAGTATAGTGCTTGTTCCTCTACATAATGTTGCTGTCTAGATCTTTTTTTAGGTTGTTCATCCATTTTGGAAGCCTAATTGGCAACATACTGGAATTTTCTGAAATCCACAGAGAGAAAAAAAGAGCCAACTTCATTCAGTTTTTTTGTTGGCTTGTTTTGGTGGAATGTATAAACAATTCACCAACAGACATCATTTCATAGTCTGAAAGCAGTAGGGAATTAAAGAGATTTTGTGCTCAACCTCTCAGTAGAGGAAAGCCCTGTGACATCAATGCACAAGGCTTTGGTTGAATTATTTTGGATTTGAGGTATGTGTGTGGGATTTGGGGCATGAAAAGAGGTAAGAGAGGAATTAAAAGGAATTGTTGCTTTCTGGAGAGCCCTGAGGTCAGATACAACTACAGTGAGCTGATCTGCATCTCTTCTTATAAGGAAAATACTATCACTCAGCTACGTTTCTGAGAAAGAGAAGCTTTCTGTTTAAAAGAGGACCACAATGAGTTTGTTGAACTAAATGACTCTTTGTGAAGGAATGTTGTAACAAGGAATGGCTAAATGTCATTTGAAATAGGCAAGTTAATCCAATCTGTCACTGATGGACATTTGGGTTGATTCCAAGTCTTTGCTATTGTGAATAGTGCCGCAATAAACATACGTGTGCATGTGTCTTTATAGCAGCATAATTTATAATCCTTTGGGTATATCCCCAGTAATGGGATGGCTGGGTCATATGGTACATCTAGTTCTAGATCCTTGAGGAATCGCCATACTGTTTTCCATAATGGTTGAACTAGTTTACAATCCCACCAACAGTGTAAAAGTGTTCCTATTTCTCCACATCCTCTCCAGCACCTGTTGTTTCCTGACTTTTTAATGATCGCCATTCTAACTGGTGTGAGATGGTATCTTTCAGAAAACTTGCCTATTTACATGAGCGCCTCTAGCCATTCACAGTTGCCCACGTAATGCAAATCCTTTGGCTTCTCCATCACCGGGACACCTTTCCTTGGAGTGAGCCTCTTCTCAGTCTTCAGGATCCAGCTCAAATTGCACCTGATAAAGTGTAGCCTTCTCATACTGGCCCAAGGCCAAACTCCTTTGTCAGGTTTGCATCTATACCTCAATATGGAATTTACCAAAATGATTCCTTCCTGCCTTTCCTTCTCCACTTGATCATCAACTCCTCAAGATTAAGGACAAGGTTATATTTATCTTTACACTCTATCTTTACACCTAATACAGTGCCTGTCCGTGTGATGGCTGATTTTATTTGTCAATATTGGGGGCGCAACAACATGATGCGCTGTTGTTTGGTCAAACATCAGCCTAGATGTTGCAGTGAAGGTATTTTAAAAGATATAATTGATATTTAAGTGAGTTGACTTTGAGTAGATTACCATACATCATGTGGGTGGTCCTCATCCCATCAGTTGGAGGCCTTAAGAGAAAAGACTGAAGCCCTACAAAGGGGAAGGAATTCTGCCTTCAGACTCAAGTCTGCAATGTCACCTCTTGCCAGAACTTCCAGCCTGCTGGTCTGGCCCTGCAAACTTTCAGACTTGCAGTTCCCACACTTTCTTTTAAAATGAATCAACCTCTGTCTCTCTCTCTTTCTGTCTCTCTCCATATACATGTATATGTCCAAATATATATGTGTATGTATTGAATCAATATCTTGTTGATTCTGTTCCTCTGGAAAACATGGAGTAATGCAGCACATGTTTAGTAAGAGTTTATTGAACCACCAACTTAATAGCAAGGACAGGAAGATGGCAAGTAGGGCTAAAAGCTGGGTGGGAGAGGGAAAATGCTGGAAACTATGTGGGTAGATAGAGATTGAATAACCAGGGAAGAAACTGCATGCCACTCTTTTTAAAATAATGATGTCTACCTTTATTATGCACCTGGGTACCATATGTGCATGGAAATATTTTAATGCAATTGGATTTCCTTGAATTTTAGAGACTCTCATGTAAATATCAAACTGTAAGGTAGAATGCGATTAAGATATTGAAAAAGGGATTTAGGCCAACATAAAGCACATATAATAAAGGGTATTTATGTTTTATGGGGGATTTTCCGGAATCTTTAGAATCTTTGGGGACTGGATTAAGTCCCTGGGATTCCTAAACCCTTAGGAGTCCTCAAACTATTTTCAGTATTTTAAAAGTCACATTGAAGTCCTACCCCTGCCTGCTAAGCCTGCCCAGTCTCATTAAAATGTCAAATTTTGTTTGCTTTGGGCTAAAATTCTATGAACCAAGTTTGATGGTTATCTGTTGCTGCCCAGTATCTCTAATTGGCAATTGCACATATCTTGGAATAACTTTTTAAAAATGGAAGCATGGATCAACTAATTTGAAAACACAGGTTGTTTGATAACAAAGTCTTTTAAAACTAAGGAGGCACAAAAGGTGGAGAAAAAGAGAAAGGTAATGAATGGAGTTTCTAGTGATGGGCAGGTGAGGAGCCTCCTAGTGGATAATTACTGAGCTCCTGAAAGGCCCAAGAGTTGAGTAAAGTCAGTGCAGTATCTGGTTAGCTGTAAAGTTCATGGTGGTCCAATGTTAAATGCCCTGAGGTTGCACATCCAGCCAAACTCAGGCACAGATGCCACTAGGGAGGTGGCTCAGAGAAGCCACCACAGGAAGCCAGAGCATCCAGGTGAGATGTAACATGCTTACAGCAACTGCAGCAGCACTGTTCATTCAGCCTTGATCAAGGAAGGCCAGGAGCTCCAAAACTCAGCCAAACTTTGGGCCCCATCTCTGCCCCTCACTAGGCCTTTGACCTCTTTGTGCCTCAGTTTTCTCATTGGTAAAAGAATCGATAATGATGGGTTCTAGAGTTGTTGCAATAAATAGTGTAACATATAAAGCACGCAGAACAATGACCGGAACAAAGCAAGCCTCCAATGCAGGTGGATTCTTGTTACACGTCAGGCACTGTCCCAAGAATCTTGCACACACCTTTTCCCAGTCCCCAGAACAATCCCCCAAGGAAAACACTATAATTGTCTCCATTTCATAGATGAGTTTAAGGAACTTGTCCAACATCACTCAGCTCATCCGTGGCAGAAACTGGACTCAAACAAAGCCTTGATATTACCAACCAGGGTGTGCCTGCCTGGGGACACCAACTTACCTCACTCACTGTGTGCCGTGGGGCCAGTTGCCTGGCCTCCCTGAGTTTGCATTCTTTCATCTGTAAAGGTAGAGGGTTATTTTCCAATTTCAATAATATATGCATTATGGTTATGTATGAGGTCATCACTGGGGAAAGCTGGGCACGTACACACCCTCTAGACTCATGTTGTAACTCCTCCTAAGCTAAAATGATTCAAAGTAGAAAGTTTACAAACCACTGTAGGGATACACTACTTGACAATTTTCCTTGTATTGGGCACATACATGGTGCTCAATCAATGCTTCTTGATGTGATTTGTTTGATTTCTAGACACTAGAATGTGACCAGTACTGACCATATTGCTTTGTGTGACATGAAAAAACAGGTCACTACAAAGTCTCTCGATTTAAGTAGCAAAAACAAAGAATCTGAGTTGATGGAAGCATTTTATTCTTTAAAATAGTATCTCTCGGCTGGGTGCGGTGGCTCAGGCCTGTAATCCCAGCACTTTGGGAGGCTGAGGCGGGCAGATCTCGAGGTCAGGAGATTGAGACCATCCTGGCTAACACGGTGAAACTCTGTCTCTACTAAAAATACAAAAAAAAATTTAGCTGGGCGCGGTGGCGGGTGCCTGTAGTCCCAGCTACTTGGGAGGCTGAGGCAGGAGAATGGTACGAACCTGGGAGGTGGAGCTTGCAGTGAGCCAAGATAGTGCCACTGCACTCCAGCCTGGGCGACAGAGCAAAACTCCATCTCAAAAAAAAAAAAAAAACAAAAAAACAAACAAACAAACAAACAAAAAACCCAAAAAGAATAGTATGTCTCATGGTATTAAAAATTTATGTATTTAAAATAAAAAAAATAATAATACAAATAAACTAGGAGGTTGGAGGCAGAGATCTCTAAGGCCCCTTCCTGGGGTAAAATGCTTGTTCAGGATAGAACAAGCCACTCCTTGCAGGTCCCCTCCCCCAGCCCCCTTGAGCAGAGGCAGGATTTTGTGTACGTCTTGCCCAGTGCCTGAGGCTGTCAGTCACACCTCCCTGTCTCCTTTCAGTTTAGACACTGACCTCCCTGGTAAACACGAGTGTGTCCAACTTCTACCCTTGAAATTACTATAGCTGCCTTCGGGAGCAGCTGGAAATCCTTTCTGCCAGGCATGTTTTGTCTGATCACATCTGGCCAAAGTGGAGGTAAATACAGAACTAAACAGCTCTCTTTCTGTGTCTTGGGGAGCAGTGAAAACCTGGGATCAGGCAGGTGGGCTCCAATCACTTTTCCCAAAAACAGCCACAAAGGGGTTCTTAAGAAATAAGTAAATAAAAATAAAAGCCCAGTATTCTCTTTTTGATTGAACACCCCGTTAACTACCCGGGGTTTTGTTCTGGACAGAGAGCTCTGTGTCTCTTAATCTGTTACACAAAAATTAAGCAGAACTGGACACATGAGTCAATCTCTGTGTGCCTCAGTTTCCCCATCTGTTGTCAGTAAGCTTCTGTTCTGTGAGAAGCACTTTATTTATATGCTGGAAAGGGAGGGGGTGGGAGGGAAATAGAATAGAAATGCAGGGCTTCTTTTTTCTTATTTTAATCCATGGCCACACTGTAAAGCAGCCCATTTTAAAAACTCAGCTGTCAGAAGAAAGTCAGTAAGACCATACCAGTGGGGCTAGGACCAGGCTGAACAGAAACAATTGACGTGGTTCTAGCTTGGTTCCTTCACAAATAGCTCTCACTGGGAGCTGCTCCTCAAGGCCAGGCCTTCTGGGTCGTCCTGGGCGTCAGATGGAAATGATTTGGGCACATCCGGTATGGCTTGAATTTGATCCTTAGGGTAAGATCTGAGAAAGAAAAGAAAGGCAAACTGATTCCCCTAAAAACTATGCATTCTGAAAACCTGATATTTAATGCTCACCCCTTAGAGCTGTATACCTAATTATTGGTTTGTAAGACACAACATGATTTTCCCCCTAATTCTTTCCAAAAATGCATTCCACAAATTGTTAGCATCCCTGCCAATAGCCTCAGTCAACTCACATACCAGCTTTAAAGTCAACCCCTTTTAAACCAGTGCATCAGTCCCTTGAGTTTGGGGATTATTTCCAGATTCCTATAGCTGCTGGCCTTTTTTTTTTTTTTTTTTTTTTTTTTTTTTAAGTTGAAAATGATCATGTGTCTTTGTAGCTGTTAATTTTTAGAGAGAAATAGACAGTGGCAGCAGTGCATGTACACAATAGCTGTGATATCCTCTAAGGCCCCTTAGCACAGTCTAAGACACTCCACCACCCACTTCCTTGTTGCATCAGCTCTTTCATAAGGGCTCAAAACTCTCCATGTTCAGAATGTCCAAGAAATTCCCATATATGTTATTGAGGCTTTGCCATTATGATTTGTCATATTACGGAGAGGTGGTGAAACATGATGGCTTAACACATGGCCTCCCGAACAAACTGCCCAGCTTTGAAGCCCAGCTATTTGCTACTTGTCCCTGTGTGACCTTGAGCAACTTATTTAACTGCAGGGTGCCTTAGTTTTCTCATCTGCAAAATGGGAATCATATTAGTACCTACTTTATACGCAAATATGTATAAAGTTGTGTTCAAGCAGGGCTTGTACAGAATTAGTTCCACACAAATGCGAGTTACTATCACACAGTGTTTTTAGGTAGGGCTTTGCACCATCAGGGACTGCTCTGATGACTTTTAACTATCCACATGGAAGATGGCCAGAAGAATCTGGGGACAAATGAAAATGCATGCAGAGAATGAAGGGAAGGATGCCGAGTGGCTTTGTGACTCTTCTGAGGACATTTAATTTTCTTTAAAAAAGGCTGATGAAGGAGGGAGTTATAGACTGTAAGGACCAGGGAGTGCTCAAAGACCATGAGGCTCTCCTCCTCATTGCAGAGCCTGTTGTTAGGAAGTTGAGTGCAGAAATTGTGCCAGCCCCTGGGATCTCTCAGTCCCCAGCCCCTAGGCCCAGTTCTTCCCATTGCTCAGTGCTGCCTGTCTTGGGGGAGAGGCACTGGGTCCTCAGCTCTCCTAGTGTGGATTCTACAGCACTCAGGTGGTTGGCCTTGTTTTGAGTTTCGTCTTTTCTGATTCCCTATATATCTTTTGGCAGGACCGTTTTGCTCAAATGCAATTTTCTCACCCGACTCCCACACTTACGAGTCTCTAGGGCTTCCCCCCCTGTGTGTGGTGTGGCTTTGGACCTGACTCTAATTTTTATGGAGGCTTAAAGAAGCAGTTTCATTACTTCTCATGTTTTATGTCACTTCTTATTCCATCTAGTGCTTAATAATTTGCTTTCCCAACGAGTAGGTGCTCAGTAAAGGCTTTTTGACAACAGAAGGGACATAGGGGTACTGAAAAGTTGCTCGACATAAGTATCTCCAAGGCTACTCAGCAATTTAATGGCAGGTATAGGAGAAGATCACAGTTTCCTCTTTGTTCTCTGTTGCATCTGATGGGAATAGGATGTGGAAGCGTGATACCTCCACTTAGATAATACAGAAGACATGTTTATTCTGACCATTGAAGTCATCTGTGACACGGAGTGTCAAACAATATTTATTTTCAGGCTCCAATGGGATGGCAGAGATAGAAAAGAACAAGAGGCAGCCTAGGCTAGCAAGGAGGGCCTGGACTGGAAGTCAGGAAGTTATGTGATTGTTCGTAGAGGATGTAATGATTAGAAGCTATTCTTAATCAAATAATTCTTAATACAAATTCTTAGAACTTCCATGTCTTCAGCAGCTCATGCAGCTAAGAAAGAAATTATCCACGCCCTGGGGGACCCTAAAACCCACCAGCATCAGCTCCCTGGCTGCCACGCTCAACCCAAGAGCGGAATAAGTTTCATGGGACCTGTGCCACATACTGAAACAGGACTGCCAGCTTCCCAGAGTGGTCAGTGATGCTCCTCCAACTGCAGCTACTCTTTGACGACCTGGAGGGGTGTTTAGTCATCATCTGAGCCAGTGCAGTTCAGATCAGCCCAGGGTTCTGATGAGGCACCACACAGGCATGGGGAGGATGTGGGGAGCTGAATGGGCAGAGTCCTGGGGCCCCTCCTTCATTTCCACTGGGCAGCCCTGCTTTCAAAGAAAGTGTTGTGATTTAGAAAGAAGAAAACCTTGACTTAGAGCCACTGCTTTGGGGAATTAAGTCTCAGAGATGAAGTAATGGGCTGCAGGTCATTCAGTCAGTTGGTAGCAGAGCCTGGGGTGGAATCCAAACCTTGAGCGCCTTGTGCCCAGTCCCCTTCCACTTCATTCGCTCGTGCTGCCTAGTGTCTCATTATACATATACATCTCAAATAACGATGCTAGAGGATGCTCCAGTAACACTTTTTTTAAAAAGCATTACAAAAGAAAGCACCAAAATGTCCACGAAAGCATGTACAAGGTTATCGATCTCCAACAGCCCAACGCAACAAGATACTTTCACACCCAGCTTGCAGGTGGACTGTTCTCTCTCCTCCACCCCAGCTGAAGATAAACAACGCCAGCCCTTGGCATCATCAGCTAGTCAATAACTTAGTTTTCCAGGTCCTTCTTAAAAAAGACAGTCCCTCCTCCTCTTTAGCCCTTTTTTCACTGTCAAATCAAGAAGGAATCTGCCACCAATAATTCTACCGGAACCTCCATTGACTGACTACATTTCCGCTGTGACTAAATGTCTTCAGAATTCTCTGTTCCTTTGTGGTATGTGCTGTTAACATTTTATCTCTAATGATTTCAGTAAAGACTTTTTATGAAAGGCATTTCGAATGTCTGTGACAGAAACAAGGGTTCTGTTTTCTCGGTGGCTGGGGAAGACCTGGTGATCATATCAGGTGTTAATTCAAGCTACCCTCAGGTGGCTTAAGAGCAAGTCCTGTTTTGATCTTTTAAAGGCAGAAATCCCTCCCTAGTCATCAGGACCTATGAGTAGAACTTGAAGCATCCTTTGTTGGTTTTTCAACCACAGGCTGCCTGAAAAGCCCCTCCACGCCTCTTGCCAGGACTCTGCCTGGTAGGGAAAGACACAAGGGCCGTGGTGGCACCCTCTTCCCTGGCCCCTTTCCTATTCTACCAAAAATCTTAACTTTCCCCTGCCTCTGCCAACTCCCCTGTGGTCTCAAGTGTTCCAGGAAATGAGGAGTAATTCTTTAAATCTTGCTTTAAAAGGGGAACACCATGTGACTCCTCCCTGTGGTGGGTGAGGGGTGGGGTGGGGAGGCTGAGGGGGCTCAGTGGTGCCTGGAGAAGTCCAGGTTCAGGTCTCCTGGGGGAGGAGCCAGCTCTGTCCCTTCCACTCAGCATCAGCCAGCCTGGAGACCACATCAGATTGGCATAGCTCCCTGGAACAGTCTCCCATTCCCTTCATCCTCCACCACCGCCCCACCACCCCGCCCCCGCCTTCACTTAGCTCTTCCCTCCCTCTGCCCCCAGGCTCCTACTTGCATTCTTTATATCTTCTGGCATTTTTCATGTTGTTTTACTTTGTATTTAATAATAGCTCCACATTCTCTTCTTTATCTGAAATCAAGGCTCATACCTGCATCATGCGTTCACTTTGGGAGTAAAATTTATGGCCGAGCTTGCCATGGGGTTAATTGCTTTTCATTAACTTCATACTTCTTAATTATTACAAATTATTTGCCTGTACTAGAAACAGTTCCATCCTGTGCTCCAAATTTACTGGCCTTCAATTGCAACCAGAAACGGGAAGTCTTGGATTGCCCGTGCTTGGGGAGTGAGGTTCCTGGCTTTGCGCATCAGAGTCTGACCAGACTGAGGGTAGGAAGAGGGTGGTAATTCTAGATCTTTAGACTTCAAAGCCCAGATTAGGGCCCGTAGGCCAAATAAAAATTGAATTTAGCTTTTCTGAGCCATAGACTGTTCTGTGTCTCAATTCTCAAATCTATAAAGTGGAGTTAGAAAGACAGAAAGGCACGATGTGTATATTTAATAACAAGTTTACTTTAAAATCAGTTTGAAAAACCTATACTTCATATAATGAGTGGGGTTTCAAAAGCAAGAAAGAGAGAAAAAGTATACCCACCAAAGGGGAGGGGAGAATAAATCCCAGTGGAAAATTCGTGCCTTTCTGCGGTTGGAGTCATTTGGTCAAGAAATGATGAAATTACAAATTTCTGAAAAGGGCGTGTGTGTTGGAGTTCCTGAGGTCCAGGTCTCAGCATGGTACTTGGGCAAGGCCAGTGTTGAACTCTAAGGAAGAATAAAGACAAGGAAGTGATCACGACCAGCATTCTTTGCCAAAACAGCAGTGCCTCCATGGCCTCTTATTGCCCGTGAGTCTCTTCATCTCATGGATTTGGAAGCAAGCTCTCTCAGCAAGCCTGTACACCCATTGTCCCTTGCAATGTGATTCGTCCTTTAATTCTTTAGATAGGAACGGTTGGTAAAAAGGGAATCGCAGCTGGAGGTTTGTGGGAACTGGCATATTCAGACTACACAAAGGCCCTGTGTGTGCAGCCGCAGCCGCAGCTGTGGGAGCCAAGGCCCTGGCACTGGGGAGCAGTAGGTATTTCTCAGTGCAGGAAAGCATTCCTGTCCGTGCTCACAATCCATCTGGGATTGACTTTGAACTCACACGCAGAGAAAAAGAAAGAAGTCGGCCCAGCAGCTGAGCCCAGAATCAGCTGGGAGGACATTCAAAGTTCTCTGTAAGGGAGCGTGGATGGACAGAGGAGGACAAGGATGTGTAGCCACTTCTGCAATCTCTCAGACCATTGCCAAGTGGGCTAGCAGCAGCAGATGTTCCAGCAGGAGGGCAGCGTCTGTGCCCAGCGGCAGGGCCATTGAGTCCTTGCTGGAACCATCCCACGATGTGGGCTGAGTCTTGTTCTCAGCTGACTGGCTTTCCAAGCTTAACAATCTGGCTTTACCAAAGAGTCTGTGAGCCACCCAATATCCTTTAACAAATTCCTTTTCTGTTTAAACTAGCTAGATTGGTCTTTACAGCTTCTAATGGAAGGCCCTGGCTCTGATAGCTTTCAAAGGCTGGAGCTCTGTGGCTTTTAATACTCCATGCTAAAGAAAGCACAACGTTTTGCTTTGTTTTCTGCAAATAAAATGTTTTGTTCTCCTCTTCCTATGTGTGTATTTATATAATTCAGTTAGGCTTTAATATACAAGCTCTGAACTCTCCAACTATCAAAGCAGACGGTTTAAGAAAAGAAGGAAAGCAGACGCCTCTTTCTCCCACTTTCAAAAGCACACACTTAAATTTTGTCTGGAAAAAAAATCTAAGCTCTCTAGCTCCACTCGGTGTCCTGTTGAACTGGCGTGGGACCACGTTCCTTTTTAAGAGAATGAAAATGGAACTTGCTCACTGTAGCTTCGTTGAACCACTTTATTCTTTGACCAATTTTGGATGGGTATTTTAATTAAAATGTTTTTTTCGGCCAGGCACATGGTGGGCTCACGCCTGTAATCCCAGCACTTTGGGAGGCTGAGGTGGATGGATCACGAGGTCAGGAGATCGAGACCATCCTGGCTAACACGGTGAAAGCCCGTCTCTACTAAAATTTAAAAAAAATTAGCGCATGCCTATAATCCTAGCTACTTGGGAGGCTGAGGCAGGAGAATAGCTTGAACCCAGAAGGCGAAGGTTGCAGTGAGTTGAGATCGCGCCACTGCACTCCAGCCTGGGTAACGGAGCGAGACTCCATCTCAAAAAAAAAAAAAAAAAAAAGTTTTTTTTTAAAACTAAAAACAGTATGGGATAGTGGCCAAGAGCATGGGCTTTGGAGTTAGGTCAACTTGGATTTGAATCTTGCTGCAGCTATATACTAGCTTTGCGACTGTGTCTTGCTACTCAGGTTTTGTGAGGATCCTCTGTAAGATGAATATAATAAAAGTGTTCACCTCACAATATTATTGTGAGGATTAAACAAGATCCAAGCTCTGGCTTAATTTGCCGTTAGAGAATGACGCAGGGGAGTTAATTCATTGTAGCTAAATGATACAATTTAAAATCAAGATTTAAGTGCTTTCAGAAGTGGTGCATTTAGAAACATTGAGGTCTCCTTGTTACTCTCTTTTGAAATATGATAGGAATTACAGTTCTTATAGAGATTATGTTACACAGTAATCTACTTTTACACAACAGTGTAAATGTTGTCTTGGAGAAATTACATGCTCAGATGGCAGAAGCTCTTCAGTGGCAATGAGGGCTTGGACTACTGGGCTACTCTTCTGCTTGGAAGACCTTTCCCATCTTCTGTTCACCCCACCATGGCTCAATTTGGTTTCTGCCTACCTCCCTAATCCTACACCACTTCAGCCTTCATTACTGACCTTAGCTGTTATCTGTTGCCTAAACACCTTCTTCAAGTTCTTTGAGTTACACTGAGCTCACCTGTTATCTGTTGCCTAAACCCTCTCTTCTTTCTCAGGACTATTGCATTTGTTATTTCTTCAGCCTGGAGCACACGCACAGGTACACACACACACTTACGCAAATACACACAAAATCATTCAAAGTTCGATATATATGAAACCTTTTCCGAGAGAACTGTCTTTGATGATGTGTGGTGGCTTTTAGTCATATAAAATGGCTTTATATATTTTAAAATACTTTTGGTTATGAAAGTATATTTCTCAAGGCATAAAAATATACAAAACATATTTAATATAGCAGTTTATTAGCTTGGTTGAGTTTTTAAATATTTAGACATTACTTACAGCAAAACGTTGAAAGCACCTAATTTTTTTTTCCTGTGGGACATTTAAGTTCTATCCAAATGATGCAACAGTGTCCAGCCATAGAATAAAATTGTTTGAAGTCTATACAACATGGAGAAATCCTTATGATAAAGATAAGAATAAAATATGAATATAAATCAAGAATATGTGGGAGTGAAACATGCATATGGAAAGAAAGAAAGAAAATAGTTCTTAGGATAGGAACATTAGGGAATCTTTTCCACTTATTTTCAAGATATTTATATGATTATATTTAACTCTATAATTACAGGTTAAAAACAGGTTGCAACTCCATAAGTAACCTGTTTCCATACCATTACAGCAGCTGCCTGTGGAGAAGGGCTCGGAGCTGACAGGCTACTCGGCCTCATCTGCCTTCCTGTCCAGCAGTGGCAGGATTTCCACACCTGCTTCCATGCATTGGCATGGTGGGAAGATGGCCGCAGAGAATAGACAGGTCAGATCAAATGCCAGCAAGAGAAATATTTTAGGCCGGGCACAGTGGTTTATGCCTGTAATCCCAGCACTTTGGGAGGCCTAGGCAGGCGGATCACCTGAGGTCAGGAGTTTGAGATCAGCCTGGCCAACATGGTGAAACTCCGTCTCTACTAAAAACACAAAAAATTAGCCGGGCGTGATGGTGCGTGCCTGTAACCCTAGTTACTTGGGAGGCTGAGGCAGGAGAATCGCTTGAACCCGAGAGGTGGAGGTTGTCGTTACCCGAGATTGTGCCATCGTACAATTGCACTCCAGTCTGGGCAACAAGTGTGAGACTCTGTCTCCAAAGGAAAAAAAAAAAAAAAAGGGAAGAAAAAAAGAAAAAAAAATGCCAGTTGTGAGAAATATTTTAAAGAACAAATCTAAAAAAGTGGGCAATTTAGCCCTCCAGGTGGATAATTCTAGGGAATTCTGGAGTTTAAGTCTGCATGCCTTTGGCTGGCACCCAGACTTAAATCCATTCAGTTATCCTGCCAGTGAAGCAAACAGACAAGTGAACAAGCCAGATCCAGCAAGAGTCAGTCACAGGGCTCCACAGGAGACCGTTAAGAGCCCTGAAAGATGAGCAGATATTAGGCAGGCAATGAAAAGAGGGCAAGGTGGGGTGGGTGATGGAGGGTAGTTCAAAGGCAAGGGGACAGCGGGTGCAAAGGCAGAGCCTAGGAGGGGTGCTGGACCTCTGAAGGTCTGCACGAGGCTCTGTGGGGCACAGCCTCGGAGAATTACCCTGATGACTGTCTGGACGGGACTGGAGGAGAGTAAAAGCGGAGGCAAGGGGAGCAGCTAGAAGGCTGCTGAGATGTTGAAAGAGAGAAAAGATGAGGGCTTGACTCAAGGCAGAACAGTGGGGATGGAGAGGCAATGAATTTGCAAGGTAAGAGGTGACGGAATCAGCAGGACTTCGTAACCATCAGAAAAAGGAAAGTCAAGGGTGATCATCAAGATGCTGGCTAGACATCTGGGTGCACTGGTGGGGCCAACATTGCCAAACAAGTGTCTAGAGACAAACGAGTACTTGGTATTCATTCATATTTTAGATAGAAAACTGCCTGCCCCTTTCCCATATTCTAATCCACGGACATCGATTGTGTTTTTATTTACATTTTATGGTTACATAGGGTAAGCTCTATAGTTAATAATCAGAGAAAGAAGTCACACCAGGGAAGGAATTCCAAGCCTCTTTAGAAACAATCTTTTGTCATAAATATCCAGAGGCATTTATGAATAAATACTGACCCCCAGTGTCTATGTACAGAAACAAAAATTTAAAAAACTATGTAAAATACCAAGACTCCTGGGAGAGTACCTGAAATTCCAGCTGCAAGTAACATTCCCTGCAATCCAATCCCAGGATCCTAGCGGGCATCCTCAGAGATAAAAATACTGACTGGCTAACCTATGACCAGCAGCTGTCTGGAGAACTCTAACGAGTATTCTACAGAATGAGTGTCGGGATGGATTACATGGCCTCAATCGTGGTGCAGAGCTATGTGTTGGCCTTTGCCCCCTCTGCTTCAGAGGTTACATATGTAAAAGTCTAGGTTCAATTACTCCAAAGAGTCTTCCCACTAGGGGTAGATTTTATGCAATTAATCTGACTAATACAAACTCCAGCTCTGTCTGATTCCCCAACCAGTTCAACACGACATCCAGATAATTTTCCTCTAAGGCGGATAAAAGGCAGTGTGGTTGGGCAGACTTTCCCTTTTCAATACTGTGTGGTTAGGGTTAAGTTCACGAGATTTTTAAATTTTTTTTATTTTTTGAATTGGAGTTTTCCCCTGTCGCCCAGGCTGGAGTGCAGTGGCGCGATCTCAGCTCACTGCAACCTCCGTCTCCTGGGTTTAAGCGATTCTCCTGCCTCAGCCTCCTGAGTAGCTGGGATTACAGGCACGTGCCACCACATCTGGCTAATTTTTGTATTTTTAGTAGAGACAGGGTTTCACCATGTTGGTCAGGCTGGTCTTGAACTCCTGACCTCATGATCTGCCCGCCTCAGCCTCCCAAAGTGCTGGGATTGCAGGTGTGAGCCACCGCACCCAGCCAAGTTCACAAGAAATTTTTGAGTAAATGCTCTGCAGCAAAATAACTCCTTCAGCCGGAGTGGCTGCATCCTGAGAGAGAAAGTGGCCCTCTAGCATCTTGGCCAAGAGTTGCTATAGTTTGCTATCAGATGGCATCTATTTTTTGTAAACTAGAAAATAGGCATAGACTCTTTGAAAATATGCTTATGTCACTGTCCCATTCTGGACTACATGGAGGTTTTTTAAAACTTGGCTTTATAAAGAATTAAATTTATAGGTCAGGTAATGAGGCTGTCTTGATAAGGTAGAGCCTCCTTCATGAAAATAAGACATTTTTCCTGAATCTTGTTTTTTTAAAAACCAAATAGACTTCAGTTTAAATAGCCAACTATGACATGATCAAAGGCAAATTTTTAATGCCAACAGAATCCATTCGACTCTGTTGAGAGCAGCAAGAAGCATGCCTGACAGGCCATTGACCTTCAGCAGTCTTGATCCAAGGGTGTGTGGAAGAGTAGAAATGATAACTACTTTAGTGTCACATGGAATCAAGCTGAACCATGACAGCGAGCTAAGTGACACAAGGGACACTTGGGAGGTGGCTGCTATAAGGAGCTAAAATCCAAGGAAATGGAGGCCCAGAGATTAAGTTCAAAAGCCAAATGTTGGCACCAAGAAGGGATATCACCCAAAGGTACTAAGGAGAATAAATAGAAGGTTCTGCATCAAGAGAAAGTAATTCCATTACTATTTGTTAACTGCAAGGTGATGGCAATCATAGTCGCCTTTCAGATTTGTTGTTTCAGCACACAAGCTCATTGCTGGCCTGATGCAAGCTGTAGCCTCAAAGGTAATAGAAACAAAATAAGCATACAATTTGTTTCTTGACAAGATAATACAGACTTAAGAAGTCTTTCTCTTGGGCCAGGTGTGGTGGCTCACGCCTGTAATCCCAGCACTTTGGGAGGCCGAGGCGGGTGAATCACTTGAGGTCAGGAGTTTGAGACCAGCCTGGTCAACATGGTGAAACTCCATCTTTAATAAAAATACAAAAATTAGCCAAGCATGGTGGTGGGCACCTGTAATCCCAGCTACTCGGGAGGCTGAGGCACAAGAATCACTTGAACCTGGGGAAGCGAAGGTTGCAGTGAGCCAAGATCATGCCATTGCACTCCAACCTGGGTGACAGAGTGAGACCCCGTTTCAAAAGAAGAGGAAAAAAAAAAAAAGAAGAAGAAGGCTTTCTCTTATCTTTCTCTTAACAAAGACTGAGGTTTCAAAAATAAAAAGTCAAAAACCAGGCACCTCACTCAGAATAACGAGACATATTTTAATGACTATACTGAACACAACATTGTTAAACTTACCAATTTTTTCTTGTCACTTTATTTTTTCTAGTTCTTTAAAAAAATTTCAAACCTACAGAAATGCTGAGATGATAGTAGAATGATACATTACAAATCATTTCCTCAATTCACCAACTATGACATTTACTATACAGTAATGTGCCACGGTCATGTGCTGTTTCGGTCAACAGCAGACTGCATATAAGATATAAGATTATAAGGGGGCTGAAAAATTCCTGTTGTGCAGTGACTTATAGCTGTTCTAAGGTCATAGCATGAGTCATTACTCATGTGTTTGTAGTGATGTTGGTGTAAACAAACCTAGTGCACTGCCAGTCATACAAAAGCTTAGCACATACAATGATGTACAGTATGTAATACCCGAAAATGATAATAAATGGCTGATAGTGCTTTTTGTATTTACTATACTATACTTTTTCTTATCGTTTTAGAATATACTCCTTCTACTTATTAAAAAAATTAGTTAACTTTAAGACAGCTTCAGGCAAATCCTTCAGGTAATATTCCAGAAGAAGGCATTGTTAACATGGGAGATGACAGCTCCCTGCATGTTGGTGCCCCTGAAGATCCTCCAGTGGAATTAGATGTGGAGGTGGAAGACAGAGATACTGATGATCCTGACCCTGTGTAGGCCTGGGCTAATGTGGTATTTGTGTCTTAGCTTTTAACAAGAAAGTTTAAAAGGTAAAAAAATAAAAATAAAAAATTTAAAATGCAGAAAGAAGCTTATAGCCGGGCACAGTAGCTCACATCTGTAATCTCAACACTTTGGGAGGCCGAGGTGGGCGGGTCACTTGAGTTCATGAGTTTGAGACCAGCCTGGGCAACATGGTGAAACCCGTCTCTACTAAAAATACAAAATATTAGTCAGACATGGTGTGGCATACCTGTAATCCCAGTTACTCGGGAGCTAAGGCAGGAGGGTAACTTGAACCCAGGAAGCAGAGGCTGCAGTGAGCCAAGATCACACCACTGCACTCCAGCCTGGGAGAAAGAGCGAAACTCTATCTCAAAAAAAAAAAAAAAAAAAAAAAAGCTTTTAATGATATAAAGAAAATATTTTCATGCAGTTAAATAAGGTTTCTGTTTTAATGTGTTATTACAAAAGTCAGAAGATCTTGAAATATTAAAAACTTTTTAAAAGTTACAGTAAGCTCAGGTTAATTCATTATTGAAGAAAGACAATGTTTAAATAAATTTAGTGTAGACAAAGTGTATGGTGTTTACGAAGTCTACTGTAGTGTCCTAAGCCTTCATGTTCACTCACCACTCACTCACTGACTCACCCAGAGCAACTTCCATTCTCACAAGTTCTATTCATGGTAAGTGCTCTATGCAAATGTGCCACTTTTTAATCTTTTATAACGTATTTTCACTGTACCTTTTCTATGTTTAGATATGTTTGGACACACAAATACTTACCATTGTATTACAATTGCCTGCCGTATTCAGTACAGTAACATGCTGCACAAGTCTTCAGTGTAGAAGCAATAGGCTAAACCATATTTTTTTGTGTTTGTGTAGTATACTTCATGATGTTCACACGATGACAAAACCATCTAAGAATCCATTTCTCAGAACAAGTCCCGTTGCTAAGTGACCAATGACTGGTGTTTGCTTTCTGTCTCTCTCTAAAAATATAGAAACATTGTGTTGGCTGAGCCATTTACAAATGACTTACTGACATCAGGATGCCTTATCCTTAAATTTTTCAGCAGCTTCTCTTAAGAACAAGGCACCATACCATTGCTATACCCAATAAATGTAATATTTATTATCACCTAATACAGAGACAGATTTTTTTTTTTTTTTGGTGGAGGAGTGATGGAGTCTTCCTCTATCACCCAGGCTGGAGTGCAGTGGCATGATCTCAGCTCACTGCAACGTCCACCTCCCGGGTTCAAGCGATTCTCCTGCCTCAGCCTCCCAAGTAGTTGGGATTACAGGCACCCGCCACCATGCCTCGTTAATTTTCATATATTTAGTAGAGACGGGGTTTCACCATGTTGACCATGCTGGTCTTGAACTTCTAACCTTAAGTGATCCGCCTGCCTTGGCCTCCCAAAGTGTTGGGATTACAGGCATGAGCCACTGCGTCCAGCCTACATAGACACGTATTTAAATTTTCCCAAGTGCCCCAGAATGTTCTTTGTAAGTGTTTACAAGCTAAAGACCCAATTAAAGTTCATGAATTACATTTCACTATTATGTCCCTATAGTGTCATTTAATCTGGAACTGTCCCTTCATATTTCTGTGTTTATTTCTTGGCCTTGATATTTTTTAAAAGTCCAAACCAGTTATCTTTTAGGGTATCCTGTATTTTGAATATGTCATATTGCTTTCTCATTATCAGATTTAAAGTTTTTGGGAAGACGACTAGGTGATCGGTACTTCCCACTGATTTATACAAGGACATGCATAAAAATCACGTGCAATCTATTTGACCCATCCACTGGAGATTTTAAGGTTAATCCCTTGGTTGCAGTAGTGTCTAAGGGATCTCTCCATTGTGAAGATACATTTTTTCTTTGTAATTAATACGTTTATTATGACTTGAGACTACGCAAATGTTCAGTTCTCTAAAAGCCCAGTGGTTTTAGCATCCAATAATAGTCCTTGCTTGGATCCGTTATTAACGGTGGAAGCTGGTAATCTTCTGTAAAAAACAGTATATATTTTTGTCTCTTTTTCTCTCCCCACCTTTAAAAAAATACCTTTATGGTCTCAGGCACTATTTTTTGAATTCAATGTTCTATAATTCATTACCATCATTCTTTTTCTAAGTTTAAATTGCCCTAGATTTGGTCCTTCAAGAAACTGTCTGTGTCCCATCAGTCTTGTAACATCTTGATGAGTCAGAAAAGACAAAAGTGCTCAAAGTTCACCTTATGCTTCATCTGCCTCAAACCTAGAAGCAGGCATTTCCCCAAACATCCCTGCTTCTGTGGAATAGTGTTTAGGAACCAAGACTGAAGGAATTCAGTGTGTTTGTTGTTTCTGGGTTATTCTTTCTAGGCCCTTTCAGAGGACAGAGCCAGAGTTAGTAGGGAGGGGCTTGGGGGAAAGAGAGTGGAAAATACACACACACACACACAGACACAAACACCTCTCACCCAGGACCAGTATACCACACGGTCCTTCTTTACCTTCCTCCATTCTGTATTTTTCTTCTCCCATAGTGAGTAACCTCACTTACGATAACATCAATACATTTATACTCATTTTAATGCTACAGAATTATTTCAGAATTATGTAGTAAAAATAGTCTCAGCAACATTTTCATCTTTATGCACTTGAGTTTAACATCAGAGGTACCAAATTATCCCACGTCATCTTGCACAAGTCGCACATAGCAAGCTAACAGGCTTCTAAACAGTAACCAGAGATAATACAGATTATACACAAGTTGAAATTTGAATTGAACGGCTTTGCAATGGCTGCAAAGCTGTTTAGTTTCTCTAGAATCCCCAAAAAGTCCAAGTTCAGAACAGATTACTGATAACTTTCATTTTAATGAATCGGAGACTATTTATGCTGTTCTCCTTTTCAAAATCTATCCTGTTTGACATTTGTCATTGATTTCAAAATAATCCAGTGGGGTGGGTGTGGGGAGAAACTGAGAAGGTACCTAACGGTGGTCACAAGAATTTGGTAGTTGGGTGAGGGGCATAGGAGTGTTCTTTGTGCTATTTATACTCTCTACTTTTGTAAATGTTCACAATATTTACAGTATCTTAAAAATGTATCCGTGTCAAATCAGGGTAAGTGTAATAAGCTTAAATGACCAGCCTGGACTCAGACGTGGCTCTCTTATGTGTACCTAGGAGGTGGTGATGACACACTAGCCTACCTTTAAAAACTTGCCAAAGCAACTTACAATAAATCTGGGGGACAACTTCAGGTCCCAGGATCTTAAAGGCCAGACTATATAACTAGATTACCCTCCAGTAAGGAAAACATCAACAGCGGGGGGAAAAGAGTGATTTCAGTTCTGTCTTTAATTTTGCCAAATAATGTTGTCATTGGAGAGATATTGGATGGCTATTTTATGTTTTGGGTGTTCCCTATTCCCTTGGGATCAGCAGTTTAAATTCCCTTCATAGTCCAACATGAAACCCTTGGGTTCCAGCATAGCACAGCATCTGCCACCGCCAGATCTGCTGTGAGGCGAGGCAGGATTTAACACAGTAAAGGGCGTCATGTAAGTGAGCCCCAAACTTGCAGATCCCAGTGATACAAAAGACAAAACCAGGAAACATGATCAGGATTTCCCAGGCTAAGGCAATCTGGGTGCCTTTCTGAGGGAATGAGAATGTGTGAAAAGCTTTCCAGGTGACAGGGAAGGTGAACTTTGAAGAGATTCCTACATGCTACTTGTGAAAGCATCAAAATAAATTTGAAATGACACTGGGGGCGTGATGAATCTTCTGGCTAGTAAAGCTGTTTCCCCCAACTCCATTTTGTCAAAAACAGTAAGGTGCTGGGAAAGTAACTCCGACTACACAGTAGAGAGCGGGGAAAGAGTACTTGACCTCTGACCTCTTTCTTTCCTGGGGGACTGGATGGGTGGTAACATGACCAGAGGGAGAATTTTTGCTTTCTGCCACCAAGGTGGCCAATTACAATCCAACAGAAATTGGCTCTAACAGACTCACACTCTCACCAAAAAGAAAAAAACAAGCATACTCCCCAAAGCTATAGGCCAAGGCGAGGCTTGTCCCAGGCCAGGAGACAAATAACCACTGTTACTAATGTGCACATTGGGAACCGCATTTTAATACAAGCGGTCACAACCTGGGATGAGAAATAACTTGCAAATGTTGAGCAGAAGAGTCTGGTTGAGCTTGGAAATAGATCGTCACATTCATCTTCCTTGCACACCTTACCAAGGAAAAATACATTAGACATAATGTATTCTAACCAAGGATATTTTGTTAATTTGGTGCCCATATTGGTACCAAACAATGCAAAATCCTCTCTTCTGAGTCAGAACTGCTCTTTCAGAAAAACCATCCTCGGTGTACTGGGATACGGTACTGGTCTGAGAGGCTTTTGAAAAGTTAAAACTCTGGGAGCAGCTGATGCCGCTGTTGCCTTTATCTTGCCACTCTGATACACATGGGACAATCATCTCAGCCTGGGCAGAGGAGACATGCAGAGTTGGCTCCAGGGAAAGCCTAAACTGGAAGCAGGACAGGCTGCCCCTTCTAAGGACCTAATTCCTAGACAGGCTTTTTTTTTTTTTTTTTTTTTTTTTTTTTTTTTTTTAGTAGACACAAGGTCTTGCTATGTTGCCTAGGCTGGTCTTGAATTTCTCAGCTCGAGCAATCCTACTGCCTCTGTCTCCCAAAGTGCTGGGATTACAGGCATGAACCACCACAGCTGGGCTGGTCATTGTCATCCCTCTTTTTTTTTTAGGAGAAAATAAATCCCTAATTTCTGTCCCTGCCTCAGAACAGAAGGATGCCAAGATTAGGATAGAGAATAAGCAGCCTTCAAGATTCCTGCATCAGAAATTCTGGACACACTGTTAACAATGCAAAGGAAAGAGGTTCACTAGGCGATCCTAAGGCTGGAGTACTGGAGTTGTTAACTAATTTTAAGTGACATTTAAAAAAATGTCTTGGCCGGGCGCGGTGGCTCATGCCTGTAATCCCAGCCCTTTGAGAGGCCGAGGCGGGCGGATCACAAGGTCAGGAGATAGAGACCATCCTGGCTAACATGGTGAAACCCCGTCTCTACTAAAAATACAAAAAATGAGCCGCGTGTGGTGGTGGGCGCCTGTAAATACCAGCTACTCGGGAGGCTAAGGCAGGAGAATGGAGTAAACCTGGGAGGCGGAGCTTGAAGTGAACCGAGATCGCGTCACTGCACTCCCGCCTGGGCAAAAGTGCGAGACTGTCTCAAAAGAAAACAAACAAACAAAAAACAAAAAAAAGTCTCCTCTATTCACATTTATTTTTTCAGCCAAGATCTCAAAAACAGTAAGACCAATTTGTATCATAGAGTATCAGCAAAAATCATCCTTTTCTTGAGAAGCCTGCGAGATTCCAAAGTGACTGGATATGAGAGTTGCTTTGTGTGCGGAAGCACATCATGCTGCCAGAAGGTTCCCTGGAAGAAGATACCTAGATGCAGGACAATGGAAGAATCCAACTCTAGGATCTTGAGGTACATTAAGACATGGTCACCACTTGGGCTGGAAAACTCAGAGGCCAGTTCCAGAGATGATGCTATTAAAAAATGGTATGAGTTGCAGCCTAGCCATAGGTTTGGAATTCTAGGAACATCTGGTAGTTGCATTCTTGACCCTGATATTTG
The DNA here is from genome assembly GCF_049350105.2 of Macaca mulatta. NCBI lineage: Eukaryota > Metazoa > Chordata > Mammalia > Primates > Cercopithecidae > Macaca > Macaca mulatta. The sequence goes on along the minus strand of NC_133408.1, from coordinate 174,506,969 downwards.
AATTCTAGAGTATTACACCACTAAAATGAAGGGGCTACACTAGAGAAACCAATAGTAGGTAATAAATGTAAAGCATCCACATTCTGTGTCCTTATACATCACACATGTGGCCAGCTGTAGGCAAAGCAGGTTCACCTTTTCAGCCATCTTCTTTGGCTAATCTTTAAAAGTCTTGCATTAATAATCAAATGGAGACAAAGCAGTAGCAAAAATACTTTCAAGTTAGTATTCTTCAAATGCCAATTGTACTATAAAGTAGATACAAATAAACTAATCCACCAATGAAAAACCATGAAAAAAATGGTAAATATCTATAACAGGTATTATAGCTACAAATGTTTTACATGACTTTATCATTGAAATATACGTGACCTGCTTTGAAACAGAGTCAACGGCTTAAATAAATGATGACTTACATACCCACAGCATCTAAAAACATAGTGTGGAAGAGTATCATTAAGACAGATAAGCAATCAATTGTGTCATGGCCTACCCTGACTGCTCTGCGCTACATACCATAATCTTTTGCCCTCAATGAACAACAAATTTATGTCACAAGCCCTAATATACCATTCCCTCTGCTCATGTGAATAAAGTTCCATGCACTGTGTTCTACCTTCCCTGCTTCATGCTTCAGCATATAGAAAATCGCGAGTGTCTGTTGTGTTGAAATAAGTGCAACTGTTACAGGAAGGCATGAGTCAGACCCGTTTAGAAGCCTACCTAAAATTCACCAAACACATGGAGACACTTTGGGGATGCCATTTTCAGTCACTTTATTGTCAGGAACTTTATTTTTAAACTAATTACAGGTACCCAAACATTGAAGTTCGAAAAATTAAAACAAACCAAAATGAGAACCTCAACAGCCATAGTTGTCTATCTGCTGCTTATTCTTGTGGCCAAAGAGGAATTCTACTAAATGTCAAATGAAGGATGTCGCTAAACTAGAAGACAAGTTAAAGGGCCTTGTTGTCATTTCTGTCATTGTGGTGGCGGTTGTTGGCTTTCTTGGAGAAATATATCTGTGACTTTCTCATTTAATGGGCCTCTGGCCTTAATTATCAAAGCATCCCTTTTCCTAGAGGAAAAGACTAGTAATAAATACATATGGTATATTATCTAATATCTCTTATTGTCACCCCAGAAAATCTTACTAAATATAAAAGTGAACTACTGATTAGAATAGTGCCTGTCAATGGTGACTCAGAAATGATTTCCTGGATGATAAATACCTTTAACTTCATCTCTACTTGTTGCTCTCCCATCTCAGAAACTGATGACCTTCATTAAACCCCACTAGTTACTAGTTTAGTGACTGACTAGGGGGCTAGCAGGAAAGCTAACTCATAAGGCTGTGACATAAGCACTGAGGCATCCTAAAGCCTTATCTGGGTCACAATAAGTTACCTAGTTACCTATACAAACTCTACTCCACAGCCTAGCTCTGGAAAATCGGGGAAAAAGAGAGAGAGTTCAGCACCCATAACACACTCCTATGCCACTTCTTTTGCATTTCTTCTTAGCCAACAGTTGGGAGAGACTATTTTTTAGCTTGTTTCACTTTTCCTTGATCTTCTACTTTCTTAATGGCTGCTTGGATCGCCTCTTGGTCACCCAGGAACTGATGAGGCCCAACAGCACGCAGGTTTTCATCCAGTTCCAGAAGAATGGGGACTCCAGTAGGAAGAGTAATGTTGACGATGTCTTCATCTGAGATACCTGTTGATCAGGACAGGAAGAGACTAGGTGTTAAAAGACAACTCAGGAGGAAGTTCTGTTTAATTACATAACTGCACTTTAATCCCATTTAACTGTGTGCCTGAAATATGCAGGTACTGAGGGATTCCAGCTATAATTCCTGGAAGCCAGGAACTTTCCAGAAATTACAAGAAAAAAAGGCTTAGAGATTCACAGCAAGTGCTGCTACATCAGGACAGTAGATACCTTTTGGGACAATCTGTTCCTGTTTCCTACCTAAACCTGAAAGGAAGGAAAATTATTTTCTCTATGCCCACATTTGTGTTACTAGTTTTCCAAAGAATCAGGTAATCTCAAAAAATCAGAAAGTGAACCAGGAGCGTTTTCTGTGTTTCTCCTTTTATGTGTTGTACCCAGGCTGGTACTAAAATTAGGATTTTTCGCTAATCTCTAAATCTAGTTCATTTGATTAGAATGTGTTTGGTTTTCCCACACTAAGTGAGCTTGCAATACCCAGAGCTAGATCCAGTCCAGCAGGAATGCTTTCCTAGGTGCTTAGAAAGCACAGTCAAGGGGAATCAGGAAGGGATTTTACAGCATGCCTGTGAACACGGCTCGCTCTCCTGTGGTCTCTAAACATTCCAGCTGCTAAAAAAGGAAGGTATATATAATACACAAGCCACCTTTAGTCCTTTTTAAAGTACAACCGAATTACAGATAATTCAACTTGGACCAGAAGAGTGGTAGTTGTAGTAGAAGTGGTAGTAATAATATTTTTTATTATTACAAGCACTTTTAACAAGAAACAGCAAACATATCCTGAGTACATATTTCATGCCAGGTACTCTTTTAAGCATTTTGTATGTATTAACTCATTTAATCATCATTGCAATCCTATGACGATATATTATTTCTCCATGTAACAAGTTCTGGCACAGAGAGGTTAAGTAAACAATGATCACACAGATAGTAAATGGCACAGCCTGGATTCAAACCTAGGGGTCTGTACCTACTGTGTAATGTAACTCCTCTCAAGTTTCTCTGATTTCAAAGTGAGCAAAGGGAAGGCCTGACAAAGAGATGAAGTTCAACAAACTAAAAGACAACTGAAAGTATTCAAATTATCTACTTTAAAAATACTCCTTTATTAATTACATAGACTTCTAAATGCTAACCATATGCATCCTGTTCTATCTTAACAGAAAGGACCTAGCTGGAACAAGTTCAGGGGAGTCCAAGGGTTTGTCTTTACTTGAGGGTGGCAGAATAAGTTGTTATCAGTTAGCAATCAATGCACCTTTTCATTTTAATTAGCCATTGGTCCTAACTGTGAGCACCAGCCAAGGAGTCACAGAATCATAGCACTGGATCCTTACTGCTGGGCTGGCTCTTTATTAGAATTTCATGTCAAGGCCTAGAAGAGCTACCTAATAACTCGTATACACAAACTATCCACACTCAAACAACTACGAAAATGGAAAGGATCTGAACTTGGAAGACACAGTCTCTTCCAAGTAAGTGTACTGTCCCATCACCTCCCCCGCCAATCCCCCTGCAATGTCCTTTGCAATTTTAGGCAAGTAACTTCTCTGGACCTCCAATTCTCCTGTCAATTAAAAGAAAGAACAAACGAAAAACACACACTCTTCCTTTGCCAGCATTTTAAAGGGTTGTGGGATAAAAGGGGTGGCTTAAAAGAGAACATACATGAAAAAAAGGTAGCACAATAAGTCTCTCTTCTTTCTCTATTAGGAATTCCCTTCTAGGTAGAAGATTTATACTAAGATACTCCTTTGCCCTGCCAAGCCCCCACCCTCACACTGCAACCTTACAGAAGATTACCATCACAAACTACAGCTGCTGAGAACAAATCTATTCAGACCAGACCGCTAGCTGTGTAGCAGGGAGATGACTGCTCTAGATTCTTAGCACCTTCCGGCTCCATCAGGTCAGAAATGTCAGCTAGCTGCACGACAGCCACCACATACATCCCTCGGAAAGAGCAGGAGGGGAAGTCAACAACCTGTCGTTTGGAGTCAGGTGACCACTGAGCCTTTCAAATCCAACAGTACTCACTCCCAAATCCAGGGGAAGCTCTGGAGGTCTCCAAACCTAACTCATTCACTAACTAGTAACTGAGGGCTCTTTATGTTCCTAGTACTCTGTGGCAGAACATGTGCGAGTGACCTTGGCCAAGATTTTACCTCCAATGAACTATTTCTTCATTTATAAAATGAGAGAGGATAGTCTCTCTAGCACCAGCATTCCTTTATTTTATTCTTAATGGTTAAGAAAAGCAGAGGCACCTTAGAGACACAAGAGCATGAGGACACTGAGTACTGTTTATATTCATCTACTGTGCAAGGACCATGCTTTATCTGTTTCCAGAGTCTGTAAGCATATTGCTCACTAAATTGGAGAGAAAAATGGATTTTATAGATTTCTCCAAATAATCTAAATTCTAAAAATTAATTTGTTAAAAGATAACAAAAGTGACAAAAGTGACCATGTTTGACTAAAGTTTACCAGGAGAAGCAGAAACTATGGGTGTACGTATCTATCAGCATCTCGGATTCACCACTCATAGATGTGTGCCTTTGCAGTGTCACCAACCATTAATCTTAAGCTCTTGAATCCAGGACTTTATTGTAGAATGACTGAACATTCTACTTCTATTCAACATTGTAAGATTCTAGCCAAGGCAACTAGGCAAGACAATGAAATTAAAGGCACCCAGATTGGAAAGGACAAAGTAAAACTATCTCTATTTGCCGAAGGTATGATCCCACCAATAACCTGTTAGAACTAATAAATTCAGCAAGGCTGCAGGATACAAGAACAATACAGAAAAGGAAATTGGGTTTTTAATACAGTAGCAATAAGCAACATGAAAGATTAAGTAAACAATTCTATTTATAATAACATCAAAAAGAATAAAATGCTAAAAATAAATTTAACCCAAAAAGTACAAAACTATACTCTGACTACTACAACACTGTTCAAATTAAAGAAAACCTAAATATGTATTTATGGATTAGAAGACGTAACACGTATCAAGAGGGCAACATTCCCTAAATTAACAGATTCAATACAATTCTATCAAGAATCTCAGTGGACTTTTTTGTATAAATTGACAAACTGATCTTAAAGTTCATATGGAAATCTAAGGTACTCAGAATAGCCAAAACAATATTGAAAAAGAAGAAAAAACCAAGGGACTCATAGTTCCTGATTTCAAAACTTACTACAAAGCTATAGCAATCAAGATAGACACAGATAAATGAAATAGAATTGGGAACCCAACATAAACCCTCATATTTTTTATCAATAGATTTCCAACAAGTGTGCCAAGGCGATGAAATGCATAAAGAATAATCTTTTCAACAAATAGTACTGGGATAACTGTATATCCACATGTAAAAGAATGAAGTTGGATCCCTAATTCACACTTTATAAAAAAATTAACTCAAAATGAATCAAAGACTTAGAGTCAAAAGCTAAAATTGTAAAAATTTTTTAGAAAAGAAGCCATAGGAGTAAAGTCTTCATGACCTTGAGTTAATTAATAGTTTCTTAGATATGACACCAAAAGCATACACAAGAAAAAAAAATAAACTGGCTACATAAAAATTTAAAAATGTTTGTGCTTCAAAGGACACTATTAAGAACATAAAAAGGCAACCCAGAGAATGGGAGAAAAATTTGCATAGCATATATATTCTAGATATATATGTTCTAGAATTATCAGATGTAAGAACTGCCTCCAATAATAAAAAGACAAATGATCAAATTTTAAAATGGGCAAAAGGTTTGAACAACCATTTCTCCAAAGATATACAAATGGTCAATAAGCACATAAAAATAGGCTTAATATTACTAGCTATCAAGGAAATGCAAATCAAAACCACAATGAGATACTACTTTGTACCCACTAGGATGGCAACAATAAAAAGTCAGATTATAAACAAGTGTGAGTAAGCATGTGGAGAAACTGGAGTCATAATACACTGTAAAATCAGGTATGCAAAAGGCTATAGCCTCTTTGGAAAACAGTCTGGCAATTCCTTTTGTTACACACACATCTACCATATGACCCAGCAATTCCACTACTAAGCATATACCCAAGAGAAATGAAACATGAGTCTATATAAAACTTGTACACAAACCTTCATAGCAGCATTAATCATAATAGCCAAAAAGTGAACACAACACAAATGTCCATTAGCTAATGAACAGATAAATTAAATGTGGTATATACATACAATAGAATATTATTTGGCAATGAAAAGGAATGAAGTACTGATGCAAACCACAATAAGGTTCTTGGAAGAACCTTGAAAGCATGATGCTACTAAATAAAAGAAGTCAGTCACAAAGGACCACTTATTGCATGAGTTCATTTATATGTAATGTCCACAACAGGCGAATCTATAGTGACAGAAAGTAGATTAGTGGTTGCCCAGGGCTGGGTGGAATAGGGGAGGGACTGAGGGGACAGTAACAGCTAAGGGGTGCTGGGTTTCTTTTTAGGGTAGTGAAAGTGTTCCAATATTGATTGTGGTAATGGAGTTACAATTTTGTGAATACACTAAAAGTCATTTAACTGCATACTTTAAATGGCAAATTGCATGGTATGTGAATTATAATGCAATAAAGATGTTAAAAAATAGTAAACAGGGCCCAGTGCGATGGTTCACGCCTCTAATTCCAGCACTTTGGGAGGCCAAGGTGGGTGGATCACCTGAGGTCAGGAGTTCAAGACCAGCCTGGCCAACATGGCGAAACCCCGTTTCTACTAAAAATACAAAAATTAGCCAGGCATAGTGGTGCGCGCCTGTAATCCCAGCTACTCGGGAGGCTGAGGCAGGAGAATTGCTTGATCCTGGGAGGAGGAGGTTGCAGTGAACTGAGATTGCACTCCAGTCTGGGTGACAGAGCAAGACTCTGTCTTTTAAAAAAAAAAAAAAAAAAAAAAAAAAAAAAAAAAAAAGTAAACAGATCCAGAGAGGTTAAATAAACTTGCTCTAGTCACAGGACTATTGAGGCAGTAAAAATGGACCTTTTTAAACTACCAAATCCCCAGGATTTAAACCCTGGTCAGGTGACTTATCCATGGTTATTTCCACGACTACCGAGGAGGAGAGAGAAGAATGTTTCTATGAACGCTCTACCCTTGTGAAAGGCTGGGTCCTAACTGGACATCTGCTGATGCATCCAGTGTTCCCACGACTGGTAAAGAGAATGAATAAGTTTGTCTGATCCCCAGCTAACATATGGGCCAGCTAACACACTGTGATCATGATGGGCTACGTTTAGGAGTTGTTGTCTGTGACTTTAGAAACAAGTTCCGGGTCTTCAGCAAGGGGCTGGGGCATACATGGGATTCACTTGTTTGACCATGGCCTCAGATCTAACCAGATCCACCAGGTCCCCTCTTTAACAGCGGCACTCTCAAGTTTGGTCCCTTTTATGTGGGACCAAATTAAAGAGCCAAATAAACAAAGGCCACCGAAACTATAATATTTCAACTACAAAGGAAGAAGAGTTCTACAAAAATAGTAATGTTTCCAATAAATAAATAAAATCAACATTCCACTTTAATGACTACTCAAGCCATTCACACAGCAGACTAATTACTTACAAATATTTAAAATACTCAGACTGGTTAATAATCAGTCAATGAGACTTAAGTGACTAAAATTTTAAAACAGCAGATTAGGAAAAACCACAGTGAAGCCATTACTCATTACTCAATTTTGGCATAAGTTACATTCAACATCCTAAGAAAGTTAAGCAGGCAGAGCTCCTAAGGCCAGAATAATGCATCTGAACTATATTAAACCAAACTGAATTAGTGCTAATCTTATATAATATCCTATTATAAACTCATTCACTGGAACATTATAGGAAAGTTAAAAATGAGTGGCACATCCCTCGATAACTGGCTCAGATTTTTCTACAATTCTATGGTCGTCTCTCCTTATAAGTGGGGGATTTGTTTCAGGACTGCACGTGTACCAAAATCCACTCACACTCAAGGCTGGAAGTCAGCCCTACGTCTACACAGGTTTCACCTCTAGCAAGTGTGGTATTTTTGATCCAAATTTTGTTGGAAGAAAACCCATGTATAAGTGAACCTATGCAGTTCAAATCCATATTGTTCCAGGGTCGGCTATAAAGGGAACCACCACTGAGTTCTCACCCTGTACCGACCCCTCTCCGCAGTGGTGTGGAGTTAAATACAGTTGTCATTACTTAGTGGACCATATTACTAAATAATTTCTGGACTCTAGCAGCCAAACCATAACAGTGTTACTTACAGTTGAACAAACATTTACTAAATTCTTGCAGTGGGCAAGGCACTGTGTTCTACAGTAATGTGTGGAGGAGCAGGTGCAGGGCGAGAACTCAGTGGTGTTTCCCTTTACAGCTACCCCTGTCTTTAAGGGTCCGCCATTGCCTTTAAGTCTTGAATCTTCATGTAGAAGCACCTCGGAGCTAACTGCAGTCAATTTAGATAATGGGATATTTTAAGGAAGAAATAATGAAAGTTTGGGATAATAAGTCCAGGAAGTAACTCAAGGTCAAAATTGGGGAGAAAGTCAAACAACTTTATTTTCTGCATAGAGGACTAACTTCAGGAAGTCAAATTTGCACCTACCAACCCTCTCCCCTAAGTCACCATAGCAGGAACAGGAACCAAAGACAAACTGTTATGTACACTGTACATCTACCAAAGCACCTCCTGGTAGAGGTGCTTGTGCAAATGCTCACTTTCCCCACCAGGATTATAAATTCCTTGAGAACAGGAACAATGTTTGATCCATTTCTGTATCACCCATGTTGTTAGAACACAGAGCCTTACCCACTGCAAGATTTAGTAAATGTTTGTTCAACTATAAGTAACACTTTTATGGTTTGGCTGCTAGGGTCCAGAAATTATTTAGTAATATGATCCACTAAGTAATTACAACTGTATTTGTTATGTGAATCTACTTTTTACATGTAACTAAAGGCTATAAGGAATAAAATGTTAGGCTGGGTGTGGTGGCTCACGCTTGTAATCCCAGCACTTTGGGAGGCAGAGGCAGGCGATCACGAGGTCATGAGATCGAGACCATCCTGGCTAACACAGTGAAACCCCGTATCTACCAAAAATACAAAAACAAAATTAGCTGGGCGTGGTGGTGGGTGCCTGTAGTCCCAGCTACTTGGGAGGCTGAGGTGGGAAAATGGCGTGAACCCGGGAGGCGGAGCTCGCGGTGAGCTGAGATCCCGCCACTGCACTCCAGCCTGGGGGACAGAGACAGACTCCATCTCAAAAAAAAAAAAAGAACAAAATGTTAATTAAAAATCCTAAAACATAAAGCCTATATATGGAAACACCCTAAGGACTTTGTCAGAGGTGCAGTATAGACAAATTTCAGAAAGAGGTTAAAAGCTCCACAAAAGGACCCTGTGTCTCATTCACATATAGGTGCAGTATCCCTTGTACCAAGAACAAGACCTGATGTAGTGAACCCTAGGTGCATACCTGAACTGAATAAATTCTAACTCTCTGGGTTTTCAAATTAAATCTAGTCTTTTACTGTTGAAGCCTTGATTAAACACTGTGCTCCCCATGACCTTACCAAGAAAAAAAAGGAGAATTAAAAGAATCTTAGCCTCGAAGAAAAAGCTGTTGACATCTAGTGCCAATAAAATAAACAATTCAAATTAAATGGCTTTATATGTTCTTTGCTTTTCTCCAAAGTGTTCAAAATCTTTGAATTTTAGAAAACAGAAGAGATGGACAGAGAGACAGATTTGCTACAGGACGAAAAGGAAAGCAGAAACCCCAATTCTGTAGTGCATACGCTTTGGAATCAGAAAAAAAAAGGGAAACAACTCCAGTCAACTCATTCATTAAATAAGGTGCGACCCACTCATTCCTCACTTCCCTCTCCTGGTCAGGTAATCACAATTCAAACCCTACCGACAAACAATCTGTGATAAGAGTTCTGTATTCCTTTATGGCCAATACGAGCTGAAACAAGAGATTCTGAATCTCATAGATGATCTACCTATTTTTAATTTTAATTATTTAAGATCTGAATACTATATATGTAAAGATGGGCTAGGGTGATTTGAATATTATAACACGATAAAATAACAGACTAATTTAGAATAAGGCACAGAGAAGAATCCATTCTACGTTTAATTTTATAGTTAAAATAGCCTATAATGTTTAAAAAATAAAGGGTTCTACAAATCAATTATTATAAAAGACAGCTTAGCCACAGCAATAGGCAACTACTTGCCTCACAGAAGAGAGGCCTGAATTGGCTGCTTCTGAAAATATCACACTAAAATGCCAAAGGTGACCAACTCATCAGTCCCTGTCCCCACAGCTAGTCCCAGCTGACCATTCCTCTCTGAGTGTCTAATTTTATCTCACCACTTCTGTGCCTTGCTATATATGCAGCTGCACACAGGTCTTCAGGGATCAAGTCTGTCTTGCATGAGTGTCTTGTGTGTCACTCTTACTCCAAACTTGAAACTGCCTCGTCCTGTGCTTGAACCCAGACTAAACAATCCATTTCCTCTGGCGAGATGCAGACTACATCCAGTGTTTCATTTTGGTACCTGGCTTTTCCTTTGATGCTCGCCAGCAGGAAACAAACAGGAAGTGACTATGCCAACCACAGAGAATGAAACACATGCCTGTCTGGAACACTACAGTACAGGATGCTTTCAGATGCTTAGGTTGACATTAGATGTTTTCATGGTGGCGCTTTGTGAGAAGTGTCTCTGAACCAGTCAGAAGTGGGCCCTGCTTTTTAACCTGGACTTATTAGCACAATCATAGGTAATTATATTTCTAAAAGCCAGTAAAGCAGTCCCTTAAGTAGGCATTTTTTTACTATATAATATTCTGTATGTCTTGTTTTGACTTCTTTCTTCTGAAAGCATTAACTACCATCAGATTAAAAGTAAAGCAATCTCAAAAGCATATACGATTTATGAGCAGAGATATTATATAAATAAGTCATTTGACAGGGGAAGGGTCATCCCCATCAGCCAAGAAGCCTGTCTTAGGTACTGACTTGTGGTTTCCGTGTTTGCAATTCTCATACAAGAGTGTTATCTAGCTCCGAATCAGTATCACTTGCCTCTCAGTGTACCATTCATCTGTGTTGACTCCAGGAGGTCCTTGTTGACCTGCTCCTAGACTAGGTTGTTACAAGAAGAAAAAGGAGGGGATGGAAGGCCCAATTAAGGCTAACGAAATTGATGATAATAAGCAGAGATAGCTCTGGGATAAAAAAATTAAAAAACTTTATTAGAGGAGTTTTCAACCTGTAACAATAGCAAGATTCTCAAACAAAACTTCATGGTCCAGCAACTTAAACATAACTTCTCATGAAGAAGGACTTTAAAAGGCAGTTCCCTATAATGACCATGATTTAGGTGCTAAATAAAGTCAGAACCAGATGGCTCCTGAAGCCTCGAGAAAGCATAACAAATGCCCTCCAGGTTAGTTTTCAAAGGCAAAGATAGGTGCATATAGCAACCTTCACTTAATTCTCCTAATTGGCAATGGTGAGTTCACTGGATAAAGCAAGGCTTTTTGAGGTAAAATTTACATACAGCAAAAGTCACCCGTTTTAGCATATAAGTTCTATGCGTTTTGACAACTGCATACAATAATGTAATAACCAGTCAAGATATAAAACAGCTCTATCAAACCCTTAAAATTTCCTTGTGCCCCTTGGCAGCCTACCCTTTCCCCACCCATCTGTTTTATTTCCCGATAAAACATTTTCCAAAATGGCACATAAATGGAATCATACAATACACAGCTGTTTTAGCCCAATTTCTTTCACTTAGCACCATGCAGCTGAGGTTCATCCATGATAATGGGTGTATCAATAGTTTGCTTCTTTTTATTAAAGCAGTTTCTTTAAGCAAAACAGCTTACTGATCAATGACTGATCAAACGAAATACAAAATATGACCTGGATATACTAAACAGCAAAGTAAAACGCAGTATTGAACCATAGCTTTCCAGTGAGTTCAGAGCCATGTTCTAGTTCCTACATAAAACAACATGTGTATGTAAAATGTCTAAAACTGTGCTTGGCACGCAGTATGCACTCAAGAAAGGTCATCTTGTATAGCTATGCTAGAGTGCGCCATTCAGACCACAATATTAAAACAGCAGTAATAATTTAAGACTTGATTAGTTGCATTAAATTACCTTTTTATAGTTTACCTGCCATGGATGTTCTTGACTCAGCTTCTTAAAACACAGTATTCCAAACGAAGAACAGGTCAAGGGGAAGGGCTACCTTTTAGAAAAAAATTTTAAAGCCCAGGTGATAACCGTGTGTGGAGCCTCAGTGAACTGAGTTTTGAGTAGAGTTCTTGACGCCAACTAATTACCATGATCGTGGCCAAGGAATCTGGAGTCTCTTTAGACTTCAGTTTCCTCCAACAGCACCTGTCTTCTTTTCCACAAATGGAGAAAGCATCAGTCAGGATATGACTGCCTATAGTGTCATAATATCAAATATTTGAGAAACAGCTAACATCTTCAGAACCAATACTCTTTACTGTTGAGGTACACGGATGATACCTCTAAGAGTAGACCTAAGAGGAGATGAGTAATATTAGCATACTCTTAGTAGAAAATCTTAAAGCAATTTGAGATTTCAGCATAGACCAATATTCTAATTAGTTATTTAACTGGGGTCATAATTCTTCCCACCCCACAGTTACAGTTTTCAAACAATAAGAAAGTATTTTTCTGATAGGACAGTATGCTGTCATTGATGCTATCAGTTACCACACTCCTTCCCAGTAGGTAAAACATTTTAACTTGTCAAGCAGTTTAAAGACAAAATAGGGAAAATTTACTCCAGTCTCTTGAAAAAGCCTATATTGTATGGGTGAAGTTTATATAAACATCTCTAGAAAGCATGGCTTGGAATCAGATGAATCTGCAGCCACAAGTGTTTTTACTTTCATAATAAATGAAAAGAAATTTAGCAACTTTTGTGCTTACAGAAATATAAACCCTGGTTATGCCCATTTCTAGATTCAATTCTTAACAGTAGTGAAAGCTAACATCTTCATTTTCATGTTTTTATTTTCTAAAAGTGGGTCTCACTATGTTGTCCAGGCTGATCTTAAACCTAGGTGCAAGCAATCCTCCTGCTCCACTTCCCTAGTAGCTGAGACTACAGGTGCGTGACACCACATCCAGCTCAACATCTTTATAGTGAGGTAACCACATAATTTATCATCCAGGCTGGGGCACTTTTGAAAGTAAAAGGAGATGCTATTAATAATTACATTCGGACAACAGATATTAATCACAAAATGGGCATGTATGATCATGTAACTTGATAGTAAGCATAAACTTGCAATTAAGATAGTAACTTTTGTTTTTTACCACCATTAACACATACACATGAACTGGCAAAGTAGTCCTTCCTATAAAAGAAAATCTTTATTTCCCCCTAAACAGTTGGGGAGATTCACTTAATTTCTGGAGTCTCGAAAAGTTAGCATCTAAATCCTATGAAATGTTTTATTTTAGGTTGGTAAGTAACCAAGCACACAAACCCCTGTAATTTGAGCTCTGGAAAGTTAGACATGCAATACAAGAGGACTAATATTAGACTAACACACCTATTCTGGCGAGTTAATACATCTATAATCAATTTTGAAAGGGCTAAAATCTCACTAAATTAACAGAAATGATGTGAAAAAAATACGATGACATACTATTTCTTCTGATCTTGAGAAAGTCACTTATGCTTAATTCTTACAGTTGTGAAATAGAATACTTGGGACCTTATTTTTCAGTAGACATTGTAAGAGAAACTTTATTAATGCAGATTGGCATTTAGAGACAATAAATAACTTATACAAAAATGATCCTGAAATCCAATCCAGCCTATTTCATGTACATGACATAGTTTCTTCCATGTTAGGTGTGGGAGTTAAGTCATAGTAGGGAACTACAGCAACATCTAAGAACTCCATTAGTATTAACTGGAGTACCACCAGGGGGTACTATAGGCCAGAAAGGAACAAAGTCGTCATATCCAGGATGGGTGAGAGTCAAGCTTACAAACTATCCTTCTATTTTCCTGCAGACAAATCTGGATCCTCACATCCACTCTATTAGTTTTCTTGGCTACGTTCTTATCCTAACTGCATGTTCTGGCTTTTCTGCCATTTTTTCCCTCTAACTCTCTGCCATCCTCCTTGGTCACCAACCCCATCGTTTTTATTTTCTACCTCTCTCATAGAGACCTCCCTCTCCGGTAGCCCACGTCCTTTTCTGTGTTCACATACTTCCCACTGAAGTCATTGCCTACAGTTTACCTCTTTCTGCACCAACCCCACTGTTTTACATCAATTATCCCCCAAATAAAAACATTTTCTACAAAGCCTGTTTATGGTAATAGGAATAGGAGTTATAATGTAAGGCTACTTTAAAATGTCATTAATGGCCAGGTGCACGGTGGCTCATACCATAATCCCAGCACTTTAGGAGGCTCAGGTGGGTAGATTGCTTGAGGCCAGGAGTTCGAGACCAGCCTGGCCAACATGGCGAAACCCCATCTCTACTAAAAAGCTACAAAAATTAGCCAGGTGTGGTGGTACACGCCTATAATCCTAGCTACTCAGAAAGCTGAGGCATGAGAATCGCTTGAACCCAGGAGGCGAAGGCTGCAGTGAGCCAAGATCGAATCACTACATTCCAGCCTGGGCAACACAGTGAGACTTTGTCTAAAAAAGAAAAGAAAAGAAAATGTCATTAATCTCTAAAGGTCATTCAGTTTCATACTTCCAACTTAAAAAAATAAAATAAAATAAAATAAAATAAGACCTTTAGATGAAGGACTGGAAGCTGCCTGAAGACCAATGCCTGCTTATTTCCCAGCGAGCCCTGTAAGTCCACTTCTGCCCCAGCGGTCAAAGCTGCACTTTCATTTTTCCTGGTGTTCTATACTCCACAGCCGTGCATTTCAGCTTTGTACTCACTTCCATATGTTTGCCCTCCCCTATGGTTTTCTAGGCCAATGACAAATCCTTTTACCTTTCAATTCCATTATTATTTTTCCAGCTTTAATGAGATATAATTCACATACAATTCACCCACACAAAGTGTGCAACTCAATGGCTCTTAGCATATTCAGAGTTGTGCAACCCTCACTACAATCAATTTTAGAGTATTTTGTATCACCCCAACAAGAAACTCTGTACGCATCAGCAAATCACTTGCAAAATCTTCCATCCTCCCTACCCTCTAGGCAACAACCACTCTACCTTCTGTTTCTAAAGATTTGCCTATTCTGGGTATTTCATATAAATGAAATCCTATAATATGTGATCCCTTGTGGCTGGCTTCTTTCACATAACAGAGTTATTTCAATATTCGTCCATATGGTAGCATGTATCAGCATCACCTCCCCTTTCATTTCCAAGTAACATTCCATTGTATAGACAGATCCCATTTATAAGCTGATGAACACTGGGGTTGTTCCATCTTTTGTCTACTACGAATAATGCTGCTCTGCAGGTTTAGGTACAAGTTGTTGTGTGGACATGTGCTTTCGTTCCTCTTGGGCATTGTGATGGTTTGAACTGTGATCCCCTCAAAAAGATACGCTGAAGTCCCAACCTCCAGTACCTCAGAATGTGACCCTATTTGGAAATACAGTGTTTAACAGAGAATAATCCCATTAAAATGGAGGGCACTGGTGGGAGGGGGTGGGCTAATATTATTGGTGGCCTTATAAAAGGGGAAATGTGGATAAGAAACACACACCCAAGGAGAATGCCAAGGAGTGATGCTTCTGCAAGCCACAGAACATCAAAGATTGCCAACAAACACCGAAGCTAGCCAAGGCAAGGAAGAATTGTCTCCTAGATTCATCGGAGAGAGCACAGCCCTGCTCACACCCTGATTTGGGACTTCCAGCCCCCAGAAAACACATTTCTATCGTTTTAACCCACCCAGTTTGGGTGCTTTCTTACGGCAGCACTGGGAAGCTAATATAGCTATATGCATAGGTGTGGGATTGCTGGATCCTATGGTAACTCTGTGTTCAGCCCTTCTGAGGAGCTGCCAGATTGTTTTCCAAAGCAGGTACACCATTTGATTAAATTAATTTCATAAATTGCTAATAGTTTCAAAACCTCCCTCAAATGTGGAAAAGTAAGTTTTGCTATGTCTAAACACAACCTCTACATGTAATTTTCTCTTTGCCCCCAGCATGGTTATAGTCTTCTTTACCACCATTTCTAAATGTTCGTATTTCCCTCAAAAAGAACAGTAACAAACAGCTAAATCATCAATGCACTAGCAGGAGGGGATGTGTACAATCAGCTGTGGGTGGGCTGTAGAATGAGTTTAAAGAGATCTATAACAAATTTGAAGATAGGTGAAGAGTCAGTGGTATTAAACAGTAGGAAACTTTTTAAAAGGGGGACTTCCAAGCTAAGAAGGTGGAGAAAGAGGATCCTAAAGGAGATAGTGGCATTTTCTTGAGGGAAGGGAGCCTGGCCACAGTAAATCTGAGTCCCAATTCTAAAAAAGGAGTTGGCACAGTTGAATAGAATACACCTCTGGCAGAAATTCTGAAATTCTGAATTTCAGTTTGTTGTCTAGTAGGAGCCTCAACTCTTCTTCAAACAATAAAATACTATGGTCCATTAATGATGAAGTTATATACCACTAATGATGAAGTTAAAGATCTAATTATCCTGAACAAGAACAGAAACTTTTAAATACTTGAGTAAATAAGATACGCATGTGCGTGTGCGCGTGCACATAAACACGCGCACGCACACACACACACACATATCAAGTGCCACATCTAGCCAATAAAATTTTAGTATCTAATAGTCTGTAGATTTTAGGTCTCTGCATGACTAATGGATGTCAGCTATACAAGTAATGATTTAGTTCTTGGTCATGTTATAAAAATCAGGGGAAAATAATCACATGCTAAAGATTACTTCATTATTAACTGATAATCTATTTCTACTTATTTCACATACAAAGTCAGCCTTTTTACTTGTCACAGCCTCTTATAGAAAATTCAAGCGGAATGAAAAGGAATGGTAGAGAAATGTCTTCTATTTATTACCAGTAAGCTAACTGCTGACAGTGATGAAAGGCAGGAAAACACCAGATAGGGCATATCATGCAAAAAGCACAATCATCTGGGATGAGTGGAGACAGAGAGGGAAATGAGAAATCCGCAGAACAGTCAGAAATCCAGAAGGTGTCACAGTGCAATCACTGATGCTCAAAACCGGTGAACCTGAATTCTCAAAAGAGTTCATTTGGTTCATGTTACTTAAAAACAAGGTAACAATACAATATGTTTTAGTATACATTTAGAACATGACATAAAGTAGTTAAAATTATGGCGCTGCTGATTTCCAAAAATTGAGAGTCAAGATAAATAAATAAACCAACTACGCTTTTAGTTTCCTTCCCCCTAACTTTCTTCCAGTCAATGACTAAACCTGCTCTGAAAAGAGGAGTGAAACAAAAGAACTGCTCAGGAAACCTACGTCTGGAAACACAGCAATCATTGTTTAAAGTTGGAAGAACGTGAGCAAAACTGAAGTCTAGATAATTTACTCAACTTGAAGAACTCAAATTTACTTTCAAGGCCATTTCAACAATTCCTTCCTTTCCTAGCTTCCTTTCATTTCACTACAACAAGCCATACAGTCCTTTAGACCAGTGCTTCTCAAAGTGTGGAACCCCAATCAGCAGTATCAGCATCACCTAACGCTTCTAAGAAATGCAGATTCTCAGGGTGCACCCCAGACCTACTGCTTCCGAAACTCGCAGGGTGGGACCCAGAGTCTGTGATACACCAACCTCTCCAGGTGACTCTGATGCTTGCTAAAGTCTGAAAACTGCTGCTTCGGGTAACAGGAATGGAAAACGCACAAGAGATCTGATTTCTAGAACAAGATGATTCTTAAATCTGAAGTGACAAAGGGGGATAGAGAAGGAGAGTCTATTGTGTAACTAGGGCATCATTAGCTTAATTTCTAGATTAAGGCCCAGATATCACACTTGGCAACCTCTAATAAGTGGTATATAAAGCTGGTACCTTCCAGGTGTTTTAGGAGTGCCCTACTGCTATTTCCATGAGCAGATATCAGAACGGTTTTGCCACGTAAGACTTCAGGAGCAATCCTTTCATTCCAATAGGGAAGGAGTCTTTCCAGAACATCCTTTAAGCTTTCAGACCGTGGCAGTTGATCCAAGGGCACATCACATACTTTATACCTCCGGTCGTTGTAGATTTCGTGGTAGTAAGGATGAGACTCCTCAATGGGAGGCGGGGTTATATTGTAGCTTCTTCTCCAGAGCCTCACTTGTTCTTCACCATGATTCAAAGCCATTTGCTCCCTGTTGAGACCGATCAAGGCCCCATAGTGACGCTCATTTAGACGCCAGGAGCTTTCCACGGGCACCCATTCCTGCCCTAGCTCTTCTAGGATCAGCCAGGCTGTGTGAATGGACCGATTAAGGACAGATGTGAATACAAGATCAAACTCAAAGTTTAATGCTTTGAGTTGCTTCCCACAGTTCCGAGCTTCCTCCATGCCTTCACTGTTGAGTTTCTGATCCACCCAGCTACAAAAACGGTTCTCCTTATTCCAAGCACCCTCTCCATGTCTTAACATAATAAGTTTGTACTTGGACATACTGATGGCTGAACTTCCCAGGCGTTTTCAAATGGGCTAATATTCAAGGACAGCAATACATCTAGAAAGACAAGAACAAGTCTAAGTTATATTCTTCATTCAACTGACCACCTAGGAATAGAAACAGCTTTACAACACCCAATTTCTAAAAGAAACTCAAATCCCTTTGAACAGTCAGAAACGTGATAACTCATACACTGGGACACATACAGGCATACTCTATAGATATTAATAATTCATTACAGGGAATCTAGTTGACTTAAATTTTCTGATGTTTGGATAGCATGTTAACTGTATGACATAAAATAACAAAACACTTCATTCTAATGGCATGCTGTGTTTCTGCCAGATACAAAGGCTATTTATGCTTACAGTAGAAAAGATTTAATATAATGAGTTACAGACGTCTGAAAGAATGACTAGTAGCTGGGAACTCCCAGCTCCCAGCAGCTGACTCTACACTGAAGGCATCCTTTTCACTTTTGTTTTCCTGTGGTGGAAAAAGAAGTATTTACCAGTATCACATTCTTATATTATTAGAATAATATAGAAGTTATTAAACATGTTATTTCAGTGCACCACTGCATATATCTGGCATGTATCACTGGCTGGTGGCAACTAGCTCTTCAATGCCACAGGCTACATCACACACTAGAAAATCTAAGGTATGCAAAATACATCAGTTCAATAGTCAGACAAATTAAAAATGATTTAAAGAGACACTAACACCAAATATGGTATGCACCTAAATAATCTTGCACCTGCCTGAAGATAGTTTTCAACAGGAATAAATCCAGATGCAAAATAAGCTATCAAATGCAAGCAGCTGAGGGATGCTGCCTGTCCAAACAGATCTGGTCTGTAGGAGTGAGAGGAACCACACTGATAAAGAGGCCACGCCTCCTCCTCCCCAGCCCTCCAGATATCCTACACACACCAGCTACATCTTAGCAGGGGAAGAATCTAGTAAAGGGAGACCAGCAACTCTCAAGCTATGCTGAACTCCTTACATTTAAGCCGCTGGCCTGAAGATCTGCTGGGCCCACTCTGTCCTCGGAGAATCTGCTGACATGGCTGCTCGGTCTGCCTTTCTCTCCTTGTGGTGGACACATCTGCACTGACACATGCTTGGTTTACATGCCCGGCGTCTCCATCTCCGCTCCAGTGTTTTTGCATACTGGGTTGTAAAGATTATACGAGAACTAGGGCCTGGTCTTCTGCCACTCATGGCAACTTCCATTAACTGGAGATTTTCTGTCCCACTTAAACTGTGAGTCACCCACAGTAAAATAACGATCAGTGGCAAAATTGATAGGAATCTAGATCTAGTTTCTACCTTTCTTTAGTAATTCCTAGAGATTCTGGAGGGAAAACAGTCTTTAAAATAAGGCTTTATATTTCAATGGAAGGCAAACAGAGGACTTAAGGGAAGAAATCAAATTGAGGTGATATGCAAGTACCGTCATGTGTTGCTTAATGAAGGCAGTATGTTCTGGCAAATGCATCATTAGGTGATTTCGTCGGGCAAACAACATAGAATGTACTTACACAAACCTAGATGGTATACATAATTTTACTTATGTATGTTTTTTCATATGGAAAACCAAGTATCCCAGCACAATTAATGAATATCAATCATTTCCCCTACTCGATCTGCAATGCCAATGTCAAGTGCCACATATTAGATGTCTATAGATGCTCCATTGCCATCTTACAGGGTCACCATCATACACGCGATGCATGCTTGACTGAAACACCGTTAGGTGGTGCATGGCTGAAATTGAAAGGCTACAGCAGTTAGGATGATGATTCTCCTTTCTTGCTAAGTACCAGGTTGCTGTGCACGTGGAGCAGGGAAGTGCCAGGGAACCAGAAGAGCCTAGGCTCAGGACCCAGGTGAGAGCATCCCACAGAGCTGAGAATTCCCCAGGAGGGAGCCCAATGTTTCTGTCCTTAGCAGAGAAGTGACATCGGGGTGGCAGAACAGAGAAGGGAACAAAAGGTATCTAGGGAGTGTTTTGCCAGATGACTGCCTATGCCCAGGGGCAGAATAGTCATGAGTCTAACAAAGTTCAAGCTTCAGAGCCCCTCACCTGCAAGAAACCAAGCTATGAATACACACATACATACACACACACACACACACACACACACACGGAGGGGTGTGTATATGTTAATTTGCAAATGGAAGATTTTTTTTTTTTTTTTTTTTTTTTTGAGACGGAGTCTGGCTCTGTCGCCCGGGCTGGAGTGCAGTGGCCGGATCTCAGCTCACTGCAAGCTCCGCCCCCCGGGTTTACGCCATTCTCCTGCCTCAGCCTCCCGAGTAGCTGGGACTACAGGCGCCCGCCGCCTCGCCCGGCTAGTTTTTTGTATTTTTTAGTAGAGACGGGGTTTCACCGTGTTCGCCAGGATGGTCTCGATCTCCTGACCTAGTGATCCGCCCGTCTCGGCCTCCCAAAGTGCTGGGATTACAGGCTTGAGCCACCGCGATATTTTTGCATTGTTTCTTTACAAAGCCCCAATCCACCAAGTAGTAGAAGCCTGAGCTCTATCAAAAACTGTATCTACCCTTTGTAACCATTTATCATTCTGTTTTGTTAGTGGTAGCAGAGGAGGGGGATGGAGAAAAAAGAAGGTATCAACTGTTGCTCTACCTTCACTCTCAGTTTATCTTGTCAAGTGAGAAGCCTCCATAAGCTAATGAAGCCGTTCTCTCTTCAGTTAAAGAAGGGCACGGTTAGACAAATTTTGTAGGCCGGGCGCGGTGGCTCACGCCTGTAATCCCTGCACTTTGGGAGGCCGAGGCAGGCGGATCACGAGGTCAGGAGATCGAGACCATCCTGGCTAACACGGTGAAACCCCGTCTCTACTAAAATACAAAAAATTAGCCGGGCGCGGTGGCGGGCGCCTGTAGTCCCAGCTACTCGGGAGGCTGAGGCAGGAGAATGGCGCGAGCCCGGGAGGCGGAGCTTGCAGTGAGCCGAGATGGTGCCACTGCACTCCAGCCTGGGCGACAGAGTGAAGACTCCGCCTCAAAAAAAAAAAAAAAAAAAAAAAAAAAAAAAAAAAATTTGTAGACAGAAGCACCTTTCCACCGTCTTTTGATTATAAACTACACCAAGGGGACAAAACAATGTAGCAATAGCAACATGGACACTCAGGCACCCACCGTCAAGCTTTGTGCTCTTATTCTCCTGTATTTGCTTACTGCATTAAAAGAAAGTTCTGTTTTCTTTTTACTGAAAAAATACACACACACACACACACACACCCCAGAACAGAGGAACAGTACTGCAGACACAAAAACTATGCAAATACACATCCTTCCCTCACTCTGAAGCATAGGAATACATTTACGCAGGTGACTATATGATAAAGTACTAAACTAGTATATCTATCTCAGGAAAACAAAAGGTCACTTTCCTCTCTCCTCCCTAGTACTACCAACAGACTTATCCCACTTAACTGCTGCATATTTACAAAGAAACTGCTGAGGATTAGCTTGCAAACATAAAAACTTCTATCAACATCCACTGGAGCTGATTTACCCAGTGTTTACCAAGAAATACACAACGCTGTAGCCAGTGTGATTTAAAGTTTAAGGCATGGATTGCAAACTCAAATTCCTACAATGGCCAGGCAGCTGTGTGAAGCAGAGTGCAGCTGGACTATGGGGAGTGATGGGCACCGTGAACTGCAAGGAACATGCATGCTTCTCTGAAGAAGGCAACTCTTGTGTAAACAGTAAAAGTTTTCCTATAACCTCTTCTCATGGAACCAACAGCACTGTTCTTAGAACTTTTCTGGAAAACAAAAAGAAGATGGGATTGCTGACACCAAAGACTAGGGTGAATGCAAGACCCAGAGTCAGACCACAGAGAACCTTTAAGTAAATAAATGTCTTTTTTAAAAAAGTTAAAACAGTCCTTTCAAAATCTCCTAAAAATTCATGTAAAAAATAAAAGGAGTACCTATTACTTAGCTCCAGCCTACTGCCCTGTGATACTGAGCAATTGAGGTTTCTAGATCTTCCAATTAAAAAAAAAAAAAAAAAAAGAAAACGTATTTTTATCTGATATCTGATTTAAATATTAGCAACTAATGTACATTTGTAAAATGTGAGTGAAACAAAACATTTCTTCTGCAGGCTAGATCACAGCTGCTAGCTTACGACCTCTGACTTAAAGGGAAACCTCCCCTAGGCCACAGATAAATGATGCAGCCACCATACCCCAGCAGACAGAACCCAAGCATCTGGACCACTTAACCAGCTTTCCTGTTATTGTCCAACACAGCCTTTCAAAGGACAGACCCTCTAATCCCCATAATGCTCTGGGCTTCCTTCTCCCTGTCCCACCTTTAGAGCCCTCCCTCACCAAACCATTTGCTGGTGCCCTGGAGAATTCCTAGCTCTGTCCTCAAACTCCCACTCAGCTTTGAGCATCAGTTGTGCTGAAAAAGAACCGAACTGAAAACTACCTCTTCCCAGGTGACACTGCTTCTCTCTCTAGTAGGGGGTGCTCATGCCTCATACCCTAGGGTTAGGGGCAGGTGATGGGCAGCGTCCTGCTTCCTCTGCTGACCAAATTGCCCCTCCCCTGCCATCCTGGGGAGTTGGGGAGCTTCAGTGTTAAAAGTCTTGCTATATTCAGTTGAAGTTCTCTTGCCCTCATTTATTAACTGCAAACTAACAAACTCCTTGAAAATTGATCTTATTTTAAACCCTCAATTCTTCCTATTGGTCTTAGGAAAATGTTCAGAATCCTTCATGTGACCTGCAAGGCTTTGGTTTTATTTCCTTGAGCATGTCAGGTTCTTTCTTGCCTCAGTAGTTTTGGACACATTCTACCCCATGCAGAACACTCATCCTTCGTCTCTTCTCTCCATTGCCACTTCAGTCCCACCCTGCTTTAGGTTAAGCGCTAGTCATCCTTTAGATCAGTTGTGTCCAATCAAGATATAATGCGAGGCACAATGAAGTTTTAAATTTTCTACAAGCCACATGAAAAAGTAAAAAGAAATAGGTGGAATAAATTGTAATCTTGTATTTAATCCTATAGGTCCAAAAGTTATCATTCAGACATGGAGTCAAAGGAGATCATTTTGGAACTTTAAGGTGTAATGACTGCTCTATTGGATTTCGGACTTGTATGGGGCCTGCTGTACCCCCTTTGTTTTGGCCAATTTCTCCCATTTGGAACAGGTGTATTTACCCAACGCCTGTACCCCCGTTGTATCTAGGAAGTAACTAACTTGCTTTCAATTTTCTCGGCTCATAGGCAGAGAGGGCTTGCCTTGTCTCAGATGAGACTTTGGATTTGGACTTTTGGGTTAATGCTGGAATGAGCTAAGACTGGGGGGGACTGAAGAAAGGGCATGATTATGTTTTGAAATGTGAGGACATGAGATTTGGGAGGGGCCAGGGTGGAATGATATGGTTTAGTTTTGTGTCCTCAACCAAATTTTGTCTTGAATTGTAGTTCCCATAATCCCCATGTGTCATGGGAGGGACCCAGTGGGAGGTAATTGACTTATGGGGACAGTTACCTTCATGCTGTTCTCATGATAGAAAGTGAATTATCACAAGATCTGATGGTTTTATAAGCTTTGCCCCCACTTCACTTATATTTCTCTTTGCTGCCACCATGTGAAGAAGAACATGTTTGCTTCCCATTCCACCATGATTGTAAGCTTCCTGAGGCCTCTCCAGCCATGCTGAACTGTGAATCAATTAAACCTCTTTCCTTTATAAATTACCCAGTCTCTGATATGTCTTTATTACCAGCATGAGAACTAATACAATTCTAACACATGATCCATACAAAAATTATTAATAAGGCAGTTTACATTCTTTTTTTCATAGTATGTCTTTGGAATCTGGTGTGTATTTTATAATGAAAACACATCTCAATGTGAACCAGCCACATTTCAAGTGCTCCATAGCCACATGTGACTAGTGGCTACCACACTAGATCGTGCAGCTTTAGAGCTCAGCTTAAATGTTAGTTCCTCTAGGCCAGTGGTTCTCAAACTTTAATGTGCATCAAAATCACATTAAACAGATTGCTTGAGCCCACTTTCAGAGCTTGATTTAGTAGGTCTGGGGTGGGGCTGTGAATATGCATTTCTAGCAAGTCCTCAGGTGATGGTGACATGGCTGGTCCAAGGACCATGTTTTGAGAACCCCTGCTTTAGACAGACTTCGCTCCCTTGCTCTTCACTCATTGGGAAGTAGGTCAGGCCTGCTGACCTACTCCTAGAGCATCCCGCTTAACCACATTTGGTGCACCTGCGATGGATCCCTTGCGATATATTACCTGTTCAATGGCTATGTACCCTGTAAGACTGTAAGCGGCATCAAGGCAGGTCTTACTGCTGTATCTCTAGAACCTAGCACATCGCTTGGTACATATGAGGCACTCGGTAGGTGTGCTGACTGAATCTAAGTCAGAGAGAAATGACTGGATTGTACTCATGAGAGTAAGGCTTGACAGTTTTAGTAACTGCCACAGTAAAAACAGTTGGCAGGGCCAAGATGTTAGCAAGCTTTAGCTTAAGAATCCCAGTGTATCTATGTCAAAACAGGAGCCAAGAATAATTATCCATTATAGTTTTGTACCTTGTACTTTTGTACTATAAGTTTAGTATACTCATGGATGGCCATAATCTCCACAGAAAAAAAATGGAGATTCTAATTCACTTGTCCAAAAACATATGGCCAGTAAATGGCAAACTGGAATTGCAACCCTGGTCTTCTGCCTTCAACCCACCACTGGAGATAATTAGAGTCGTGGTTTGAGGATCTTGGCTTACTTGGCTTCACTTCACAGGGGCATCTCCAGTCCCAACTTGTCCTTCCAAACCCAGGCAGCCATTTCATAAAATGCAAACAAACAAGGTGAGCATGAAGGAGGGCTCGGCTTATTAGTACTCTTGAGAAAAACCTCAAGGCACAAAGTAAGCCAGGCAATAGTCACCCCAACTTATAAAGAGAAATCTTACTAAAAATATATATTCCCCACCCCAAATTAAAAACGATTCCTTTTCAACCTCAAGCTTTATTTTTCTGTTTTGTTTTGTTTTTCATAAAAGCTCACCAACACGCACCTGGTTTCTCATTTATCCCATAGCAAAAGTTACTGGCACTTACATTAAGTACCGATTTTAATCAATAATTTACATCATGTTAAAAAAAAAACATATAGGTTATTGAATTATCCCCCAGGGTGTCTTCCTTTTTGAAGTGTGATCTGGCTTGAAGAAAAAGTTTACTAAGGAAACATCTTTTACACAACTCTGTATCTTATCCTCCCTCCCCTTCCTTTTGTCCATTTACCTTCCCTTCTAGCCATTCCTTTTTGTTTCCTGACACTTAATTTGTGCCTTGCCCACTCTACTGAAAAGGTGTCTCAAAAGACTGCAGGTTAGTTACTTCTTACTAAGTGGAGATTATCTTCTCCATGACTTCTCTAAAACAAACTACTTCGATCAAGAAAAAAAACCCACTAAGATTTTGGTGTAGCATTTCCTCCAGCTCTTCCATGATTACATCTCGGTCTTGGGTCTCTGCATTTTCTTACCTACCTGTGAGAGTACTATGAAGATGATCATATTAGTCACAGTAGCCAACATTCACAGAGTGCTCACCTATGAATGTTACTTCAGTGTTACCTGGCACTGTGAATCCTCAACCGCCATTCCATGGAGTGGCTACTATGTTTACTCCCATTTTACAGATGAAGAAACAGGAGGAGAGGTTAACTTGCCCAGCATAACAGAGGCTGTAAATGGTAGAGCTGGAATTTAGTCTCAAGAAGTCTATATCTATGCCCTGAACCATTGTGCTACACTATCACGTTGAAACCTGAGGCTAAGTCTTCAGTTCTTGGAAACCCTTTTCTCACTGCTTTAATCACATTAAAATGGATGACTCATAAATTGAAAGCCCCAAATACTCAGTCTCCCTAGCCTGACCAATTAATTCATTCTTCAAACATTTTGCAGATCCCGTTTAGGGACAGCCCAATGCTAGGCCTATGAGGAATATGTAATCCAACAAGAATTATGTCTTCAGTACGTGTGTGTGTGTATGTGTGTCTAAAACTCAAAGTAATTCACACCATGAGAAAGCACTTCATTAGTAAAAGAGAGGTGAGAAGGGAGAGAATATTTCTGAGTAAGGCTTCATGGACACAGTACTTTTTAAGTTGGATTTGGAAAGGCAAGGTTTAGATTTACAGAAAACAGTAAAGGAATTACAATCTAGGGGAACAGTGAGTGAAGGCAAAGGAGCAGGTACATATGGAAAATGGTGAGCCCATTCAAACTGGTTGGAGTATAGCTAGAGTAACCACACATCCTGATTTGCCTAATAGGCAAAAAATATTCTTTCCATAAAGGCCCCATAAAATTGAAGTTATGGGTCAAGATTAGCATTCTTTTGGCAAGGTCAGGACAGAGAGGGTAGTTAGGAGAAAGATGCACATGCATCATTATTACAGAACAGTATTGTCTTAGGCCTGTTTCCCCAACATAATTACTACTAGGGCCCCTTTCACACTTAAGTGTCCCATTTGGAAAATTATATGGCCACTCTAAGTACAGGGTATAACAAAGAAGCAGGAGGAGACTAGCCTAGAAAGATAAGAACAAATAATGACCCAAAAAAGGCCTTGTTTTTCTATACATATTGGGACATCATTAAAAGTTTAGTTAGCATGCATTTTAGCAGGATCAGGCAGCACTTACATACAGAGATAGACCAGAAAACCCAGGGGTATGAACACTAGCCGAGAGGTTTTTGCAATAATTCTGGTAACACAGGATAAAGACTTGGACCAGGACAATGGCTGTTTAAGTGAGATGAAGGAGATAAATGTGAAAGACACTATAGCTTAGCTCAGATATTAGCAACTTTTTCTGTAAACCACCAAATAGCAAATTTTTTAGGCTTTCTAGGCTACACTGGTCTCTGCCATAATTAGGTACAATCGTATCATTCTGCCATTGCAGCTGAAAGCCACCATATGTAATATATAAGTGGATAAATCTGTTTCAGTAAAACTTTACATATGGACACTGAAATCAGAATTTCATATAATTTTCATGCACATGAAATATTAATTTATTTCAACCATTTTACATGTAAAACCCATGCATAGTTTGTGGGCTGTTCAAAAACAGGCAGTAGACATATGATCCAGCAAGCCCACCACTGGGTGTACATCCAAAAGAAAGAAAATCAGTATACTGAAGAGATATCTGCACTCCATGTTTATTGCACCAGTATTCACAATAGCCAAGATATGGAAGCAATCTAAGTGCCCATCAACAGATGAACGGATAAAGAAAAATTGGCACATGTATACAGTGGAATATTATTCAGCCATAAGAAGAATGAAACCCTGTCATTCACAACAACATGGATGGAACTGGAGAGCATACGGTTAGGTGAAAGAAGTCAGGCATGGAAAGATTAATTTCACATGTTTTCAATCACATATGGGAGCTAACAATTTTGAAAACTGAACATATCGTAATAGCAGAATTATGGTTGCCACAGGCAGGGAAAGGTAACAGGAGCAGGGAGGTTAAAGTGAGGATGGTTAACAGATACAAAACTATAGTTAGAACAAATAAGATCTAGTATTCAGTAGCACAATAGGGTGATAATAATTTATTGCATTTTAAAAATAACTAAAATAATGGAATTAGAAGGTTCCCAAAACAAAAAAAAAGATAAATCCATGAGGTAACAGACAAATGCATGAGGTAAATCAATTAACCTGATTTGATCATTACATATTGTATACCTGTACCAAAATATCACATATACCTATAAATATATACAACTATTATGCACCCATAACTTAAAATTAAAAATGTAAAATTTCTTTAAAAAGGTATAGGCCAGAAGGCCTCAATATGTCGATCTTGGCCTAGCTGGATCCCACACTTAGATCTACTAATGACAGCAGCATTTTTAACCTTTAAGCATCCCGTCATAGAATAATCCCAATATTATGAAATCACTAGATTTTATTCTCGGCCAGAACGGCAAGTACCATGAGTAATGGAATCCCATTCATAATTGTTTTTACTCCTCATAGAAGGCCATACTGAGGACATTTAAATCAGTCTGAGTACTTGACTTTTGCTTAACTAAATTATTTAGGAATGGGTTCAAGATAGAACCATAGGGGAAAACTACGGGATTCATCCTGTTAATCTCCTTCAAAAATATCATGTGTCATTTTGACACACTTTACTCCATTAGACATCTTCATAAATTGCCCCATAGTGCCTCACACTTCAGGTGAATGTATACTTGCTCAGGAGTAGGTGCTAGGGATGTAATTGCTTTGACAATAAACAAATCAGTGATGCAAAGAACACACTTTGCAGGTGACTTATAACTTTCAAAGACTTTTCACTATAAATGTATAGGAATTCCATCTAAGTTAGCTATAAAGCAAAGAATATTCTTTCTATAAATGCCACCATAAAATTGAAACATAAAATTATGACTCAAGATTAGCATTCTTTTTGGCAAGACAGGGACTGTAGATAGGGGAATGATGTACTTGCAAGGCACTGCATTTACTAAGGTTACCCCTCTAATATTTTCGAGATCCCTAAGTACTTTCAACAAATGTAGCATGATCATCTGCTGCTGCTTCCTACTCCTTCATTAAACTATATAATTCTACATATGAAATTATGTGAAATATAATTTCACATTATATTTCTCCCATAACTGAGGCTCCTCTGTTATAACTACTCCCCATAACTGAGGCTCATCCTGTCTTCCAAACTGACACTCCTGGGACTTTGCTTCCTCCCTTCCTCACGTGTTTGAAAATTAATAACGCCTAAGACCCTAGTGGTACAACTCACGGACAAGTAGGACAAACTACAGGGTAAAGTCCAACTTAAAAACCTAGTTTTTCTTGTATTGCCAATGTTTGAGCAAGAAATTTGATCAGCAATGTAATGTTGAAGTTATATAAAATAAGACAAATAGAACCAGAGTCACTTAGATTCAAAGCTCACATTTAAATATTAAATAGTCAATTGCTATCCTAGACACTCAGATGATGTTTTCCTTGGTCCAAACTCTTACTGTGTGGCTTTGAGCAACTTTTAATCCCCACTGCAATAGGAATCTAACTTTATAGTAAGATGGGCTATTATTTGAGGACAGAGAAAAAGAACCATGTCTCTAACAAATTAAAAAGGAACAGTTCTCAAGGGAAATGAAATCTGGGGCTCAGTTCCTTAAGGCTTTTACTGTCTTAACAAACTATGCCTTCCGCCATATCAAGTTCACTATTAGATGTTCAAACACAATTGTACCTAAAAGTGTTCCATGGTCTATTACTTTTCCTAAGGCTTTGTAGAAACTTTTTCATCTGTACTTGCAGTTATAAGAATACCTTTTTACCAGGAGCAAACATTACCACTCACTTTTTCCAAACACTAAACCCACGTTTTCCAGACACTAAAACCCTCTCATTCACCAATCTTACATCTACTAATATTTCCTACTGATTGCTTGTTACAAGAATAACCAGCCATACCAGGCAGATCCCTACTCACAGGAAAGAGATATACATGTGTAATGAGACGTGAATTTGCTCAGGGCATGTTGCATGTTCCAGCCTTCATGGCATCAGCATTGTGGACAACACCCACTCATGACAGACCCCTCCTTCCTATATCTGGTCATTGTCTTCCCCAGGGTAGTAGCTTTTATCAACACAAATTGTTTCCACCAAATCCTAAAAGTCTAAAGTAAAAACAACCTAGATATGAGCCCAGCTCTGCTACTTACTGACAATGTGATCTTAAGTAAGTTATTTAAATTCTTTGAACCTCAGGTTCCATATCTATAAAGATGAGGATCATGAAACGACAGCTCTCAGGGGGCTATTAGGAAGACTAAATGAGATTATGGTAAAGCACTCTACCAAAAAGTGAGAGGTAGAATGGAGCAGACTTTGACTAACTCATAAATAATGGCACAGATCTCAGGCCTGTCAAAGCAATCCTACCTTGCTGATGATATGAGCAGAAGCAAAAACTGGAAATAAAGTAAAATGAAGGAAGGAATTAGAGGGGAAATGCTTAAATTAGGTGGTGGAAGGAGGAATGCAATCAAATATTGTAGGATGGAGGTGATGGTAAGATACAGTCTCAGAAGCTTACCAAGTACTAATATTCTGCCATCCAAATGCTTTAATGAAGTGGTTAACATTTAATTTATATTTTACACAGTATGTTTTCCTCATATTTGTGGCCAAATTTCAGCAGAAGGGTTTTGTTATTAAGTAATACTTTTTGTCCTCTTTTGTTCTGCCACCTATATAAACATCTTTCATATCAGATTTTATTCCAAGGATGTTTCAAGAAACCATTCGGTTCAAACATTTTTGTGACCTCTGTTCTTCAGGCACTAGACACACAAAGATGAAGGCCCGGTGAATTTAGGTGCACCAATCATTACTTAAAATGTGCCTCTTAATCTCAACCAACCACAGAAGGCAAAAGAGGAAGAAAGACTAAAAGCTCTACCCAAACACTAACAGTGGTTGCTTCTAAGTGACAATTTTCTGCCACATTATACTTCTGTATGCTCCAAATTTTCTACAATAATCTGGTTTGGTTTAAATATGAACACAAAAGAGTATATCCTTGTAATGGGGACAAAAATAGGAAGATAAACAAGACCTAGTATTTGCTAGCACAACAGGGTGACTATAGTAAAAAAAATTTAATTGTAAATTTTCAAATAACTAAAAAGAGTATAATTGGATTGTTAGAAACACAAAGGATAAATGCTTTTGGTGACAGCTACCCTATTTACTCTGATGTAATAGCACTGCATGCCTATGTCAAAATATCTCATGTAACCCATAAATATATACACCTACTAGGTACCCACACAAATTAAGAATTAAAAAACAAGAATATATCCTTGAAGCTGGGAACTTTTACTTGCTACTAGATGGCACAGAATTTACTGCAATGAGACTCTGCTTATGTACTAATCATTTTTACTTTAAAACAGACTTTTAACACAGAGTTTATACCTCAGATATAATTTAATGCAACATCTGCTTTCTAAAGATACAAAACTCGAGGTGGTAGGATCGCTTGAACCCAGGAGGTAGAGGTGGAGGTTGCAGGGAGCAGAGATCGCGCCACTGCACTCCAGCCTGGGCAACAGAGCGAGACCCTGTCTCAAAAAAAAAAAAAAAAATGCAAAAATTAAGAGTCACAGTTGAAATGATTTAAGATCACACAAATAGTAACAGCTTCAGGACTAAAGCCAATGTTCTTGATTTCTAACTCAGAGCTCCTTCCACTATGACAGTTTGAATTATGCTTCTCTGAAGTCCACCACCAACTGGGGAGCATCTGCGGTGTATGAGGTGCTACTGGAACACAAAGATGGCTAAGAAAGCGCTATTCCCTGGACTCACGGGAGGCAGTTTAAAAAAAAAGAAGGCAAAAAAAAAAAAAAAAGAAGGCTGGGCGCGGTGGCTGACGCCTGTAATCCCAGCACTTTGGGAGGCTGAGGCGGGCAGATCACCTGAGGTCAGGAATTTGAGACCAGTCTGGCCAACATGGTGAAACCCTGTCTCTACCAAAAATATAAAATTAGCGGGCGTGGTGGCGCATGCCTGTAATCCCTGCTACTCGGGAGGCTGAGACAGGAGAATGGATTGAATCCGGGAGGCGGAGGTTGCGGTGAGCCGAGATCACGACATCGCACTCCAGCCTGGGCAACAGGAGCAAAACTTCGTCTCAAAATAAAAGAAAGCAAGACAGCAAGGAAAGAAAGACAGAAAGACAGAAAGACAGAAGACAGGAGGGAGAGGGGGAGGGAGAGGGGGAGGGAGAGGGGGAGGGAGAGGGGGAGGGAGAGGGGGAGGGAGAGGGGGAGGGAGAGGGGGAGGGAGAGGGGGAGGGAGAGGGGGAGGGAGAGGGGGAGGGGGAGGGGGAGGGAGGGGGTTTGGGAGGGGGGAGGGAGGGGGAAGGGAGGGAGGGGGAAGGGAGGGAGGGAGGGGGAAGGGAGGGAGGGAGGGGGAAAGGGAGGGAGGGAGGGAAGGGAGGGAGGGGGAAAGGGAGGGAGGGAGGGGGAAAGGGAGGGAGGGAGGGAGGAAGGAAGGAAGACAGGAAGGCAGGCAGGCAGGCAAAGCCAGGCGCAGTGGCTCATGCCTGTAATCCCAGCACTTTGGGAGGCCAAGGCGGGCAGATTACCTGAGGTCAGGAGTTCGAGACCAGCCTGGCCAACATGGTGAAACCCGGTCTCTACTAAAAATACAAAAATTAGCCGGGCGTGGTGGCCTATGCTTGTTAATCCCAGCCACTTGGGAGGCTGAGGCAGGAGAATCGCTTGAACCCGGGAGGCGGAGGTTGCAGTGAGCCGAGATCGAGCCACTGCAGTCACTCCAGCCTGGGCGACAGAGCGAGACTCCGTTTCAAAAAAACTAAAATAAAATAAAAGACAAATTGACATGAGTTCTGCTTTCACTATAAAAAAACTTTAGTACCTACAGGTGAAACTTAGCTTTTGATTTTTTCCCCTCCTTGGAAAGAGTCTGCATTTAGTCAGCTAACATAGTACCACTCACAAGCCAAAGATCTTCCGTAATTTGGAAAGGAGGCAGTAGAGGAATGAGAGTTATAATAAGTTAGCTAATAACCAACTATTCTTTAAAGCTTAACCGTGAACTTAACTGCAATTACGCATTTCATTGACCTTCTCTAGTGTAATACCAGCCCCTGTCCCTTAGAAAAGAGGAAAATACACTTACGTTTTTATTTCTAGTGGTTCTAAGAACTTGTGATTGGCTCCAGATTCCTACATGAAAACACTGCATATATTCACCTCCTTCTCTTTTCACCGCATTCGAGTTTTTCTGTCTGCCAAACAAAATGATAGGGCCAGGTCTGCCAAAGCCCCAAATACAGCGGCATCGCCCTGCTTCCTTCCAGGGGATCTTCCTATTGAAAGGGCTCTGCCACACAGTGCCTCAAAGGTCCAGGATAGCGTTTTTCTTCCCTCCAACTTCTATATATTCTTGCCATAAGGACAGCACTACCAAAGCGGGCTCCTCCTCTCAGTTAACAGAACTGTGACTGCCTGTGAGGCTCATTCTGAGAAAGGGACAAGGGAAAGGGACCAGGGCGATAAGTGAGGGTCCCAGCTTGAAGGCTGGAGTGGGCACCAGACTCCCACCAACGACTAAACCGGAGAAAGTAAAAAAACTGGCCTTCCCCGCACCCAAAAATAAAACATCACATCACTAAAAAATGGAAACATTCGCAACATTTTCTAAAACAAAACCACTCACCTGCAAAGGGGCTACTAGTAGCAGCAGCAGCAGCAGCCGCTCCTCCGAACAGCCGAAGAGCCAGCGCCTCCTAGGACTCATCACTGCCGCCGGCATCGACGCTCTTTTCTAACCCCCGAGCCAGACGTGGGCAGGTCTTAGGGCTCTGCCTATTGGAAAGTCGAACTGTCACTCATCCACGGTCCCTGCCTACTCCCGGGACCAGAGAGGTCTCTTCCGTTTACCAAATCCCAGGAGTAAGAAGTGAGGTTCTGATTGGTTCGCTACAGAGACGAGCACATACCTGAACCAGTAAGGAGTTGGCTTCGACTCCAACGGGCAGGCTTGTGCCTAGGGAAGTAGAAAAACAAACCCTGCAGCATCGCCGGTGGAAAACCTCGGACCCCGGGAGCGTCTTAGCGGTTTGAGGTTCTAGAAAGCGTTTAAAGTGTTAGGAGAAACACCTGCGGGTGAAGACAGGTGTCAGCGGACTCTTGGAAGAGAGGAAGTGATATTTCTTTTCTTATGGGAAATTTTGGGATTGAAACCTGAAGACGAAGCCGGGCTGTCCTCCCAGAAGAAGCTCCTTTCGCACAAATTACCCGTGGGTGAAAGTCTTAAGTCGTGATTAAAACAAATGCCTTTGAAGTGCTCGATTTATAGGCAGTAACGTATCCTTACTTTGTCTTACCGCTTTTATAGGGATTTCCGTTAGGCAGTTTGCTGACAGTATTTTAGGTGGGGAAGAAAAGTCATGAATGGAATGCCCTAAAAGCTTATTGCACAGAGGAAGGGAGGCAAGAGTGGAATGAGAGAATGACAAATTCGGAGGCGACAATAACTGAACAAGAGAAATCTATGAAAACACCGGAAGTCTGGCACGAGGCCTTAAAACCTTCTAAGCAGGCTTGAACTACCAACGAGGCTTTGAAGCATATGTGTTAGAACTTTCGGGTGGGCGGGAAAGATAAGGAATGTTATGTTTGCCGGACCACCTGGGAGATTCCCTTCTTAACTTAGAAGCTATCCTACGTAGTGGTTCGTGTCCTCCTGTGAGTTTTTCCTGTTTCATCCTCATAACAAATGCATTAGATTTGTGACAGGCAAGCAAGTCCTCAGAATAATTATACATATATTTGAAAAGATAATCTTTCAACATTTGAAATTCTGTGACACTCTGTATTGAACTCATTAAGATCTAATTGTAGCCAGTTCTGTATCTCATTTACCGATCTTAGAGCATGACAGTTCCTCCTGGGATATCAAAGAACAGAACTTTACTTCTGGGACGGCACTAATCCAAGGCTTGACAAGTCCCAGCAGGTGATAGGTCCCATCTAGTGATAGTTAGAATTTAACTTGCACAAGATTAACTAGAGTTCAGGCCAGAACAGCTGAAGAGGCAGTTTCCAAATCTTATACATTTGCCCTCTTGCTCTTTTCCCAATATCAGATGAGGACAAAGTAAGGAGAAAGCTTTTCTTCTACAGTGTAATAAAGCTCCTACTCGAGTGCCCACCATCCATACTCTGGAGGCTAAAAACAGTCATTCCTAAGTGGCAGTCTTGTAGCATTTGGCATTTAGGGATGCTTAGTCTGGACTTAAGGGAGCCTACTCACTGGATTTAAGTTTACTTTTGTTATGGATACCCATGGAATGCTAGCTTGTCACATAAAACCTTAACAATATCAAACATCACTTGCCGTTTAGAATCATTCGCAAGAGTATGTGGCTTATGAATAACTCATTTTGATATAAGATGGAAGCAATTGTATCAGTGATTCTGCCTAGAAGGAATTAAAAAGCAAATTTTCATCAGGAGCAAGCATGTTCTTTGTAAGACAAATGTGCACTGAGGCTAACAGAATTTCAGGAGTTACTTTTGCCCTATGGCAAGATTGTTCTCCATACTTAATTATGTTACAGTATCATATCCTGAACCCTGTGTCCTGCTCTATTCGATGAGCTGTCTCCTTTATGAATTTTTAAATAACGAAGTCGTGGTTCACAAAAATGATCATAAATCCATTTAAGGCAAAGATGAACTCCAAAGAATATTAAACTTACGCAAACTTAGTACTTGACAGGGCTTTGGAAATTAAACTCTAGCTCCTTGTTGTACAGATAAAGAAACTGAAGCTTAAGTGACGTGCTCAGAATTACTTGGTTAGGGACAAAACTTGGGCTAGGACAAGGTTGCTAATTCATTTGATTCTAGGAAAATGCTTCCTCTTCCTGCTGCCTTCTCTTTGCCCCAAAAGCAATGTATTTTTTTTTATTAAGATTAATTTTAGGATTCACTTCCATTGAAGACCAACCATGAGGACTTCAATTCTGATATAGCAAGTGATATAGATACTGTGAAAATAATTCAGTGTCATCAAACAACTTTTGATGTAGTCTTACTTTTATCCAAACAAGAAATGAAAAGCAATAAATTATTATAGCTATGTTGTCTCTTTGTCTTCCTTTCTGTTAGAAGTGTATATCAAGTCAATATTTACCCATATGATACTTTGAGTTTTAGTAGAAAATTGTCTTCCTTGTGACCTGAATAAACCACTATTTTATTGATAGCATACATACCTGGTCAAAATAATTTCACAGTTATGTGCACAGAGCCTCTAGCCTTTTCCATGTATGGCTGAATTGGTCCACTATGCATCAAAACGTCATCCATGGACCTAGGCTATTCTCCCTTGTACTAGCCTCGCAGAACCATTGGCTCCCTC
Source organism: Macaca mulatta (assembly GCF_049350105.2). Taxonomy (NCBI): domain Eukaryota; kingdom Metazoa; phylum Chordata; class Mammalia; order Primates; family Cercopithecidae; genus Macaca; species Macaca mulatta. The sequence goes on along the minus strand of NC_133408.1, from coordinate 174,470,451 downwards.
CTTCCAGCAAACTCCAGAGTTAGCTAGTTCTATATCCCATGTACAGGAGTGTCTCCTTCTCTTCACATGATCAGGACACACCATGAGTTGGTTATTTGCTGCCAGTATTTAGTCTCCAACAGTACCCTACTTACTTCAGGGTCAGATTAAAATTTACCACTCATAATCTAGTATAATAGACTTACGTGTGGTCCCCATCATTGACCTCCTAAGTACAAGACTCCCTTTTCTGAAACTAAAAACTGGAAATGCTCTTATGGATCAGCCATCCAGGCCTCTCAGAAGGGACCTTAAAGTCCGCCCTTTTCTTTCTAAAGTTAAAACTTAGAATCCTCATCTTCCTCACAGAGTAGGGTGAAGAATCATGGAGGTAGTTTTGGAATAGCTTTGAAGCACCTTGTGTCTGCCACCTTCCAGCGCTGGGAACTTAGGGGCTTAATTGGACTTATAGTTCCATGTGGCTGGGGAAGCCTCACAATCATAGTTAACTCTAGAGTCTGCTGGAAGGAGGAAGCCAATGGTTCCGCTAGCCTAGCAAAATGCAGAATAGCCTAGGCAAATTGCTTGACCTCAGCCTCAGTGTCTTTATCTGTTAAATAGAGATAATACCCAAATCGCCAATGTGAATATTAAACGGGATAATGTGGTGTGTGCCTGGCACATGGAAAGCATCTCATAAATGATAGTTATTCTTTGCAATTATGGTAATGATAAATGTAAAGCATTTTAACTGCTTACAAGTATTCTAATTCAAATAACTTAGTAAAGTCTTGGCATTGTGCTTGCCTCTTTTTCCTACTCTCCACTCAAGTGGAGACCTGGACTTTTGCAGAGGACATGAGACTGGGATTTCCCCAGCTATCTTGTGGCTACCCAGAGAGGTAATGGGCAGGAAGTGAATGCCAGAGAGGGTACAGACCTAGTGGCAGAGCCAGGAACCTCTGGTATTGGGAAGCCTGAACTATGTGAAATTCCCTTACAGTAAGATTAAACATTGAGTAAGCACCTTGGCATAGGAAAAGAGCCAGGTTGATTTTTTCCCCACTACTTTCAGATCTGGGACAAGGGTAGGGGAAAAACATAGAAACATGAGGAATCAAGAGGTGCTTTCCTCTTTCACAAATTCTTTACTCCACTAAGTAAAAACCCATGTTTCTTTAAATGCTTGTTGTTTATATTGTGGTAAACACAAATTGTGCCCTATAGAGTTTTTTTTTAAAGCTTATATTTATTAATTATAAATTTATGTTTTAAAATGTTTATTGTGTAAGGTTTAGAAAAGAAAAAAACTTAAAATACCTATAATCCTACCCTCCAGAATTTATTTTTAACATTTTTGTGTATCCTATTTCTTCCCATAAACCAATAACTTAAAAAAAACTGGAATCTTAGTATATATACTGTTTTGTGGCAATCTTTTTTACTTAATTTGTTATGAACATACGAACAATGTCATTTAATATTTTTCTTCAGTGTATAATTCCATTACATGAATGTTCGTCCAGGTGGTATGTCTCACAGTCCAACCGATTCTCTACTCTTGGGCATTGAACTTGTTTCAGTTTCTTAAAAAGATTCAGTGATTTAAATGAGCTGCTGCTTTCTCTAAATGATGGTGCTCTGGGAATGTCTACTGAACCAATGGCAATGCCTGCTGGCTCCAGCCTTTCTTCATGGAGACTGATAAAGTGGCCAGGAATTCTTTTCTCTATGCTCTGATATTACAAAGCTAAGAAAGGTGAAGATAGTAACCTGATAGCTACTGAAGGGTTTCCTCTTATCCTCTGTCTCCACAAGGTTTTCTATTCTTTAACCTGAAGAAAAGGTGTTTAGCTGAGGAGCCAGGGTGGGGAGGTGATATGGAGGGAATGGCGGATGGAAATCAGAGTTTGTATTAGTCCATTTTCATGCTGCTGATAAAGACAATTTACAAAAGAAAGAGGTTTAATTGGATTTTCAGTTCCATGTGGCTGGGGAAGCCTCACAATCATGATGGAAAGCAAGGAGGAGCAAGTCACATCTTACATGGATGGCGGCAGGCAAAGAGAGAATGAGAATCAAATGAAAGAGGTTTCTCCTAACGAAACCATCAGATCTCGTGAGACTTATTCACTACCATGAGAACAGTATGGGGGAAACTGCTGCCATAATTCAATGATCTCCCACCAGGTCCCTCCCACAACAGTGGGAATTATGGGGGATATAATTCAAGATGAGATTTGGGTGGAGACACAGCCAAACTATCAGAGCTCCATCAGTAAATCCTCACAAAACTCCTGGCATATATGTCCCCATTTTCAGATGAAGAAAGTAAGACTGGGAGAGATAATTTGTCTAAGACTGCACAGCTAGTTATACAACTGGAGTTTGACTCCTAGCCTTTGTTCTAAGCTCTTCTCACCATGCACTGCTACTAAAAACTTATGGAGATAACTTCATTCTTCTTTTCTTTGGAGAATTTGTTGTCAGTCATCTAAGATGTATTTATCTGCTCCCTAAAAATAAAAATTAAAAGACCCCTCCTGACTGTCCAGGAGTTTCTTCTGCCTATGGGCTTCCCCAGTCAGCTAGCTCTTGGGTAAAAGACCATATCCTCATTCTTTGATGAAGACTCAGATAACATAGCTTTTCCCCTACATACTTGCTTATTTTCTTAAATAAGTGACCTCACCGTATATGTTGGAAGGTCAAACTCATAAAAGGAAGTCTTTATAAACCCTGCATCAACTTAAGAACATTACACACATGGGCCGGGCGCGGTGGCTCAAGCCTGTAATCCCAGCACTTTGGGAGGCCGAGACGGGCGGATCACGAGGTCAGGAGATCGAGACCATCCTGGGTAACACAGTGAAACCCCGTCTCTACTAAAAATACAAAAACTTAGCCGGGCGAGGTGGCAGGCGCCTGTAGTCCCAGCTACTCGGGAGGCTGAGGCAGGAGAATGGCGTGAACCCGGGAGGCAGAGCTTGCAGTGAGCTGAGATCCGGCCACTGCACTCCAGCCTGGGTGACAGAGCGAGACTCCGTCTCAAAAAAAAAAAAAAAAAAAAAAAAAAAAAAAAAAAAGAACATTACACACATATTTGTTTCCTTAGCTTTGGGGATTTATGAAATATTTTCTATATAGCAATAAGTCTATTTTTCTGGTATGGTTTATATACTGCTTCTGACATAAGTTCTAGAACAAGCTTCTCAGAATTGTTGACACCCATGAAGCATCATTGAAATGGGTGTGTAACCTCATAATATAACACATAGAAGGCAGTGACACTTATGGGAAAGTGAAATTTCTAGAATGTCTCATTAAAGCCTCTTTACACAATCTAATCAAAATCTGTATCAATCAAGGTATATGTTTTAAATATTTTTTCCATCCTCCTCATCCTATTCACACACACACCACACCCCTACACACTACCAACACCTTAACCCAAGCTACCATCACCTCTTGCCGGTATTTTCTCAGTAGGCTCCTAACAAGTCTTTCTGAGTCTGCTTTTACTGTCTTGTAAGCAGCCAGGGGTGGGTGATATGGTAGAATACCTTAGTGATTGTGTCACAGGTCACCCCCTACCACTCCCTAGCTTAGAACAGTGGCTTCCCATTGCTCCTTATAGCAACCCTTCCTTCTCCTTATGATCATTTGGCCTTCACGCATGTGTTTCCCCTACCTAGAATGCTATATCCTTCCCCTCCCTCTCTTCTTCCTCCCTTCCCAACTCCCTGCCCCTTAGTCTAATGATTCCTATTCAACTTTGACAATTGAGTGGTCGTTTCCCTAGAAAAACTTGATCCTACCTGGATTATATCTCCTAGGTGAATTACATGTTTTCAAGGCACCATGCACTTCTTTATAGAACTTTACACAAATGTACTTACACTGTATATGATCTGTCTCTCCATTGGTCTTCAAGCTCCCTAAACATATGGGCCCTGTTGCTTTGGTTTACCACTTGTCCACAATGTCTGGCATTAGGTGCTTAATTAATATATGTTAATAAATGAATGCATCAAAAAAGGAATAGATTAAATTTCCTCTTTTTTTTTTTTTTTTTTTTGCTAAATAGTACTTATGTATAGATTCACACAAATAAATAAGTACATGTCTTTTTAAAAATGTTTATGCCTTTAGACCCTAGGAGTTTACAATAAAATGTGATATGTATATATAAACTTATAAGAATAATGTTACATTTTATGTGTGGACTGAAAATGTTAGCTCTGAAAGAAACAGAAATCATACAGCTCAACTCCCTTATTTTATAGTTGAGAAAATAGAGGCTCAAAGTAGACGAAAGAATTGCTTAAGTACAAAAGCAGTTAAAGCACAGAATGAGAATCGAAGTTTCTTATATATAGGGTAAAATCAACCTTCTTGATTGTTTTCTCTTGTTTTCTTCCAGAGAAAAACAAATGTAACATGCAACTGGGAGGCCTTCCTAGGGCAGTGAAAGGCTGGTCCTAGCAGATAAGGTTTCAGGGGCTGCACTAGGTAGAGAAAGGCATATGATTACTTAGTCAAAACAAGTGCCAGGCCACAGATGCTAGTCTGGTGAGATGACATGAAGCCTAAGGGGTCTGAAAAACACAGAGGGAAAAAATTTTTAAGAAATCTAAAACAGTATAAAAATCACAACAGAGAATAAAAGGCAAGCTATTTAAAGATGAAATCATCTCAAGCTTCTAAACTAAGCCCTTCTATGTAAAATACTTTTTCTCTGGGTGTAAGCATTTTGGAGGCTACCTGAGATTCTAAGGGGCACCCTTTTTAAAAATGTTCTCTACTGGCTTTGAGAGCTGTTGTTTCCATAGCAACTTCTAGTTGTTATTTTATGTCTAGAGAGAGGCAATTTTTTTCCTAAAGATCTATGATTCCAACATGAGTGAGATAAAGTTCTTTATGTTTCCCATTTAAGTACTCACAGAATCCTTATAAAATCAATTTAAGAAATAGCTTGACTGGCTTCATTTATTAGTAACTTTTGAAATAAGGAATAAAGAGAGTAAATAATTCGTTACTTGCTTATATCATCAGTCAGTACCAACCACTAAATTCCAGTCTCTGCCAGGTGAGTGTCCTAACTAGTTTCTGATGTTGTCACTCTGTGAGGTATCAGATAAGAGGAATAGGTAAATTGCTGTTTGCAACCAGAGGCTGTAAAAATCAGATAGGGAAGAAAAATCACTCTCATGTGATGTTCTGTTTACTAAGTTACGATTTATAAAGTGAGTAATGGCAAAGGCTTCAAAGCTTGATGATTCGAAGTAAGATGATGTTTAGATTGTTAGGGTCCTGGATCACTCTATCACAGCCAAAACAAAGAAAGAACTGCAATGCCAAATGACATACATGTCTTCACCATCAGAATACCAACAAGTATATAAAGGCTTGACATTGATATATTGCTAGAGTTTCCCTTCTGTAGATAATTGTTTTTATGCACAGCAGGAAAAGACCTGTGTTCTTAGCTCCAAACCCAGCTATATTAGGTAAAACAAGAATAAACCAACCTCTAACAAAATATTATGGAAAATGCTTTCATTTCTTTTCTTCTAAAAAAAGGTAAATATAGCATATATACATATTTTTCTCTTTTTCTAAACTCATCTATTTCCTTATGCTTTGCTGTGTCTCTGCCCTCTCTAAAAATGGGAGACAAAGGAGAGAAAAAGGATAAGGAAGAATAATAAGTAAAATCTTCAGAAGTGTACAGGATCTGGTCTCAACCAGCAAATCAATAAGTAACCAATTATTCATTGAATTCCTCCTAATGTTTAAGAACTTGCGTTAGGAATTTTGAAGGAAATGAATTAATATTTTTAGTGCCTACTATAAAAAAGTCACAGTGCCAAGTATAAGAGATATGTAAATAAATTAAACATCCTCCTTGTCCTCAAGGAGCATGGTCCAGTAGGGGAAAGACTAACTCAAGAGTTAATTACGTCCAACAAATACAAGTGCAAGTAGAATGATTAAGGGCTCAGAATATTTTGGGGTGGAAAGGGAGTGCTTAAGTGCAGGGATGTAATAAGTTTAGATACTTGATGGAAGAGGTGAATTCTGAGCAATGTTTAAATATGCACAGAATTCCAGTCAGAATTGCATAGTGGGTTTTCCACAGTAAACGTTCAGCAGTATTATATAACATAAAAAGAAAATGCCTAAAATATATTCTAGGGTTCGAAAACAATATAAACATTTCTGTGAACCAAAGACAGAATAGAAACACAGAGCCAAAGTCCTGATGTGCTCTGAGACCAGAGGCTGCTGTAGAGGATGCTATTTCCAGGTAGCACAGTCTAGCATGTACTACACTAGAAGGTGGTTGCTTAAGGGATGGGGCTTCCTGTTTTGAAAGAGGCTGGAGATCCTGAACTGCTGCCATTGCTGCCTGGGGCAATGGCATATCTCAACCAACATCAGAAGAAGAACTCAAAGACATTAGACACAGTCTTTCCACTGGAAACTGGCCTGGAAGAAACAGTGGAGCAACTGAAGATACTGGAGCTGAAGTGCTGGAAACCTGGTGGGGTCAGAGGAGCAGGGAAAGCACCCTCTTTGAGTTCATTCTTCTAAGGTGGACCTTCTGGGACCACATTTTTAAAGAAATACGTTGACATAGGTATAAAGACTCTGATAATAGAAATTAGAGGGAGTGGTATGAAAGGAATTCTGTGACTATGGAGAATTAGTCAAGGTGAAGATTCCTCCCAACTAGCAGTATAGACTTCCTTGCCTGGCCCCACCCCTAGACTAAATCCTGTGTTATACCCTCTATGTGTCATTTACAGAAAGAGGTGGTATTGGAGCACAGTAACTACTCTGCTGATTTCCCAAGACTGGCGAATTTTTGAAATATTCTATCCATTCTTTCTTTGAAGAGAGACACTTTTTTTTCAACTCAAATACCCTCACTTGTTGCTTAGAAAATACCATCTATCAGCCGGATGTGGTGGCTCATTCCTGTAATCCCAGCACCTTGGGAGCCTGAGGTGGCTGGATCACGAGGTGAGGAGTTCAAGACCAGCCTGGCCAACATGGTGAAACCCTGTCTCTACCGAAAAAAAAAAAAAAAAAAATTAGTCGGGCATAGTGACATTCACCTGTAATCTGAGTTATTCAGAAGGCTGAGGCAGGAGAATAGCTTGAACCTGGGAAGTGGAGGTTGCAGTGAGCCGAGATCACACCACTGCACTCCAGCCTGGGCCATGGAGCAAGACTCCGTCTAAAAAAAAAAAAAAAAGAAAATACCGTCTATCGCTACAGATACAGATAAAAGAAATGAATGTAGCCTTGAAAGGGAAGTGAAAGCAGGCCTGAATGATAGAAATGTGGTCTGGACTCTTCTTAATTGTTGTCCAAGGGGGCACCTTCCTAGGACCCAAAGAAGTTTAAAAGAAAATGTGGGCAATGAGGACTAGAAAACCACGGAGGTGACACTAGCCTTGGTGAACTCACTATGTGCAAGGTTTCCCACTCCATTTTGTAGACTCGGAAGCTCAGCCCACCATTTTATAAGCTATAAAAGATAATGATTTTATTATTTCTAAGGTTTTTATGATGTATCTCCTTGTTTTTTCATGCACCACCAAATATAAACTCACTATTCCAAACACTGTAAATTTTGAAACCATTACTAAAAAGTGACTTGGTGCCCAGCAATTATCTCCCAGCAATCTCTGATCAACCACTCTTATAAGTTACTGTCATTGAACCAAATGGAAATATTTAATTCAGTTTAATATCTCTACAGATACCCCATTTCATTACTCTTCACTTTACTTCATGCTGCAGATACTACATTTTTCACAAATAGAAGGTTTGTAGCAGCCCTTTGTCAAGCAAGTCCATTGGTGCCATTTTTTTCCAACAGCATTTGCTCACTTTGTATCTCTTCCGCATTTCGATACTTCTCAGGATATTTCAAACTTTTTCAGTATTATATATGTTATGGCGATCTGTGATGAGTTAGCTTTGATGTTACTATTGTATTGCTTTGGTGTGCAATGAACTATACCCATATACTACATCAAAGTTAATTGATAAATGTGTGTGTTCTGACTGCTTGACTGACCAGCCATTCCCCCATCTCTCCCCATTTCCTCAGACCTTATTCTCTGAGACACAGCAACATTGGAATTAGGCCAATTAATAATCCTACAGTGACCTGTAAGTGTTCCAGTTAAAGGAAATCACAAGTCTCTCACTTGAAATCGAAAGCTAGAAATGATTAAGCTTAGTGAGGAAGGTATGTTGAAAGTCAAGAGAGGCTGAAAGCTAGAGCTTTTGCACCAAACAGCCAAGTTGTGAATGCAAAGCAAAAGCTCTTGAAGGAAATTAAACTCTAGTGAACACACAAATGACAAGAAAGTGAAACAGCGTTATTGCTGATATGGAGGTTTTGGTGGTCTGGATAGAAGATCAAACCGGCCACAACATTCCCTTAAGCCAAAGCCTAATCCAGAGCAAGGCTGTAACTCTCTCCAATTTTATAAAGGCTGAGAAAAGTGAGGAAGCTGCAGAAGAAAAGTTTGAAGCTTCAAACTAAAGAGAAAAAAGTTGGAAGCTAACAGAGGTTGATTCATGAGGTTTAAGGAAAGAAAGTGTCTTTAAAATGCAAAGTGAAATAGCAAGTGCTCATGTAGAAGCTTCAGCAACTTAGCGAGGAGGTCTAGCTAAGATCATTGATGAAGGTGGCTACACTAAACACATTTTTAATGTAAATGAAACAGATTTCTATTGGAAGAAGTTGCCACCTCGGACTTTCATAGCTAGACAGAAGTCAATGCCTGGCCTTATCTTTTCTTATATTTCATGGCCTTGATATTCATGAAGAATAGACATTATTTTGTCAAATGTCCCTCAATTTTGAATTTGTCTAATGTGTTCTTGTGATTGAACTCTAGTTATGCATGTTGTGTGAGACTACCATGAAATGATGCTATGTCCTCACTGCATCATATCGCAGGGCTCATGATGTTGATATCTTGAGTGGTGACTTCGATCACTTAAGTTGCTTTCTGTCAAGTTTCTCCCTGGTAAAATTACTGTCTTTCTCTTTGTCATCAATGTTTTAGGGAAGATATTTTGAAATGATTCAAACTTTATTTCTCCTCAAACTTTCACCCACTAATCTTAGCATCTCTTGATGGAGGATGTCTGCAAGAGTTATTATGGTGGTATTTAGCGATGACTTTTTGTGTTTTTCTTTCATTTTACATTTATTAATTCAAATTCTATCACAAGGAAGAGCTGTCCCATTTCCCCTATTTATTTATTTAATTATTTATATCAGTATGAATTCATGGAAACTTACTGTATTTTATGGCTTATAATCCAATACTATACAGTTGACTCTTGAATAACGTGGGAATTAGGGCCACTGACCCCCATGCGGTAAAAAAAAAATCCACTTATAACTTTCGGCTCCCAAAAATTTTAACTATGTCCAGCCTACTGTTGGCCAGAAGCCTTCCAGAAGACATGTCAATTAACACATATTTTGTATATGTATGATATACTGTATTCTTAAAATAGAGAAAAGAAAATGTTATTAAGAAAATTATAAGGAAGATAAAATATATTTACTATTGATTAAGTGGAAATGGATCATCGTAAATGTCTTCATCATCATCGACTTCACAATGAGTAGGCTGAGGAGGACGAGGAAGAGGAGGCGTTAGTCTTGCTGTCTCGGGGTGGCAGAGGTGAAAGGAAATCCATGTATATGTGGACCCTCACAGCTCAAACCCATGTTGTTCTAAGGCACACTGTATTTATTTTGCTGCTGTGATTGTTCCAGGTTTGGCAGTTAGGAGCTCCTTTGTGATTGGCTGCTGTGATTTTGTTGGTTTTTGTTTCGTGGAGCATTTTCTTACTCTCTGGCACTATAAGATATTCCAAGCTCATCTTGTTTATTACTTGCCCTAGCCCTGGAATCAGCTATTTCTCCAAGGAACGTGGTTCCTTTTATTGCAGAATGGTGTTTGAAAACCAAAATCTGAGCATTAGGTGTGAAATTGGCTAAAATTTCTGACAATTTCATGTTGGTGAGAATGCAAAGTAATGAGCTTATAGGAATTGGTAAAACTAATTTGGAAAACAATTTGGCATTAACTAGTAAAGTTGTAGGTAAGTACACTTCATGAACCAGTAATTTCATTCCTAGATGAATACCTTGGAGAAACTTTTGCGTATGTACAGCAAGAGTCATATACAGCTTTGTTTATGATAGCACAAAACTAAAAATCACCCAAAAGCCCCAGTAGTAAGAGAACAGATGAATAAAATGGAGTACTGTAAGCTGTGAAAATGAATGAACCACAGCTATGCACATCAACATGGATAAATTTCAGATACATAATTTTGAGCAAAAAAAGAGAATGATTTCATTTACATGAAGTCCAACAATATGCAAATAAACAATGTATGTATTTGTAGGGATGCATAAGTGATAAGGTGATAAAACTGGAAAGAAAAGGAAAATTATCACAAAATCCAGGTTACAGGTTGGGTACGGCATGCAGTTGGGTTTCAGAGATACTGGTAATATTTCTTAGCTGAATGGTGGGTTAATCACATTCATTTTATTTAGATCACATATATGTGTGGAATCTTGTATAATTAAGAAGGAAGTGAAGAAAAAGTAAGGGGGGAGCTAGGGGAAGGGCAAGAATATAAAAAGAGGAAAGCAAGAAAAGAAGGGCAGGAAGGACACAGGAAGAGAGAGAAGGAGGGAAAGATAACCAAAAGAGCACTCCTGTACGTGCTGTTGTCTTCAGATCCGGTGAAGTTCAGATTGTGACACCAAATATATGTGTGTCTTTAGATGAACCACTAAACTCTAATAAGCCTCAGTTTTCACACCAGTTAAATCGGAACAATGTGCTTTGGCCTGTGTAGTTCACACTGTTACTGTGAAGATAAAATTGAATATTTATATCTATTATATGTATATAACAGCACTTCAAAAAGTGTCCTACAATGTAAAGCAAAAAGAAAACTAAGATATCAAGTTATCGTCTTGATTCCTAATGCCAGATATGGTGTATCTCAATATTTACATGTAATTTCATATTCAGTGACTATTTAACTTACATCCTGCTCCTCTCTCAACTAAAATATAAAGAAGAAAGAAGATATTTTGCTATGCCTTTCACGAAGGTTAGTTTGCTCTTCTGACAAAATTTGTAGAAGAGCAGCTTACCCCAAACATTCTGAACTCTCGGGCTGCAGAACCTGAGGTACTCATTCTGGAAGGGTAATGTTGGTCTGCTCTCTGGTGGTCAGAGAAGAAAGCACAGATGAAGGGGTTGTCAATACAGTCTCAGTTTTAAAAAATACATTAATAATGAAGATAGCAGCTACCATTCTTTATTATGTGCCAGGTTCTGTGCTAACTACTTAGTTCTCGTTATCTCGTTTAATCCTCACAACAACCCTGAAAGATATACTACATCACATTAGCCTCATATTTTTAGGTGAGAATCTAGGGTCACAGAGATTTGAAGTAAATGGCCCATGATCACCAAGTGAGTGATGGACAGATTGCCTCCTGAGAGATGTCTGTGGCCAAAAGTCCACACTCAGCATCCACCCCAAATATCTATTGGACAACTGAGCTCTCCTTAGAGATCTTAACATCTCGTGGTACTTTAATTGTCTCATTGTCCCTCTTCTTCACTTGGAATAATAATCTTCCCTGTATTTTGACCAGACCCCAAGCTGGCTACTTCTAGCCTCCAACTTAACTAATTACTGACTCTTTATCTTTTGCTTGCTTTATCTTCTATTCTATTAATTAAATTCATTAATTGATTCTTTTATAGTATGTAAATAAATAGTATTTACACTGTATAGTATAACTATAGAATATTTAATATTTAGCGATCCTTTCATTTCTGAAATAAAAACCTACTTGGGCACAGTGTATTTTCTAAATATACTGCTAGATTCAATTGTTATATATTTTCTTTAGGATTTTTTATCTATTTCTATTTGAGAGACTGGGCTGTAATTTTTTCAATGACTTAAAATTTTCAATGACTGTTAGGTTATTCTAACCTTGTGAGATGAATTGCAAAATTTTGTGGTTTTGATGCTTTGACATAATTTGGATATTATTGAAATGATCTACACTCTGAATGTTTGATAGGGTTTTTTGCATAGTCATTCAAGCTTGGAGATGTTTTACAGGGTAGATTTTTTCATATGCTTTTCACTACCTCACCCTTTCCCTGACCTCTGCTGCTAGCTGGTCTATTCCTGTTTCTTATCTCTTCTTAAATCAATTTTGGTAATTTGTGTTTTCTGTATAATCAGCCATTTCATCTAGATTTTCAAGTTTATGGCACCAAAATTTTATGTTGTATTTTCTCACAATTTAAAAATATCTGTTTTCGTTGTACTTATACCCTTTTGCTATTCAGGTTGCCATCCTTTCTTATTGACTGCAGTAACCTCCTGACTGGTCTCCCCACATCCACTACTTTTCTCTATGTATCTACCTCACCTTTTATCATTCCTTGCTGCATCCATCTATAGTCAAAGAGAGCTATAAGATCTTAACTGCAAACCCACAATTAGAGAAAGCTATTGAAGTAGCAAGGTGGTTGTAGTCTCTTGCTAGCAGATCTGTACTACAATTCACAGCTGGGAGCTGTGGAACAGAGCCCTGTGCCTATTCTTGGGTATCCAGAGTTATCGTCGTGTCACTTTCATCTCTAGCTCTTCACACACACACACACACACACACACACACACACGCACCTGCCCTTCACTGCTCCCTGCTGTACCCAGCCTAGCTGCATCTATCCAATAAACCCTGCCTCCATAGCTCACCTCTGTTACTGGAGGAAGTGAGGACGTGTTGTACAGGTTATCCTGTAAAAAACAGGTGTGACACCTGATGACCAAATGGGAGTCCAAAGTGCTACAAGCAAACCTTCAACCATGTGACAACCTTCACTAAACAAACCACTAAAGAAACTCCAATCCAGTTCTACTCAGGCCCACTCTGAAGGGAGGTGGATAAATCTAGAGATAGTGTGCAAGGTGTCTTGACTGCTTTAAAACTACCCCCAAATCAGCAAAACATATCCACCTTTTAGAATTTCAGACCCCAGCCTGATTCACCTCATGCATGTACACCTCTCTTTCTTCTCTTAACCTCTTTCATCACATATTTACCATTTATAGCTCTCAGACACCATGACTTTGATGTACAAATCAGCTCTTTCTTGGCCTCTAGCTAGATCTGTGTTTCACGTTTACTCCTGAGCAGTATTCATCCTTAGCAACTGAGGAAGTTGAGCTGTATACATACACAATGACTGTGTCCTTGCAATATGAGTTATTTTTTAAACGTACAATTGAGGATGTATATTCGTAGAGAATATGTGCTTCTTTCAACAAACTAGGTTATGTATGAAGTAATCAGTAAAGAAGAAAATAATTGAATCCAAATAGAGTATTTTTTTCTCCTTCTTTGTGGCATGCAATGCCATATACTTGAATAATTTTTATTGGCTCAATTCAGAGGTGTAGTGTGGTGTAATACACAAGCATGGTCTGGAGTCAGGAGACTTTAGTCTACTCCTATGATCTGTTACACTGGCTGTGTGACCTCAGGATAAGTCTACATGACCTTTGACAATCATTTTAGCATAGTAGCTTTGGATCCCAAAAAGTACATAGGTGTTTATTCTTTGTTGAATAAGCAATATGAAAGAGATACTGTTCTTATTCTCAAGAAGTTTATTATTTTATGAAAATAAAACTTATTTTAAGTAGTTAACTACAAGGAAACAGTTTCTCTCTTTTACTCTTTAGGTGTCAAGCCCTTCTAGCCCCTTTTACAGCTAACTTTTCTCCATATATTTTGCTATCTTTCTAGCCCACAGAAAAAGAAGCATGGTATAATCATGGTTCAAGAAACCAAACCTGGGCCGGGCGCGGTGGCTCAAGCCTGTAATCCCAGCACTTTGGGAGGCCGAGATGGGTGGATCACGAGGTCAGGAGATCGAGACCATCCTGGTTAACACGGTGAAACCCCGTCTCTACTAAAAAAATTCAAAAAACTAGCCGGGCGAAGTGGCGGGCGCCTGTAGTCCCAGCTACTCGGGAGGCTGAGGCAGGAGAATGGTGTGAACCCAGGAGGTGGAGCTTGCAGTGAGCTGAGATCCGGCCACTGCGCTCCAGCCTGGGCAACAGAGCGAGACTCTGTCTCAAAAAAAAAAAAAGAAGAAACCAAACCTTATTACCCAAGACCTCTCCCTGGTTTATTATTTACATCTCACTTCCTTTTTTCTTCCAAAGTCAAAACCTTCAGCGGATATAGAGAAAAGCATTCTATTCCATTTACTGCCAGGAGTATGATAGACTAGATAGAATGACTCTCCCACTATAACATGACTAAAGCCTGGATGAATTTCAAATATAATTTTTAAAACATTGCTGACTGAGACATTTACCCTCCTGACACCAAATACATGGTGTCTTTTCCAATATCACTTCTCCAGCTCTCTGGACACCAGTTGAGTGTCCAGTGATTCAATTCAATTCTGACACTAACAACCCAGAGTTAGTGCAGACCCCACAGGTTTCGGCTCAGTTCTACAGGACTGCCCCTCAACACAGCCTTCGAATGCCAGCCATAAGTCCCGGGCCTCCCATCTTTCTCACTGACAAGCTATAAATCAGAGGTTCTCATGACCCCCTCCTCAGGTTTGATGATTTGTGAGAACAGCTCACAAAACTCACTGGTTTATTATCAAGGCTATGACTCTGGAACAGTAAAGTGAAAGAGATTTGTAGGGCAATGTTTGGGATCAGGGGTATGGGGCTTCCATGCCTTCTCTGGTCATGTCACTCCCCCAGCATCTTGATGTGTTCACCAACCTGGAAGTTCTCCAAATCTCATCATTTAGGATTTCTTATGGAAGTTTCATCTGTAGGCAAAATTGATTAATTCATTGGCCACCAGCAATCAATTCATTCTCCAGCTCCTTTCCCTGCCCTAGAGATTAGAGGGAGGTGGGTGGAATGTTCCAAGCTTCTAATCAAGGCTGGTTTTTCCGGAACAGCCACCCTCTTGAAGCTACCTAGAAGCCCACCAAAAGTCATGTCACGAGAACAAAAAATACTCCTATCACCCTTATCACTCAGGAAATTCTAAGAGTTTTGGGAACTGTGTGCCAGAAACCAGAAACAAAGGCCAAGTATCTTTCTATGATATCACACTGACTGACAAGAAATAAGGAATATCCCCATGTGCCAAAAATAGAAAATGAAAAACAACTAAAACTGGAATGATGAACAGTTTAAACAAACGAAAAGGCTAGGATTACCTCGGGGAAAATGTCAGTGCCAGCACTGGAATTGAAAGATTAAGCACTAGGCTTTCTGCAAAGGAAATGAGACTCTCTCATTAAGCCAATATCTTTGAAAAACTCTAGAGTAGTCCCAGATCAGTACTTCCTCCTAGATCCATAAAGCAAATGCAAATTCCCAATTTAAGGCCTTCTGATTTGGAAACATTAAATTCAATCAAATATAATGTATAATAAGATATTAACAAATATATCACAAACAAAAGTTAGGAGGAAACAAAAACACACTTAAGTTCTTGAGAATTTAAGATAATGAAATTATTATAGTAAAAAGCAATTATCAGCAAATGTTTTAAGATATTAAAGATGGAATAAAACTGAAAAATGATCAAAATATAAATCTAATTTAAAGTACCAGGCACATTTGATAAAAGAATGAATTAGGATATTTAGAAATAGAAATATCATTATTGAAATCACTAACCCAATAAATTAACCAGCAGAATATATGCAGGAAGAGAGAATTAAATCTGAAGGAAATACTCATAATACAGAGAGATAGAAGATAAATATTAAAGAAGACAAAGATTGGAGGATAGATGGAGGATAGAATGAGTAAATATAACATATGTAAGTGCAGTTCCAGAAAGAGAGAATAGAGAAAATAGAGGAAAGGCAATATTTGAAGATATAAAGCCTGAGAATTTTCCAGAACTGAAGAAAGGTCATGAATCCACAGATAGAAGAAACAAGAGTCCAAGGTAGAGTAGATAAAAAGAAAGTCACACTCAAATATATTTTATTAAAAACCAAAGACTATTTAAAAGCAGGCAGAGAAAAGGGGTAGAAAATTTACAAAGGAGGAAAAATGATGTCAAGTTTCTCAGTAACAACAATGGAAGCCAGAATACAGTGGTAATAAAGACATTACCAGAAAAACACATAGAAATTATTACCAAGAAATATTTTCTAAACAAACTTTTAAGAATGTATTTTAGAAAGAGGAAATATGATTCTAAAAAGTTCAGAGTATTCACATGCAGAAGAATACAGTTGGACTCTAACCTTACACCATATACAAAAATTAACTCAAAATGGATCTAAATTAACTCAAATGGATCAAAATGGACCTAAATTTAAGAGCTAAAATTGTAACATCCTTAGGAAAAAACATAAGGATAGACTTCACAATCTTGAATTTGGCAATGATTTCTTAGATATGACACCAAATGCACAAGCAAAAGAAGAAGAAGTAAATTGGATTTAAAAGCTTTTATTCATCAAAGGACACTACCAAGGAAGTAAAAACACAACATAGAATTATTTGCAAATTATAGAAATGATATGGATCTAGTATCCAGAATATATAAAGAATTTTCACGGCTCAACAACAAAAAGGCAAACACCTGATTTAAAAATGGGCAAAGGACTTATATGGACATTTATGCAAAGAAGATACACAAATGGCCAACAGGCACATGAAAAAAATGTTTAGCATTGTTAGTGACTAGGGAAATGCAAATTGAAACCATAATGAGATACCACTTCATACCCACTAGAATGGCTATCATCTTTCAAAAATGGAAAATAATATGTTGGCTAGGATGTGCAGAAATTGGAGTCTTTGTACACTACTGCTGGGTATTTAAAATGGTACAGCCACTGTGGAAAAGAGTTTGATTTCATAATCCACGAATAGATTGTAACAGTTTGGTGATTCTTCAAAAAATTAAACATAGTATTATCTTACGAACCAGTAATCCTGGTCCTAGGTATATACCCCTAAAGAATTGAAAACAGATATCCAAATAAGTATTTGTACACAAATGTTCATAACAGTACTACTCACTGTAGCCAAAAGCTGGAAACAGCCTAAATGTCTATCAATGGATAGATGGCATATTCACACAATGAAATATTCAGCCACAAAAAAGGAATGAAGAACTGACACATGCTACAACTTGAATGAATCTCAAAAACATTATGCTAATTTAAAGAAGCCAGACACAAAATGCCATATATTGTATGATTCCATTTATACGGAATATCCAGAATCCATGGAGATAGATGGCAGGTTACTGCTTTCCAGATGCTGCAGGGGAGGCAGGAATGGAAAGTGATGCTTAATGAATAGGAAGTTTCCTTTGTGGGTGATAAAAATGTTCTAGAAATAGATAGTGGTGATGGTTGCACATCACTGTACTGAATGCCACTGAGTTGTGGTTAAATGATTAAACGGTGAATGTTGTGTTTTATGAAAGTTTTCACATGAAAAAAGTTCACAGATGCAAAGAAATTAGCAAATAAGCAGGTAAATACAGACATTGTACTTTGTATATTATGAGAATAAATTATTATAATAACATCTCATTTGTGTTGACTTAAAAATGAGAATAAAATCATGAACACCATGAACACACAAATTGAGGAAGGGGTGATCAGAGTTAAAGCATGTCCAAGTCCCTCTAAGGACCTATGAAAGCCATCTGCTCTCAACTACTCTTGACTGATTCATAGCAAAAAATGTTTTACATTTCCACACTGTGTACACACAAATGTGTAAGACTGAAACAGGAATTTCATGAAATAACTTGCCCTAACCTTATGAGTGTTGTCTACTCATATTTTCTAATCTAATTAATTTAATTTTAAAAATGCTGATTGTGGCCATTGAGTTGATTGTATAACTCATAAGTGAATTGTAACCCGTAGCCTGAAACACAGTGGTGTAAAGAGCATGTGGTGGCACCCAAGTAAAGAGCTAGGCAAGAAGGGAAAATAGAGGAAAGGGTCTTGGTAGCTCAATATCCACTCTAATGCTCTGTAAGTGAGCATAGACAAATGGTAAATTGGCTGTTTTCCACAACCTTTTGAAGATATCTATCTGCTTCAGTATTATAATCTCCATGGGGCAAAAGAATATTTCCACTAGTGTACTAGAAGCCTTTTAAACAATTCTGTATTTGAATAGTGTTCTGTGAATTGCCAAGATAAACTTTTCTTGATTTATTCAATATGGACGCAGCTCATGGAAAACATTTCAGATTCAGGCACACTGTAAACAGTCTATTTCAATTTGAAGAAATCAGATCTCATCTGTGGTCTTACACCTTTTTACTTTGGACAAGTCACTTCATTTCTCTTGGTTTCAGTTCCCTCATTTGTCAAATTAAAGGGAACTTTTAAGTTCTCTACCTAAAATAGAAATCTGTAATTCATTCTAAGTCTACACAGAACCCCAACTTCACACACACACACACACACACACACACACACACACACACACACACACACACAAATGCATTGCATTCAGATGAAGAAAACTTAATGTAGATTTCTTATTGAAATACCCACAGCATTGCAATAATCTGTATTAAAATAAGAAGTGATGAGAAGTGATGAATCAGGTGATTTATTGAGCATATTTCCCACATATTTTCAGATACATAATTTTTTATTTATAAGACATTTATAGTTTTTTAATTAGTTGCTGACTGGGTGTGGTGTAGTTTACTTATTGCAATGTCAGGAGCATTACCAAGTTATGGAAGGGGATTATACTGGTCTGAGCCCGTACCATTAAACATGTCCATATTCCATGGTAGCTACATGGCTCATCTTTAAATTCTTTTTCCAATTGTTGCCAAGTACTTCAAGTAATAATATTTGGTAGGTTATGTTTACACTTGAGATACAAACATCTGTTTTTTTCCACCACAATTATTCATTTGTGTTAGCTAGTCATTGTACCCGTCCATGCTGTAGAATCGGATGTGACTAAGACATTTGGTGTTTTCAGTTTACCACTGTCTGGGAAGATTCCTGTGAAATGAAAGAGTGGAAAACACACTCTCTGCTCCAGCCACACTGAACTATTTTCAGTTCACTGAAAGCTTTTTGATCATTTTTCCATATTGTCTTTTTTAAAACTTTTTGTGTGTGGAAAATTTCAAGTGTAGGTAAACAGAAGAGTATAAGGGACGTCACTCATCACTCAACTTGTAGTATCAATGTTCTACCTCGCTTCTTTTATCTAAACCTCCACTCCCAATTCCTCCGTCTGATTGTTATTGTTTTTACAATTTTTAAGGTAAAATATACATACATTGAGGTGCACAAGTATTAATTAAACAATTTGAGCTGTGTGTCTATACCCTCACCAGATTTCCATCTCATAAGAAAAAAGTCCTCCCTTGGGAGAAATCCCCCAAAGCCTCAAAGGCACCACTGATTTTTTTTCAGCTTAGGTTAGCTTTACCTGTTCTAGAACTTCATATAAGTGGAAACATGCAATATATCCTCTCCTGTATGCAGCTTCTTATCTCAGCATTATGTTTTATTCACGTTATTGGATGTACCAGTACAGTAATTCATTCATTTTTATTGCTAAGTGCTAACATACTACAACTTGTTTACCCATCCTCCTGTTGATGGACATTTGGGTTGTTTTCAATTTTTGACTACAGTGAATAGAACTGCTATGAAAATTCTTGTACAAGTCTTTTTGTGAACATGTATTTTCACTTATCTTGGATAATTACCTACAACTGCAATTGCTGGATCAGAAGATGTGTTTAACTTTATAAGAAACTGCCAAACTTTTTGTCAAAGTGGTTATATCATTTTATACTTCCATCAGCAATATATGTGAGTTTTAATTGTTCTGCATCCTTACCCATACTTGATATTGTCAGTCTTAGATTTTAGCTATTCTAGTGGGCATGAAGTAGTATAACATTGGGGAAATCACCACTTCAGACTCAATTTTTCCATCTACACAATGGTGCAGTAAGACTTAGAAGTCAAAGGAAATAAGTATTTGAAAGTGCTTTGTAAAGTGTGAAGCCTTGATCAATACAAAATATTCATCTTGACAGAAGCCAAGATACTTGATGCTCAACATGCCACACAGTGCTCTGGGTATAAATATAGGATGAAAAAGATTAGACTGGGAAATAAAATGTTCATTACTTTGTAACCATTTTCTTTTTGTCATATTATTTTCTTCCTTGAAAGTGATATATAGGAAGACAAATTCAGGTAATTAATTAACTGGAACCCCCTTGGTCAAGACTTCTAATCATTCATTCTAATCACTGATAGGCATCCAATAAATGCTTAGTTAAGCAATGAAGTATTTAGTTACACGTTTCTCATAAGTACATGAATGTTGCTCATATTGCCCTATTAAAGAACTTATTATTTCTTTGAGGAGATATAAATAATCAATACATCTTTAGACATAATCTGCCTTTGGTCTGTTTCTGTTCAAGCAATGCGGCAGAGGCTTTTAGTTAGCCTACTACTTCCAATAGCTGTGATCTTTCTTGAATTTTCATAATTTAGCTAAATATTTACATATATTGACTATCAATAAAAACATAGCAACCACATAATTATATTTTATTTGAAGCAAAATATTGTGCTTGTAGATTTTTTTTTGTAATTGGTATTCAATGGTGCCTTTTCGTCTTCACTTATCAAAAGGAATCCTTTCAGTGAAGTTAATAGATAAAGAAATCTGCTTGAAAACTTCATGAGAACCAGTTTTCTCGAATCAACATCGACCATTACCTCTTTGTAGCCCCCTGGAACCTTCAGATGAAGACGGGGGGATTCTCTTCCTTTACCCTCCCCCATTTCCCATTTGGGCAATACAAATAGCCCAAGTCTTAATTATTCATTGAGTTTGATGCTGAGAGGTACAAAATGCTTATAAGGCTCTCATTCAAAGGGAAACCGGGCCAACCATAAAATCTAAAGAGAAAGTACGATGTGAAAATTGTATCTGAAGGGCAAAAAAGTGTGTCTCACCTATATTTGAATTCAGATGAATAGTCAGCTACTTGGTTTCTCAAAGAAAATTAGCATAATATTGTTTTCTAGCATAGTAGGATACTTCTGTATATAATAAAAGACATCCTCGATGTATTGGTGTTTTGGTTTTACTCACTCACCTGTGCCCATTTTGGGCAACAGAAATGGAAAGCAAGAGTAATTTTGCTGAAGAAAGAGAGATGGCTAATGCTGGTATGTGGATATGCATGTATGGACATGTAGACCAAGGAGTCTCCAGTATCCCCTGCCCTCCACACTGTCCTTCAAAAACATTAACACAACAATTAAGTATTCAGGCAAGTTTGAGTTTGTGGATGTGTCATGGGTTGATAAATTTGGTAAATAGTTTCATATAATATTTTCATAGGTGAAGAATCAGAAGATTATAAAAAAATTGAAATAGTGTCAGAATTCTATAGCTCAGGAATCTGCTGGCACCAATATACCTTTTACTTCCCTATCCATTTAAATATTTCTTCTAAAATCCCAATGTCAAACCCGGAGATTAAGGCCAGAAGCTTGATCTCATAGCCCTCCTCAAAATAATTATCTTCCAGGTACTTTAATGTTAATTTCACTGATGCCATCTAGTGCTACAGTTTTGTCTCATGATACTTTTAGAGAAATGCTTGAGGTCGACATATGCAATGCAAAGATATCTACTGGCCCAGCCACAGGTCATCTAATTCTCCATCTTTTTGCTACACAATCGAAAATTGAAGACTTTGTAAACTCTCTGTAACCAATTTCCTTGTAAACATAACACATTTCTTGCCATCCCTTTCCCCATGCCTTCTTTCCTGAGAAAACTGGGACAAGTGTTCACAAACATCTATTCTGATTATTCTTTGATTCGTTGAAGATTTATTCTGTGTTCTGTTATGTTCTTTGTCCTGGGAGCCTGACCTCTAGGTACTGTGTTACCCAGGTTCCCTTGCCCTCTGGCCAGTGGAAGGAGAGAGATGTTGGAATATTTATTTTCAATATTTCTCTCCTCACCATTTATTCCCACTCACCATCTGCTTCACGGTGGTTCTATCAACGGCCTTATCACTCAAACTACAGCTATCATTGGGCAGCCCATCTTGACTCTAACTCTTAGCCAGTTTCCAAAAACAGCATTTTCTCCCCCTGCTGCTCAGGCCTGGGATTCGTCAGAACTCCCTGCTGTTCCTAGTGTCTGGGCACCTCAACATGCCTTGCTAGTTCCTCTAAACCCAACCACACTTCTAAATATTTCCTTTATGAAAAAGCCTCTACATACAAAGCTGAGTGTGCTGTCTCTTCTGCTGAGCCCCTGGCCAATAGAGCCTCCTGCCTGCAAGTTCTTCGTAGTCCATGAGACAGGTCAGACTTAGGGATCACAGACTCCCCTAAGCCTGAAATTAAATAAGTACCTGAGCACACAGACTCACATTGCCCTCTGTGCACTTGAAGTACTTAGAGGGAAGCGTGATGTCAGGAATAAAAACAATTGAGCTAATTAAATAGGAACATTTTTCTGAAATACCCTATGCCATTTGCGTTATAAGCCCATAGGAAAATACCATATTTGCATTTTTGGGGGTCAAGAATGATATTTTCTGGGGACAGAAACAGAACTTGGGAAGATATGACCGTTTGTGGAACTATTGGGATGTGTACCAGCTATTGCCACAAAAATTCTGTGTCACAAACCACCCCAAAACTCAATATCTTAAAATAGCAATCATTTAATCTCACAGAGCTGCAGGTCAGCTGGGTGGCTCTTCTTCATCTTCTTCGCCTGCCTTGGACCAGTGACTAGTCAAGACATACTCTTCTCGTGGCAATGATAGGGGTGGAAGAGGCCAGGCCCAACCACTCAAGCACATTTCAACCCCCTATTTGTGTCACATCTGCCAAGGCAAGTAATGCGGCCAAACCTAAAGTCAAGGATTTGGGGAAGGATATTTCCCTTGTGGAGGTAAAAGGGGGAAGGAGTGAGTATTTTTGAAAGTACTCTACCACAGTGAGTCAGCTACAGAAAAGTCATTTAAGAGTAGGCTGTAATTTGTTCAATTAAAGGCAGGAAAATTTTTGTTTCAGAGTTTTTCTTCTCATTCTTCATAAGTGAACAAGAGTGACTTTACAGTGTACACTGCTGAGGTGATGGGTGCACCAAAATCTCAGAAACCATCACTAAATAACTTATCCATGTAATCAAACACCACCTGTTTTCCAAAAACCTGTTGAAATAAATAAATAAATAAATAAAATCAAACTAAATGTCTTGGCATCCAGAAACTTTTTTAAAAAAAATGTACAGATAGTATTGCCCTAGAAATAAAGGTATTTTGGGGTTTTAGCTATCAATCAAATGTTATTATGAAGATTTCATTATCTGTTCATGGTTAAACTGGCATTGCCAGACTTTGAGACCTGAATCAAGCTTTGTCTGTTTTTATTTTCCTGCAAGATTCAGATCCCAAAAGAATTACTCTCTTTCTGAATCCTGGCTGAGACTCAGTACATACCAATGAATATGGCTGTTGGTAATTCTACAATCTGGATATCCAAAAAAGTGGCCAAATGGTCCAAGACTGATACTCCCTTATCTGTACGGGATTTCCCTAATTAGTAATTAATTTGTGCTTTAA